>NC_139697.1:27476995-27699866 GCF_964188405.1 Protomyctophum parallelum | reverse complement strand
CTGAGCCACGGTCCAGGCCAGACATTTTTAACTCAAATCTTTGCTTTTGGGGGGGCGGTCCCTGGAACAACATATTTTCAGGTGGGGGTCGACGGCCAAATACATATAACTTTTGGGGGTCCTTGACATGAAATCGTTTGAGAACCACTGACATTTTTTCAGAAACGTTCACATTTTGTAGAATCGGCCTCAGGTCTAAATGGGTTAAGAAAATAACCCCCCGCCCCCCCCCTCTTTTTTTTCTCCCACAAATGGACTCCTGCTTCTAACAGACAGTTGGACACCACTGCATACAACACTAATGCACCTTGCTGTCATTCCCACAGGAGGCCTTGTGGGCATGCAAGCGGAAGATGGCTTTCGCTGATGTCATGTTTTTTAGCTGGCCGGCCAAAAGGAAAATCACTTGTTTGGTTGATCTCCCAGGATGAAAGATGGACCGCTGCGGGTTTGTTAATTTCCTGCTGATGAGCTTGTAGCAAAACATCAGCTTAGTTCCACAGGGATACGTAGCAGAGCACATGAAAGCACCGAGTGCTTTCGGTGAGGTTTGCGCGTCTGTCTTTTCATGGTGGGGACTAAAAGGCTGTGATTGATGATGATTATGGTGATCACCGTGGGTGTGGATTTCAGATGGACTAGCTCAGGGCTGGGCAACTTTGACGATGGAGAGTGCCAATATATTTCCACACTCACTCCAGAGGGCGCCAGTGCATATTACCGTCTTATATTACCGTCGCGTTGCGACGCGTTTTGAGCTTGTAGATCAGTTATTTTTTGCTATATTTGAATTGAAAACCTTCATGTTTTTTTTGCTATTTTTGAATTGGAATCCTGAAAAGTAACCTTTTTATTGAATTTCAAATGCATTTAGTTAGTTATGTTAACTTTATGAACTGTTAACATAACAACATTGGACACAAAAAGACAATATAACATTAAGTACTAGTCATTTAATACTAGTCATGAAGTAATTAAAGCGGGTTTGGAATTGTAACAGCTGAATTCAATACTATATCAGTATTCTGATATTAACATGCGGGCCGCATTAAGTGAAGGTGGGGGTCAGTTGCCCACCCCTGGACTAGCTAGTGGACTCAAGCATTCTACTGCTGTTTCTGTCGTTTCACAGTTGTGGTGTAACCACAATAACCACAATAACCCTGGCGTCTCTCCAGATTTTCGAAAATGTATACAAATTGATCAAATAGAAAATCCAAGAATCGCTACATATAGCAGATTTCTAACCTCACAACTTGCAAGTCAACTTGCTATTTTCTCTATTTATTGCATTACGAAGTACATTAAGGGCTTGTGGTTCAACTTCAATTTATATTCGGTAGGAAGTAAGCGTTGGCTTATTGCTGTCAAGAACTGATTCACATGTTAACACCCGGGGTTATTTAGTCCATTAAATCATAGCGCCCAACCAATCACTTTGTAGCAACGGAGCACGTTTACCGACGGACCGGAAGTTATACCGGATGTGGCCGGAGCAGCTAAATGTATCCAAAACACTCTAACGGCGATTGACAACAACAGGAGGCATGATTAAATCTAACGTGACTAGCGACTGGACAGCGGGGGGCCGTCTAACAGGATCTTTTCTTAGAATTGGACGGGATGATTTAGTTATTCGAGTTATTAACGTTTTAAGATTTTCGGCGGCGGCGGCTAAACAGGGGGGGGGGGAGGGGGGCATTTTCAATGACGTCCCACTGTTGCGCAACATCGAGGATTGCGCAACAAGCGCTCCTATAGGCTGTGGAGCGATTCGATCCGTTTCCATATCAATAAACTTCGTCTTTTGGATAAAACTTCGTCCTGGGCGCTGCAGGGTGTTACAAATAGAAAGGAAAGGACGGTGACCTTGGTCCTGGGGGATTGGGGTGTTAACAACGCGTGTCAATGCAGCAACACCGCCTGGCGTACAAATTAGGCGTTATAGGGTTAAGGACGGACGGATCACACACAGTATACATGCTGTATTATTAAGCTGCTCCTCTCCTTCCACCGTGGCTCAGAGCTGTAGACGTGGGCTGCATGGAGAAAGCGGAGCCCTGGCTGGCGCCATCACACACCTTATCTATCACTCCATCTCCTTCCTTCTCCTTCTCTCACTCTGTCCTCCCTCCTTTCCACTCCATCTCCTGCTGCGAGGCCTGTCGGAAGAAAGGAAGGAGCCAACACGATCAGATCAATAATACCTCTCAGGAAATGGACCTCCACTTCTCTCTCTCTCTCTCTCTCTCTCTCTCTCTCCCCACTTCTCTCTCTCTCACTGTTCACTCTCTCCCCCCTCTCTGTCTCTCTATCCCTTCTCTCACCCTCTCCACCACTGTCTATCTCCCACCCTCTCTCACTCTCTCCCTCTCTGTGTCCACCCGTTCTCCCTCCCCCTGTCATAAAGCCAGCTATCAGGCTACATCACTGGAACATCCCAGCTAATTTCACTAGCAAACACAGATAAGCAAATATTTTTCACCACTTCCTGGAGTGTCTGACAGACTCTCCCCCCCTCGCAGTTCCCATGTAGGAAAGAGATATCCTGCCGGGCGGGAACACGAGAGAGAGAGGCTACCATGAATGACTTTGAATAGTTTCATATACGCTTCGGACTGTCCTGTAACTTGTTTCCGGATATTTTTTAAGAGAATCAAAGGAACCATCACGACTGAATACCTAATGAAGTACAGACAGAAAAAAACTCCCTCGGAAAATCAATTGCTCTGCAAAAAAGCCTGCAATAAAATAAGAGTTCACAAGTATTATGGTGCTGAAATGCCCTTTTAAGCACAGCTTATTGACTTTGACTATCACTTGATTTGACTCCAATCACTTCTTTCTCGTCTGGGCCAGATAATGATGTAATGGAACGCTGTGTTCATTCTAGCTCCATCACGCGCCGAGAACAGCAGACGTGCACACACTGAGCTGACGACGCGCATCGCTGTGAGAACAGCAGACGTGCACACACTGAGCTGACGACGCGCATCGCTGTGAGAACAGCAGACGTGCACACACTGAGCTGACGACGCGCATCGCTGTGAGCTCGTGTGGGTGTGCTATTCTCGGCACGGCAGGCCAACAACACCGGCGTACGGCTAAAGTATAAATCAGGTTTAAACAATTCACTTCTCTCCGGTCACGGATCAGCTTCCAAAACGTCCCATAAGGTACGGAATTATTTACTGTCAAGAACGGTTCCATGTTTTGACTGTTGACGCAACGAAGCTGTGACCACAGAGTGTGTCAGTTGTTGTTATAGGCCTGTATACCAGCAGCATGTCGGTCTGGGTGCCGGGCCGGGCTCATCAACTGGTATTAAGTATTTAGTATAATAGAACTACATGATATCTGTGTGGTATTTGCGATGTGAGGTCATCAGGAAATGACCGAAAGTATACGTCATTGTGAAAGAATGTTACAAATGACTCTCCCATGTGGGAGTTTGTTCATCACCACTCTCTCTCTGTGTGTGTGTGTGTGTGTGTGTGTGTGTGTGTGTGTGTGTGTGCGCGCGCGTGCGCGTGCATGTGCGTGTGTGTGTGTGTGTGAGTTGCTTATCGGAGAGAGAGAGAGAGAGAGAGAGAGAGAGAGAGAGAGAGAGCTAGCTGCACCACAAGAAATGAAACTCACAGGAAATCTTGCGTGTGAGACAGGGGTTAACATTACTACTACTAGCATATATATAGCTATAACAATTAGGCTAGGAAGGCTAATTGTTATACACACACACACAGTCACACACACACACACACACAGTCACACACACACACACACAGTCACACACACACACACACAGTCACACACACACACACACACACACACACACACACACACACACACACAGTCACACACACACACACACAGTCACACACACACAGTCACACACACACACACACACACACACACACACACACGCAGCCCTCTGCAGCGCTGCTGAAAGGAGATTATGGGACCACAGAGAGGTGTGGCTGTGTGTATCATTGTCGGCTGTCCAGTAAGGCGTGACCTGTATAGCGCTGCCAGCCAGTCAAGCAGCATGCCGTGCCCGGTATACCCACCGTCGCTGCCAAGACAACCAACAACACCAACTGTCACCACACATGGTCACACTCTGGCCTCAGACCTGCCCCGTCGCATTGTGTCCGAAACCAACCCCACTTATCTTTGAAAAATATCACCGCCCCGGTTTTCAGCCCCCTTGTTCCGTTTCCAAAGGGGCCGCCTTCTGTTTAGCTCTTTGTGCATTAAACGTGTTTAATGTAAAACTCATTTCAACGGGCCGCTATGGGCACATCGGGCTACATGTGTACATGTGTCCAATATGGAGCTTCTACAGGTGCACAGAGAGGCGTTACAGTCACATTGACCTCCTTGACAGGGTTTGTTTTTGTTTGGATGTTCCCGCACGCAGCAGAACCTGGTCATTTTCAGGCTCATTTCACTCTAAATAACAGCCACCCTGTCTGTGCCGAGCGTGGATTCATACTACATTAACTTCCAGGGGAACAGCAAAATACCGTGTTTGTTTTGGACATAAAGAAGAGGACATCTCGGCTTCGATCAGTTACCTGTGGACATTAAATTATTAATTTTAAAATGCTGTATGTAATGCCATATAAGTTGCCATAAGTTAGGCCTACTGTATATAAAAAAAACGAAGATCTAAATAGAATGTCCGATGGGCTTGAATGTAAAACCTAAATTCAACCTGCATGTTTCTGAGGACCAAATAGTTTTTCATGCCTATGTGTAGCATTAGGGATTGTTTGGCTAAATCTATATACTGTAGGCTATATATTCGTTTAAAATTATGTAACTTATAGCATATACAGCATTGTAAGATTGAACCATCAACAAATAGTTTTGATGCAAAATATTTGCGTGCGAGTAGTATACTAGTATTGTCACTATTGTGCATATATTTATTGGCCACGCCCCGGGTGGCGTGTAAGGCCTTTCAGTACAAATAAATCAGGCTTTACAGTAGCTCAGTGAGAAGGATGTTCGTCTCTCCTGCACAGTGTCTCCCAAACATTCCCCTGCTAGCCAGTTGGAATCCAGCCTAAAATTATTATTGTTTTAAGACACATTTTGGAAAACAGAGCTTGTTGGTTGGCTGTCCCCCTTAACCCCCCCCCCCTCTCTCTCTCTCTCTCTCTCTCTCTCTCTCCCTCCTATTACTCTGGAAATGATTAGCACACAGTAACAGCAGCTTGGAACCATTACTGATCTTGCATTGATGGAGTCCCATTTGTTTGAAGTACCGGCACTTTGTCCAAGTTTGCGTGCACGTGTGCGTGTGTGTGCGTGTGCACGCACGTGGAAGCATCTGTCCATCCCAGTGTGTGTGTAAAACCCCTCTCCCCTTTCTCTCTCTCTCTCGGTTAAGTCTGGACCACAAAAAAAACGTACGGCGGAAAAAGCACTAGGAAATAAACTCGGCGCAGCAACCCGATTCCCTTTGAAGTGTCACTATAGGCTCATAGCTGAAACCGTTGCCAGCCATCAAGTGCATGTCATCAACCCCCAATTTATAAAATGTTTCCCTTGGCAGGGCAGGCCATTGTTGCGCCGTGGCCCCCATGCTTTGACAAGATAACACAACAGTCTTTTCCTGTCCCCGACGTTATTTTAACCACAAAGCGTCAGTCTATAGGATAACGGAGCAGTTGGAATGGACAGTACGTTTCTGCACATGTTTCCGCCTCCAACAACTGATCTACCCACAGTAAAAATCATGAGTGTTCATTTCACTCTGAGAGGGTACAAGTGGAACTATATCAAAGCATTTAGCTATAGGCTATTAGGAGTTAACTCTCAGAATATTACCGTTTATGTCTTAAAGGATATTGTTCCCATGTGAGTTGGTATTTGATAAGTTTGTGTTCGTGCACATTGAGCAATCCTATCTGTTCCAAGTGAATGTTTTTTTAGGTTTTCAATAGCCGCCCTAAATGGTAAAAATGTTACAGTTTAGCTGCATAATACGTGTTCCACGCTATTGAATCCATGTTACGGTGCTGCGTAATACGCTGTTCTTGTATGTGTTTAATTTGCCTTTTTTTTATAATTAAAAAGAAATAGCGGATTTGTCGCAGACCTGTTGACGAAACCGGAAATCGAGCCGTGCTCTGGGCTGCAAGGGCTTCTGGGAAAATGAGTTTGATGCAAGTGAACGGTGGTTTTGACTGGACTACAGCAGCTCTTGCAGCCTGTTGTGGTTTCGCTTCACGATGGTGGCATTTTTTTCTCTTCGACGACAACCGATGGAACTATTTTCAGGCGGATTTTCATGGATCAAAAGCCGCAAATAATCGGCGTTATGCTCCAAAGGTAAATAACTTTTCTTAAATGTAGGGACTCAGCTGTTTAGAGTCCCTACATTTAAGAAAAAACAGACTAAAGAACTCATTTGTAGATCAGTCTGTCTTGCTTCTAAACCTAAATCGCTAAACCAGTGGATATGTTCTCGTTCCTGATTCTTTCTGTGATTTTGGTCCTGTAATGTCTACCATTTTGTAATGTACGTCTATGTCTTGTCTGTTTCTTGAACGGTGACGTCATGGACGCAAAGCAAATTTCAGTGCAAGCTGACAATAAAGTTGTATCGTATCGTATCGTAAAACAATCCTGGTAGTTTGGATATATTAATCTAAAGCCCTGAACGTGTTGAGTATTATTTGGACTATATTCCTAATATCTTCAAAAACGTGACATAAGGTTTCATTTATATTCAATCTTAAAAAAACACTTAAACCCTATACTTAGTTGACTGGAGTCCCTGAGGGCTCCATACTAGGCCCCCTCCTGTTTTCACTCTAAACTAAATATCTTCAAGGGTAAAAAAGCATCAGAAGCTGTTTTATTTATTTATTATACTAATTGGATTCATACGAGTCCTCCTGACCTCCTGTATTCATTTTCACACTCTCCGGTTAAATTAAAATGGAATGTTTGCCCCTCCAAAGATTCCCTCTTTCTAAAAAAAGACTCATGTTTAATTCCCTCCGTAGGTTAATTATTTGCCAACAAACCGACAGACTGTGTGAGTGAAATAGAGGAGAAAAAAGAGACAATGAACTATGAGTGAGCATTGTGTGATTCCCCTATTGTTGTGCCGTCATGCACCACAACCCCAGCGGGAGAGGAAGAGGTCTATTTAAAAGGGGGATCCAAGGATGTTCTCATCAATGGATGAATGATGCACTTTACTGTACACTTCTATTTAAATTCAAATTGCGCCATTTGCGGAACCGCATGAGTGTGTGTGTGTGTAGGGTGGTAAAGTCCCCTTTGTAGTGTCTATTGTTGCCAATGAGGCTGAACCCTCTTAAAATACGACACAAAGACAGAGAGGTGTGAGGGGTCAGGAAACAGCACACAGCTCCTCTTCCATTTCCTTTGGTGTGCACGCACGCATGTGCGCACGCGCACACACACGCGCGCACACACACACGCGCGACACACAGCTAATTACATGTGCTGCCACTATAGAAAGGAGTGCTCTAATTGTGGAACCACAAATTACTTGGCTATAAATGGACTGGAGAAGTCGCTTTGAAAGGAACAAGACGCACAAAGTCACAGTCAAGTCAGGTCACGTCTGTCCCTCCCTTCTCTTACGACACCCTGGCCATCACTCCAAAGCGCCCCAGACTCCTTCTCACTCCCCATGGCTCCCAAGCTGTGAAATGACCTCCCTCCATCTTTCACCGCAGTCTTAAAACCTCTTCAGGCTCCCTATTCCTCACCCACTATAGCAAGCACTCCTCATTCCTTTTATCGCTTCTTATTGTCTAATTTTGAGCCCCTCCATACAGGTTTAATGTTTGTCTTTGGTTCAATGTTTGTTTTAAAAACGCCATTGACAATGAAGGGAAAATTTACGCCACCTTGTCCCTAACAAACATTAAATGCCATTAACAATAAAGAGAATTTAATGTTTGTTTTACATCATCATTACATCACCTAATCATATAGCAACATGAGTTAGACTTTAATATATTAGAGTTGGACGAATAGAGGTTTAGCTTGGTTGCTCCAAGCTATACCGAATTCCCTCCTCGATGCACACCTGTATTCTATAATAAATATTGGTTAAATCTATTCGTGAGTTGTCTAGACTGAAACATAGTTATGCTGTGTTAGATGTGTACCTGGTATCCTAGTAACTCTGATTACGTGAACATTTCCCCAGTTGTTTGTTGTCTGAGTTTCATACTGTTTACTCTTGCACTTTATAAGTGGCTCAGGATAATAGAGCGTCTGCAGCTAAACTGTAAATTGTGCAATTGTTGCATTCAATGACAGAGTGCCTTACTGGTGTTAAGTTTAAGCTTCAGATAACAGCTTTTATTCCACCTTTCTTCTGGTCACTTCGTCTGTCTCTTTCATGAACCACATGAACCCTACATGAATAAGCAGGTATAGTATAGCTTCTTATTTTCGGTGTAGTTTGGAGGAAAAAAAGGGCTGGCCCAGTCCCCGGTGAGCTTTCCCACGTCCGAAATGGTCGAAAAATGACAGAGTTACCGTGTGGGGGTCCCCGGGGGATCCCCGGAACATCCGGACCCCCAGGAACATGGCCAGGGGGCCGGCCCGGTTCCGGCAAGCCTTCCCATGTCCGAAACGCGTCGAGAAATGACAGAGTTCTCGGGCGGACGGACGTTAATGATATTAAATGCCATTAACAATAAAGAGAATTTAATGTTTGTTTTGTCAACATTTGTTTTACATCATCATTACATCACCTAATCATAGCAACATGAGTTAGATTTTAATATACCGCTTAGCTTGACACACGGGTGTGATTTTTGTTGATAGATGTATAATATGTATTATACTAGGACAGACAGACAGACAGACAGACAGACAGACAGACAGACAGACAGACAGACAGACAGACAGACAGACAGACAGACAGACAGACAGACAGACAGACAGACAGACAGACAGCGGAGTCCTGGACGCCACAGTCAATGAAGTATAGGGTTGGAAGTGGTTAAACATTAGCAGATATTTGTAAGAATTCACTAGGAGGTGTAAAGAATTGACTGCAGTGCCAACCTTGAGCGAGGCCTGCTAACACTTTGGATGAAGGGCAATGAGTAATCTGTATGCAGCGCTCATGTTCATGCGACGTAGAATTGTTAACTTGCAGATCAGTTCGTTTTGGCTAGCAGCAACGGCAGCAGCACTGTCATGTGATGGAGTTTAAATGACGCCTAATGCTACTGAAAAGGCCATGTTGATTACTGTATGACCTCTAAATAAAGACCTCGTTTCTCTAGACAATCTTCTGGAATTGGATAAAAAAAAGTAGTAAAGACGTGCACGCACGCACACACGCGTATGTACAGTACATGACCTGTCTGGCAAGTAGCTTAGTCATAAAAGAATGCAGCAGACAAAGATTATGATATTAAAGAACAAAAGGCAAGATAAATGTGTGAGGGGATTAAAAAGAGTGATTCATAAGAGAGCATGAGATGAAAGACATGTAGGTGAAATTAAAAATCAGACATGAAGGCTTCCTCCAGATACACATTATGACTCAAAAGAGCTGAATTCAGACTAGATCTTTACTGCCCGTCATATCGAGAATGAAAAGACAATCTTTTTACTTGTGAGTCAGTATTAGTGTTACTGTTATTTGACTCAATGTTTTACTGTAACACCTTGTTACAATATTTGGATGACAGGAGGGCACTATAACTACCACAGGCTACTGAATGTCAACTTTCATACAGACAAACATACAGTATATCTGAATACATGGTGATGTCACACACACAACCAAAACGCTAAACATGACATTCATCAGGGACGTGCAGAGTGTTAGAGTGGCAGGGCACTTTGACAAAAATAGCAGATCTACAAGCTCTCAACGCGTTGAGAGCTTATAGATCAGCAATTTTCGGGGCGCAACCCAGCACTCTTTATCTACTGGAGATGCGGTGTGTAACTACATGGATTTCGAAACAGATATGTTCAGCGCAAAATGGTACGTTCCAAGTTCAGGAGACTTCGGAAAAAAGCTATTCTCCTGAATGCTGCCTTCCAGCATGGCATGGAAAGGAAAGGAAAGGAGAGGCATTTGCATTTCTTTCACAAATGCAGTAAAAGGCAAACGCTGCATTCGTGGTCTGGAAAGGGCAGTTGTTTTACAGACGGGTAAAACAACTGAAGCTCCCTTTGATGTCTATGTGTGCACGTCCCTGACATACATGAAGTCAGCATTTACAAAACCAGTAACCCCTCAAAGCTGAAGGAAGGCTAAACGGATGGTGAACGGATGGTGCAAATGGCACTCCTTTCCTTTCCATTCCCGGGAAGGCAGCATTCAGGAGCATTGCTTTTGAGATCCATGTCGTTACACACCGTATCTCCACTAGCTAAAGAGTGCTGGGTCTGCACCCCCAAAAATAGCTGATCTACAAGCTCTCAACGCGTCGCGCTGCGACGCGTTGTGAGCTTGTAGATCTGCTATTTTCGCTATTTCTGTCCAAAAGTGCCCTCTTAACGGGAGTTCAGCCCCTGCCCCTCTCTAACACTCTCTGCACGTCCCTGGCAGACACGAGGAAGTGAAGAACCAGTCTTTAAGTTGTTCCCCTCCCCTCGTTGAACCGACACCAGTGCTGCATGGCGAGTCTGGCGAGCGGCTAATGATAGCTTAGCCCTTTTCTGCCACAGAGTGAACCGAGCCTCGCTGGGGTAAACCGAGTCAACGCAGGACCACTTAACCCCAGTCTGCTCCCCTACCGCTATACCTCTGAAGATTGCTAAGTATTTATATGCAAATCGTAGAGGCCGCCTGACCGCCGTTATATCCCACAATGCTTGGGCTGCAGCCTTTTCCCAGGCAGGGTCCCTGACTCCCTGCTATCTGTATAAATGCCATGTGGTAGAAAGTCACAGCCAGATTGCCTTAAAGGAGCCATGGCGTAGTCAGTAAACCCACGTCTCAAAATTGTTCTGAGGTATAATAACGTATCCCACTGGTAATTTGGACTCAACAAGCCGGTAAACCTATTTTAATTTGGACGATTCCTTCGAGTGTGTTGTTGAGTTGTCGTTATCTGTCTGATTTTGGGTACCAAATTACCATTTAACCACTTGTACTTCACTGACCGGGCTCCCCCAGGGGTCTATACTTGGCCTCCTCCTTTTTTCCAGCTCACAAACAACTTGCCATGTTTGCGACGCATTGTGAGCTCGTATATAGATCTTCTAGGTTCGTCTGAATATGTTTGTCTATTATGACATCATGCCCAATGTTGGGGACAGGTTAGACAGCTCGATAGGTTGCTATGGTTACTATGGTCACGTGGTGTTGGGTGGTGTCAGACAGGTAGTAAAGTCAGCTGTTCACCGGTGGCATTTGATGAATGGAAGGAGAGGGGGTGAATGACGGGGAAGTCCAACTTTGCTGACCGCTTTATAAACGCTTGTTATGATGCCAAATCCATTGTTTTAAACTACCTTTAATAAATGAATAAAACAGAGTATACTGGAGAAGTGAGTCCTTGGCATGCAGCGCGTCTGGCAGTACATTTCCCCGCTTTTAGCCTCTCAGTGGCTTAATAAGTTTGTCGCCATACACCCAGGATGGAGACACTATAGGGTTCATGTGGTTCCACTCTGGCGTCCCTATTTTGGGCATGTCATTATAAGAGAATAATGCGACGCATTGTGAGCTTGTGAACGGCTGTTTTCCCTATGACTCGTATGGGGAAGTACGACTGACGTCGCTGATCCCTCTTCTATACTCCACTTCTCTATTTCTGCCTTCACTATTTTCTGTTTCAGTGATAAAACACTATTTGCAATTTTTCGTAAAGAATTCCCCCCATTTCTCATTTCATTCCAGCGTGTGGAGCCAAAAATGTTTAGTACTCTCCGAGGAGCTTTAGATTCCATCTCTAGATTATCTACCAAGTGTTTTGGAACATCCATCTAGGATGTCTGGAGACGCACCAAGCACTGGGCCTCAATTTGTCTCTATAATACACAACTGTCAACACTTCAAGACTCGGTAGGAAGACACGCAAAAGAGGCAGGCTCGCCCCTCGACTCCGTGGCTTTGAGAGAGGCATTAGTGCAGGCTTTGGAATGGTTTTGTGTGCGCGTGTGTGCAAGCGTGTGTGTGTGTGTGTGTGTGTGTCTGTGTGTGTGCGAGCGAGCGCCTGTGTGTGTGTGAGTGCAAGCGCCTGTGTGTGTGTGAGTGCAGGTGCTGCCTCAAGGTTCCAGGTGTGTCCACCTGTCTGCCATTAACATCCCTTCAAGGGGAACAGAGATGATGAAGCAAGGCACTCGAGACCTCTGGAGATAAAATTACAGTCAGTCAGTCAGTCAGTCAGTCAGATTAAAAACAAAGACTATTTGGGCCGTTTCAGTTTTTTTTTTAAATACCGTAGTAGTAGTCATATATATAGTATAATATATGATACATATGACAAAAAATAAAAAGATTATTGTATACTACAAGAAAAAATAAATGTGTAACATTTAAACTTTGCAATCAAATATTGTATGTACGAAACTATCGTAAAAATACAAAATCTTTAGCTGAAAATATAAATATATATTCACAGCGAAGGAGAGAAGAAGAGTATACCACACACACACACACACACACACACACACACACACACACACACACACACACACACACACACACACACACACACACACACACACACACACACACACACACACACACACACACACACACACACACACACACACACACACACACACACACACACACACCCACCCCTAGAGGCAACCAGGTGATCTTTGATCCATGAAATGGAGATTAAGAGGTTGGGGGACATCAAAGGGGGGGGGGGGGGGTGCGTGTAGACAGACAGGAAATAAAAGGAGCTGCTTGATTGATGGCTTCAAACAGGAAGTGGTGCGAGCAGCTTTACAGGTATAAGAGCAGGAGGAGGGCCAAGGCTCTCTAACGTTGAAGCACTGGGCCCTAGTGGTAAGAGGAGGGACTGCAGGCGGACCCGTGGAAGTATGACGAGGAAACCCCGTGCAGCTGGGGTTGAGCACTTTAACGTTTGCACTTCCACATTTCGGGCACCAAATTTTGGTGCCCAAATCGAAAAAAAGGCGGAAGTAGACGGTTCTTCCGGGTGCTTCAAAACACCACTGAGCAACTTCCACTGACATGAATAGCGGGGGGGGGGGGGGGGGTGAACATGGGTGGAGAGATGCATGTGGTCCAGGCAGGGTGAACATGGGTGGAGAGATGGAGTTGCAAATAAGAGAGAAAGAGGGGTCGAGCAAGAAAGTGGGAGAACAAATTATGAATAAAATCTCAGAGTTTGGCAGAGTGAGCAGAGGCTGCTGACAGACTGATGGGCACTGGGGTGGGGGAGAGAGAGAGAGAGACACACACAGAAGGAGCACATGACAGACCTGGCTGCGTGCCAGCTCTGTTCACGCTAAGTTTAGGGCCTCTCCTGGAAAAAGGGTGGAAGTCGAGTAGATGAAAAATACGAGTATTAACTTGAGGTTTGGAGCTAAATCATGTTCCGTTGACAAATTTGCGTTGGAGACTCGACTACATCACACTTCCTGCCCATGAGCTACGGCCCTATACAGCACAGACGGCGTTTTCAACGCGGCTCAAAAACTTTGCCACGGGATTGAGGAGTATGTGGTGGCCTCTAAAGGCTCATATACATACTCCAGTTTTTGGTGATCCCTTATCACGCGGTGTAGTTTTAAAGGGTTGGAAAACTACACCATTACGTCAGTCGCGGTGATGATCAGCTATCACCGCGGACACAGACCCAGATCTCTGTTTTTACTTGTTTGCATTGTGACTGCATGTGGACAGATCTGTTTATTAAAATAGCAAATCTACAAGCGCACAACATCATAGCCTGATGCGTCGATTTTATTTATTTAAAATACTGGGTCAATTGTCTGACTTTGATTGCTTAAAGTAGACCTGCATAAAATGGTGTACTGCAGCTATTTACAACCAGGTAGTGTATAAGTTAAATTGAACACTTAACTTAATATTTAATACTTGAATACTTATACTTAGTATTTAATACTTAGTACTTTCAAAAGGGTTTATTGGGGCACCTTACAAATTGCATTGTTTGTTCTACTGGCTTAAACATGTCAGTGTTTCTAGTGTTGCACTGTTGACAGCTAAAACGTCCTATTGTCTCTTGTCCCTCCCATTGTCACACCCACTTCTGTCCAGCTCTAAGGTGATAAAATGTTGTGAATATTGAAAAGGGCTTTTCTCAGCTTTGGGTGAAAGGCCCCAGTCATTTTAAAATGGTTATATCTCCTTCAATTATTAGTAGTTAGGAGAGGCACCCTATATCCCTCCCACCCTTTTTATTTAGGGGGGATTTTTATTCCCCAGGGACCACGAGGTCCAATTTCGGTATTCTCAGCCTGAGGACACTTTGTGGGCGTGGCCTAACCCTTTTTTCCGATGACGTCATAGTATTGATTGTGCTATTGGCACTTCCGGTATCTGATGATCAGATTGGATTGATTGTGTTTGGGTGGACTTTGCCAGTTTGGCAATCAATGATTATTAGTTCAAACTATCTCGTCATCAACCTTATTTACTATATACGTTTATTCATTAACCAGTGAAAGTAATTTTGGCCTCCTTTTGTGGCAGTTGGTTGTGCACAGACTGTGTGTCTGTGTGTGTGTGGGTATTGATTTTGCATGATAGGATCTAAACGAGCTGATCGTATTGATTTCACCTCTGGTGGTTGACTCTCTGACAAATATTGTCGTGTATTCTGGCTCTCACCAAGAACCATGGAGCCGCTGAACTAAAAGAGTTACAACTTAGATTATTTCCAATATGCTTATAAAAAGTCGGGGAGGAACTGATGATGCAACTGTCAGCCTGCTTAACCCCTTGGCAAACCATCTCTAACTCCCCATCTTACTAGGCCAGCTTTTTATTGATTTTATGTTTCCTTTCAACCGCAAGCAGTGGTCTCAGTTGTCTTACTGAGGAAGGGGGGACAGTGGGGAGGAACCACACAGAGCATATCTATTATCTCTTCAGAACTGGTGCAAGCTCAACTCCTTTAGAGTGAGCAAGCATATCGTGGAAACAGTCTATAAAAACCTGATAGAGGGAGTCTTGTGTTTTAACATGGCAATGTGGTTTGCCAATCTAAAGGTCAAAGGAAGAAGCAAGCTGCAGCGAATAGTAAATCTAGCCTCAAAAATAATTGGGAAGAGACACCAGCAATTAGGCTGTATCTACAATGAGATACTTCGTAAAAAAAAAAAAACTATCAAGATAGCAAACGACCCCGTCTCATACACCCTGCACCGACTTCCAGCTACTTCCCTCTGGTAGACGGTACAAACTAGGCATGCCATGGTATGAGATTTTACAGTACGGTACGATGCCAATATTGATAATCTATACCTCGGTATTCCAAGGTATTTATAGTTATAAAAATAAAATAAAAAGATTGCCCCCCCCTGACCTATGTCTAGTGACTACCTTCACATCCTTATAAGCCCTTCTTTGTTCCCCAACATGCAGGCCTACACATATATATATATATATATATATATATATATCATAATATATGCCATGATTATGAATTGATTACCCTGGACCGATTGGAAACAAGACAGCAAGGACTTTTATCAGTGATCCTTTGGATATGTGGGTGACTGTATCCTGTACTGATTACACTTCTGCCAATAATGTATTCAGTCAGTGAATCAATAGCTATTCCCCAGTCCCCATTGTATTTCACTGTACTATGGCTCCCCCTAATGGCCGTTTTGTCCCCAGTATGGTGGAGCAGAGGTGATGCAATCTGCGCATGATCACAATTGTCAATGTGTGCCTCCGTGTTGACAGTCCACACTTAGTTACTACATATGGAAATATGGAATATACACTTGGATCTGGGTGTTTTTCAGCAACACTAACTCAAAGGTAGGAAGCAACTTTTCAATCTACTGCATCTGTGGGGTGAAAATATTTGTGTTAAGTGTTGTTGATGGTGTTGTGACCGTTTGTTTTTTACTGTTTGGTAAAGTTTTGCATGGTTCAGGTTGTCTTAAGGTTTTTGTTTTAATGTATGACTTGGATTATTTTGGTACGTGGCGACGTATTTTGTGACAGTTGCATGGTTCATGATGTCTTATTGTTTTGTTTTAATGCATGACATGGGTTATTTTTTGGTATGTGGTGTGGTGTTTTGTGACAGTTGCATGGTTCATGATGTCTTAATGTTTTGGTTTAATGTATGACTTGGGTTATTTTTGGTATCTGATGTGGGGTTTTGTGACATTTGCATGTTTCAGGGTGTCTTAAGGTTTTGCTTAATGTATGACTGGGTTATTTTGGTATGTGATGTGGTGTATTTTGTGACATTTGTACGGTTCAGGGTGTCTTAAGGTCTTGGTTTAATGCATGAGTTGTATTATTTTGGTATGTGGTGTGGTGTTTTGTGACAGTTGCACGGTTCAGGTTGGGCTAAGGTTTTGGTTTAATGTATGACATGGGTTATTTTTGGTATGTGGTGTGGTGTTTTGTGACAGTTGCATGGTTCATGATGTCTTAATGTTTTGTTTTATTGCATGACATGGGTTATTTTTGTACGTGATGTGGTGTTTTGTGAGTTATGCATGGTTCAGGGTGTCTTAAGGTTTTGTTTTAATGCATGAGTTGTATTATTTTGGTAAGTGGTGGTGTATTTTGTGACATTTGCACGGTTCAGGTTGGGCTAAGGTTTTGGTTTAATGTATGACATGGGTTATTTTTGGTATGGGGTGTGGTGTTTTGTGACATTTGCATGGTTCAGGGGGTCTTAATGTTTTGTTTTATTGCATGACATGGGTTATTTTTGGTACGTGATGTGGTGGTTTGTGAGTTATGCCTGGTTCATGGTGTCTTAAGGTTTTGTTTTAATGGATGACTTGGGTTATTTTTGGTATGTGGTGTGGTGTTTTGTGACAGTTGCACGGTTCAGGTTGGGCTAAGGTTTTGGTTTAATGTATGACATGGGTTATTTTTGGTATGGGGTGTGGTGTTTTGTGACATTTGCACGGTTCATGGTGTCTTAAGGTTTTGTTTTAATGCATGACTTGGGTTATTTTTGGTATGTGGTGTGGTGTTTTGTGACAGTTGCACGGTTCAGGTTGGGCTAAGGTTTTGGTTTAATGTATGACATGGGTTATTTTTGGTATGGGGTGTGGTATTTTGTGACATTTGCACGGTTCAGGTTGGGCTAAGGTTTTGGTTTAATGTATGACATGGGTTATTTTTGGTATGGGGTGTGGTGTTTTGTGACATTTGCATGGTTCAGGGGGTCTTAATGTTTTGTTTTATTGCA
The DNA here is from genome assembly GCF_964188405.1 of Protomyctophum parallelum. NCBI lineage: Eukaryota > Metazoa > Chordata > Actinopteri > Myctophiformes > Myctophidae > Protomyctophum > Protomyctophum parallelum. The sequence goes on along the minus strand of NC_139697.1, from coordinate 27,682,488 downwards.
TGACATGGGTTATTTTTGGTACGTGATGTGGTGGTTTGTGAGTTATGCCTGGTTCATGGTGTCTTAAGGTTTTGTTTTAATGGATGACTTGGGTTATTTTTGGTATGTGGTGTGGTGTTTTGTGACAGTTGCACGGTTCAGGTTGGGCTAAGGTTTTGGTTTAATGTATGACATGGGTTATTTTTGGTATGGGGTGTGGTGTTTTGTGACATTTGCACGGTTCATGGTGTCTTAAGGTTTTGTTTTAATGCATGACTTGGGTTATTTTTGGTATGTGGTGTGGTGTTTTGTGACAGTTGCACGGTTCAGGTTGGGCTAAGGTTTTGGTTTAATGTATGACATGGGTTATTTTTGGTATGGGGTGTGGTGTTTTGTGACATTTGCATGGTTCAGGGGGTCTTAATGTTTTGTTTTATTGCATGACATGGGTTATTTTTGTACGTGATGTGGTGTTTTGTGAGTTATGCATGGTTCAGGGTGTCTTAAGGTTTTGTTTTAATGCATGAGTTGTATTATTTTGGTAAGTGGTGGTGTATTTTGTGACATTTGCACGGTTCAGGTTGGGCTAAGGTTTTGGTTTAATGTATGACATGGGTTATTTTTGGTATGGGGTGTGGTGTTTTGTGACATTTGCATGGTTCAGGGGGTCTTAATGTTTTGTTTTATTGCATGACATGGGTTATTTTTGGTACGTGATGTGGTGGTTTGTGAGTTATGCCTGGTTCATGGTGTCTTAAGGTTTTGTTTTAATGCATGACTTGGGTTATTTTTGGTATGTGGTGTGGTGTTTTGTGACAGTTGCACGGTTCAGGTTGGGCTAAGGTTTTGGTTTAATGTATGACATGGGTTATTTTTGGTATGGGGTGTGGTGTTTTGTGACATCTGCACGGTTCATGGTGTCTTAATGTTTTGTTTTATTGCATGACATGGGTTATTTTTTTTGTTGGTAGATGGTGGTGTATTTTGTGACATTTGCATGGGTCAGGGTGTCTTAATGTTTTGTTTTAATGCATGACATGGGTTATTTTTGGTACGTGGTGATGTATTTTTGGTATGTGGGTATGTGGTTGGGGAATTTTTACATGGTTCATGATGTCTTAATGATTTGTTTAAGGTATGAGTTGTATTATTTTGGTAAGTGATTGTATGTTTTGTGGCATTTGCATGGTTCAGGTTGGTTTAATGGTTTATTTTAATGTATGACTTGGATTATCTTTGGTACATGGGGGTGTATTTTGTGGCGGTTGCATGGTGCATGGTTCAGGCATCCCCGTGGCCGTTTGAGATGTGAGGTTGGGGTTAATACTGAGTAATGTACGGTTAGTTCATGGTAGTAGGGTACATGTTTAAAGTAATCATGTATATCATATTGGCGTAACTAAATTTGAAATGAGTTGACTGGACTATGTATTTTTAGATGAACACACTATGTTGTTCACCTACAATTATACGGATCGATGACTAGAGTAGATTGACGGCATTTTACAATAGCTACTATTAGGTATTATTGACATTTAAAGTTAGATAGACTATAGTCTATACTACATGGTGGTATAGGCATCCATGGATTTCCAGGGAATTCAACCCGAATCTGTAGACGGGGCCTGTACACAAAACACAATGTTTTGTGTTGACAATAACTACGAGGCAATAACAGCCATCATACTAGTAAATATTATTTATACTAGTTAAATTATCTAAACTCGGTGATTTGACATAGACATTTTTTCACGATACATAGGAAAACTCTAAACTACATGCATAATAATAAAATATGGTTGAATGTTTCAAATAGTGGATAGTTAGAATGGGTCATGCATGTTTTTAATACAAACACCTTAACATCACCATGTCTGATGGTGCAGTGTGTAAATGTAACAGGTTATCTACATGATGTATAATAAACCATGTAATACTGATGTACCGATGTTTTTCCAAGAATTCAGAAGGTATAGTTTAGAAAATTGTGTAAGTCTATACTATACGAGGTCTTTAGATCATGGTCAGCACCAAATATCATACCAAAAGTCTGTATCTTATGTTTATCAGGTTTTATTTTGATCAGAAAATAGACAATTATGCAGATGAACATACACTGTAGCACAACATGGAGCAAAATGTACAAGACAATGAATTCACCAGGACATCAAATATACTCAGTCATCAACTATTTATAATGTATGTATATATATATATATATATATATATATATAGATATATATACAACGATGCAATCAGGTCAATCATAGTGGCAATAGTTATGTCCTTGATTATTATTATTTTGGATCATATCAGGGTAAATCCTTCCAGTAATGCAAATAAGATGAACATAGCCTATGGATTCTTGACATTGGCAGTGGTCCTACCTCAATACCGCTAGTTCTCAATACCTTAATAACCCCCGGTATAAAATCATCAGTCCACAACTTGTTCATTAAATCTTTAAAATGATTGTAGAAGTAATATCCAAACATGTGTGCTCGGTTTGACTAGAATGGTCTATGCGGCAGCCGTTGCAATCATCCTTCATCTGTTCGGTTATAGCGTTTGCGAGTAGTTGACCAACATGTATTTTCAGAATATCTGTAAGATTTGTGGGGTTTGTCCCAGCAAACTCATCCAAAGTCAGTGGCCAATTCAGGGGGTATGGCAGGGAAAGCAATGGTGTGCCGGAGGCTGGAGGGTCATGGGGGAGCAGTTGAATTTGGGGGTGATAGGTCTACCCTCTCAAAATACTCAGTGTCGCCCGCACCATAGCCCCAAAATGCCCTCTCAAAATGTTCATCGTTCTCCGGATCATAGTCGCAAAATGCCCTGGGCATCATCATATTCATCGCTGTATATATATATATATATATATATATATATATATATATATATATGAAATAAAAACAACAATGAAGATATGTTGATATTTTTTTATTTAATTACTGAGAAACATAGCACGTATTTACACAAGTATGTTACACATTACATTTAATAGACATGTTCAGTTCATTCCAATTCGTTTTGGGGTTTCAACCAGGTAGAGTTGGGTTTCAACCATCTAGTTTTTAGGTGAAGCAGACGCTGAGATCGTCGACATGCCTTGGGTGCAGACAGAGGGGAGGGTACGTTTTCATCACCAGAGTCTGCAGGGGATGGTGGTGGATTGGAGTAGTTCTCTGGTTCAGAGTTCGGTGCTCGGGAGGACGGGGTTGTAAGGGAGAGGTGTACAAATTCCGCATTTTCGGACAGTCCAGGAGTTTTCTTGCTCGTAGTCATGTCCAATGGTTCGATGCTAGCAAAATATTCCTCATCCGTATCGATTATTAACCCATCCGACTCGAAGTCCTGCTCATCAATTCTCGACATATGGTTACTTAGCAGGTCCGCGGCCATAATCTCGTCCTCAGCCCTCTCTTTGTATAATTCAAAATCACGGGTATAGGCAAATCTACCCCATGTTGAATTATATTCCGCTAGTCTGAGAGGGGTAATATACGGGCTATATGACTGGTGCTCCACAGGTTCAACGGGGTTACGTGGTTTACCCATAGCCTCCATGACTAATAGTGAGAGGAGATAGTTAATGACAATTGGTGTTTCCTGAGAAATTATCTCCTATAGCCTTATCCTCTGATGTGAATAAGCCTTATCCTCTGGTGTGAATAAGCCTAACTCTCTTTGCTCTATACATACATCTAGATCTGAGCCCTCCCTTTTAAATAGTTTGTTCCTTAGCTATACACCCCACCCCTCTCAGTGATTATTCATGGTAGTGTCTACAATACATTTACACTGATACATTTCAACTAGGCTAATAACTTATGTTGTCGTCAGCATTTTCAAACCAGTATCTAAAAAATAATGCATGTTTCTACATGTACATGTATCAATTTTTGTTAATTATTAGCCATACGATTTTGAACAATATTGATCAATATACTTTATAATTTAAGCTTGGAGAGTCCACGGCATAGGCTATATAGAGTAGATGCATAGATGTAGATAATATCCTTATTGCCAGTATATTGCGCCATTCACGCACCATGGAGGATTCTACTTCTTCATTGGGAGAATCAAACTCGAATGAAGGGACCTCTCATGGTGGATGGACCCGCAATGGACCATGTATACACCCCCCGTGGTGGCATAACATCAGTACTGCAGATACGGACAGCGATGAATATGATGATGCCCAGGGCATTTTGCGACTATGATCCGGAGAACGATGAACATTTTGAGAGGGCATTTTGGGGCTATGGTGCGGGGGACACTGAGTATTTTGAGAGGGTAGACCTATCACCCCCAAATTCAACTGCTCCCCCATGACCCTCCAGCCTCCGGCACACCATTGCTTTCCCTGCCATACCCCCTGAATTGGCCACTGACTTTGGATGAGTTTGCTGGGACAAACCCCACAAATCTTACAGATATTCTGAAAATACATGTTGGTCAACTACTCGCAAACGCTATAACCGAACAGATGAAGGATGATTGCAACGGCTGCCGCATAGACCATTCTAGTCAAACCGAGCACACATGTTTGGATATTACTTCTACAATCATTTTAAAGATTTAATGAACAAGTTGTGGACTGATGATTTTATACCGGGGGTTATTAAGGTATTGAGAACTAGCGGTATTGAGGTAGGACCACTGCCAATGTCAAGAATCCATAGGCTATGTTCATCTTATTTGCATTACTGGAAGGATTTACCCTGATATGATCCAAAAAAATAATAATCAAGGACATAACTATTGCCACTATGATTGACCTGATTGCATCGTTGTATATATATCTATATATATATATATATATATATATATATACATACATTATAAATAGTTGATGACTGAGTATATTTGATGTCCTGGTGAATTCATTGTCTTGTACATTTTGCTCCATGTTGTGCTACAGTGTATGTTCATCTGCATAATTGTCTATTTTCTGATCAAAATAAAACCTGATAAACATAAGATACAGACTTTTGGTATGATATTTGGTGCTGACCATGATCTAAAGACCTCGTATAGTATAGACTTACACAATTTTCTAAACTATACCTTCTGAATTCTTGGAAAAACATCGGTACATCAGTATTACATGGTTTATTATACATCATGTAGATAACCTGTTACATTTACACACTGCACCATCAGACATGGTGATGTTAAGGTGTTTGTATTAAAAACATGCATGACCCATTCTAACTATCCACTATTTGAAACATTCAACCATATTTTATTATTATGCATGTAGTTTAGAGTTTTCCTATGTATCGTGAAAAAATGTCTATGTCAAATCACCGAGTTTAGATAATTTAACTAGTATAAATAATATTTACTAGTATGATGGCTGTTATTGCCTCGTAGTTATTGTCAACACAAAACATTGTGTTTTGTGTACAGGCCCCGTCTACAGATTCGGGTTGAATTCCCTGGAAATCCATGGATGCCTATACCACCATGTAGTATAGACTATAGTCTATCTAACTTTAAATGTCAATAATACCTAATAGTAGCTATTGTAAAATGCCGTCAATCTACTCTAGTCATCGATCCGTATAATTGTAGGTGAACAACATAGTGTGTTCATCTAAAAATACATAGTCCAGTCAACTCATTTCAAATTTAGTTACGCCAATATGATATACATGATTACTTTAAACATGTACCCTACTACCATGAACTAACCGTACATTACTCAGTATTAACCCCAACCTCACATCTCAAACGGCCACGGGGATGCCTGAACCATGCACCATGCAACCGCCACAAAATACACCCCCATGTACCAAAGATAATCCAAGTCATACATTAAAATAAACCATTAAACCAACCTGAACCATGCAAATGCCACAAAACATACAATCACTTACCAAAATAATACAACTCATACCTTAAACAAATCATTAAGACATCATGAACCATGTAAAAATTCCCCAACCACATACCCACATACCAAAAATACATCACCACGTACCAAAAATAACCCATGTCATGCATTAAAACAAAACATTAAGACACCCTGACCCATGCAAATGTCACAAAATACACCACCATCTACCAACAAAAAAAATAACCCATGTCATGCAATAAAACAAAACATTAAGACACCATGAACCGTGCAGATGTCACAAAACACCACACCCCATACCAAAAATAACCCATGTCATACATTAAACCAAAACCTTAGCCCAACCTGAACCGTGCAACTGTCACAAAACACCACACCACATACCAAAAATAACCCAAGTCATGCATTAAAACAAAACCTTAAGACACCATGAACCAGGCATAACTCACAAACCACCACATCACGTACCAAAAATAACCCATGTCATGCAATAAAACAAAACATTAAGACCCCCTGAACCATGCAAATGTCACAAAACACCACACCCCATACCAAAAATAACCCATGTCATACATTAAACCAAAACCTTAGCCCAACCTGAACCGTGCAAATGTCACAAAATACACCACCACTTACCAAAATAATACAACTCATGCATTAAAACAAAACCTTAAGACACCCTGAACCATGCATAACTCACAAAACACCACATCACGTACAAAAATAACCCATGTCATGCAATAAAACAAAACATTAAGACCCCCTGAACCATGCAAATGTCACAAAACACCACACCCCATACCAAAAATAACCCATGTCATACATTAAACCAAAACCTTAGCCCAACCTGAACCGTGCAACTGTCACAAAACACCACACCACATACCAAAAATAACCCAAGTCATGCATTAAAACAAAACCTTAAGACACCATGAACCGTGCAAATGTCACAAAACACCACACCCCATACCAAAAATAACCCATGTCATACATTAAACCAAAACCTTAGCCCAACCTGAACCGTGCAACTGTCACAAAACACCACACCACATACCAAAAATAACCCAAGTCATCCATTAAAACAAAACCTTAAGACACCATGAACCAGGCATAACTCACAAACCACCACATCACGTACCAAAAATAACCCATGTCATGCAATAAAACAAAACATTAAGACCCCCTGAACCATGCAAATGTCACAAAACACCACACCCCATACCAAAAATAACCCATGTCATACATTAAACCAAAACCTTAGCCCAACCTGAACCGTGCAAATGTCACAAAATACCACACCCCATACCAAAAATAACCCATGTCATACATTAAACCAAAACCTTAGCCCAACCTGAACCGTGCAACTGTCACAAAACACCACACCACATACCAAAAATAACCCAAGTCATGCATTAAAACAAAACCTTAAGACACCATGAACCGTGCAAATGTCACAAAACACCACACCCCATACCAAAAATAACCCATGTCATACATTAAACCAAAACCTTAGCCCAACCTGAACCGTGCAACTGTCACAAAACACCACACCACATACCAAAAATAACCCAAGTCATCCATTAAAACAAAACCTTAAGACACCATGAACCAGGCATAACTCACAAACCACCACATCACGTACCAAAAATAACCCATGTCATGCAATAAAACAAAACATTAAGACCCCCTGAACCATGCAAATGTCACAAAACACCACACCCCATACCAAAAATAACCCATGTCATACATTAAACCAAAACCTTAGCCCAACCTGAACCGTGCAAATGTCACAAAATACACCACCACTTACCAAAATAATACAACTCATGCATTAAAACAAAACCTTAAGACACCCTGAACCATGCATAACTCACAAAACACCACATCACGTACAAAAATAACCCATGTCATGCAATAAAACAAAACATTAAGACATCATGAACCATGCAACTGTCACAAAACACCACACCACATACCAAAAATAACCCATGTCATACATTAAACCAAAACCTTAGCCCAACCTGAACCGTGCAACTGTCACAAAACACCACACCACATACCAAAATAATACAACTCATGCATTAAACCAAGACCTTAAGACACCCTGAACCGTACAAATGTCACAAAATACACCACATCACATACCAAAATAACCCAGTCATACATTAAGCAAAACCTTAAGACACCCTGAAACATGCAAATGTCACAAAACCCCACATCAGATACCAAAAATAACCCAAGTCATACATTAAACCAAAACATTAAGACATCATGAACCATGCAACTGTCACAAAACACCACACCACATACCAAAAAATAACCCATGTCATGCATTAAAACAAAACAATAAGACATCATGAACCATGCAACTGTCACAAAATACGTCGCCACGTACCAAAATAATCCAAGTCATACATTAAAACAAAAACCTTAAGACAACCTGAACCATGCAAAACTTTACCAAACAGTAAAAAACAAACGGTCACAACACCATCAACAACACTTAACACAAATATTTTCACCCCACAGATGCAGTAGATTGAAAAGTTGCTTCCTACCTTTGAGTTAGTGTTGCTGAAAAACACCCAGATCCAAGTGTATATTCCATATTTCCATATGTAGTAACTAAGTGTGGACTGTCAACACGGAGGCACACATTGACAATTGTGATCATGCGCAGATTGCATCACCTCTGCTCCACCATACTGGGGACAAAACGGCCATTAGGGGGAGCCATAGTACAGTGAAATACAATGGGGACTGGGGAATAGCTATTGATTCACTGACTGAATACATTATTGGCAGAAGTGTAATCAGTACAGGATACAGTCACCCACATATCCAAAGGATCACTGATAAAAGTCCTTGCTGTCTTGTTTCCAATCGGTCCAGGGTAATCAATTCATAATCATGGCATATATTATGATATATATATATATATATATATATATATATGTGTAGGCCTGCATGTTGGGGAACAAAGAAGGGCTTATAAGGATGTGAAGGTAGTCACTAGACATAGGTCAGGGGGGGGCAATCTTTTTATTTTATTTTTATAACTATAAATACCTTGGAATACCGAGGTATAGATTATCAATATTGGCATCGTACCGTACTGTAAAATCTCATACCATGGCATGCCTAGTTTGTACCGTCTACCAGAGGGAAGTAGCTGGAAGTCGGTGCAGGGTGTATGAGACGGGGTCGTTTGCTATCTTGATAGTTTTTTTTTTTTTACGAAGTATCTCATTGTAGATACAGCCTAATTGCTGGTGTCTCTTCCCAATTATTTTTGAGGCTAGATTTACTATTCGCTGCAGCTTGCTTCTTCCTTTGACCTTTAGATTGGCAAACCACATTGCCATGTTAAAACACAAGACTCCCTCTATCAGGTTTTTATAGACTGTTTCCACGATATGCTTGCTCACTCTAAAGGAGTTGAGCTTGCACCAGTTCTGAAGAGATAATAGATATGCTCTGTGTGGTTCCTCCCCACTGTCCCCCCTTCCTCAGTAAGACAACTGAGACCACTGCTTGCGGTTGAAAGGAAACATAAAATCAATAAAAAGCTGGCCTAGTAAGATGGGGAGTTAGAGATGGTTTGCCAAGGGGTTAAGCAGGCTGACAGTTGCATCATCAGTTCCTCCCCGACTTTTTATAAGCATATTGGAAATAATCTAAGTTGTAACTCTTTTAGTTCAGCGGCTCCATGGTTCTTGGTGAGAGCCAGAATACACGACAATATTTGTCAGAGAGTCAACCACCAGAGGTGAAATCAATACGATCAGCTCGTTTAGATCCTATCATGCAAAATCAATACCCACACACACACAGACACACAGTCTGTGCACAACCAACTGCCACAAAAGGAGGCCAAAATTACTTTCACTGGTTAATGAATAAACGTATATAGTAAATAAGGTTGATGACGAGATAGTTTGAACTAATAATCATTGATTGCCAAACTGGCAAAGTCCACCCAAACACAATCAATCCAATCTGATCATCAGATACCGGAAGTGCCAATAGCACAATCAATACTATGACGTCATCGGAAAAAAGGGTTAGGCCACGCCCACAAAGTGTCCTCAGGCTGAGAATACCGAAATTGGACCTCGTGGTCCCTGGGGAATAAAAATCCCCCCTAAATAAAAAGGGTGGGAGGGATATAGGGTGCCTCTCCTAACTACTATTATTGTCCAATTTCATTGAATGATACATCATATGAAAGCTTACATTCTGTACTTTAATAATCTGTAAAAATCTGAAAAATGGAAAAGGCGACATGAGGCATGTTTTGTTGGCACTGGTCACATATCAGACAAGTCTTTTCACTCTGGAGCTATCACCCCGTTCACTGATTGTCTAGAAGTTGGGTAAACCACAGGGAGGCGGGGTCAATCCTTAAGGACATCACCGAGAGTATGATGGCCTCAACTCTTATCACCGTTTTTAGGTGATAAGCTATCACCTAAAACGGTGATAAGCTATCACCTAAAACGGTGATAACCCATCACCAAAAACTTCAGGATGACACCGTTCTTTTGGGTCAGTTCGTCCATCACTTTTTGTCCCCAACAATAAATCTTAAAAGGGGGCCTGTGTTAATGAAGGTATTGGGGGGAGGGGGGGCTGTGTTAATGTGACCTAAGTATAAACATTTCAATCTCCAAGACCGCAATTTCCTGTTTTCCCAGGCGATTACAGCAGAGTGTAAGCCTGCAGGAGTCACGGTGCGGTCATGCTTCCTGCGGCGGTATAAAAGGAGGGGAGGGGGGGGATAGGGAGGGGGGGGGAGCTGAACCGTTCCTGAGCCGAGCCGAGCCAAAACCTCCATATGTGTATTACTGCTGAGCACATTGTTTCACTTACCTCCCTCCCTCCCCGCATTGGTTCCATGTCATCACCAGTGTGTGTGTGTGTGTGTGTGTGTGTGTGTGTGTGTGTGTGCGTGCGTGTGTGTGCGCAGCCTTCCTGCCTCATGGTTGTTACTTATGTGCTAGAGGTATAGTAACCCCTGTGACACATGCAAGATTTCCTGTGAGTATCATGCTTGTGGTGCAGCTAGCTCCCTCTCCCTCTCTCTCTCTCTCTCTCTCTCTCTATCTCTCTCTCTCTATCTCTCTCTCTCTCTCTATCTCTCTCTCTCTCTCTCTCACTCAATGCAGTACATCAGTGTTTTAGGTCTGCATGTAAATACATTCAACCTATACTGTACTGTATCAGTATAGTTAGTTAGTTGCTGCGAGAGTGAGGTCTAGCCAACACCAACTCGGGATTCCTGGATCGCTGCCCTCCACAATTTCCTATCCAACATCAGGTTCTTGAGCTCAGCAGTGTTGTCAGCCAAGCTGTGGCACCGCAGGCAGCACGTCTACATTAGGTGGTACGCTTCTTTCTCCTCCTGGCTTTGCCCTTATGTGGTTGGCTCCCATAGGGTCAATTTACTTGCCTCAAGTTCTGGGTGCCTGACACAGTGCCCTGCCAGCCTCATCCTTCTCTCTCTGACTTTGTCTGTGGTAGGTCCCCATAGAGGTCCACATTTCTGATGCGGTGTATTAGTATATTGGAAAACATAATAAGATGTCAAAATCATCCCCTGTAAGTTAAAGGAGCATTCAGTGATTTGGGTGATTTTGGAAAACCACCTGGTCCGCCCCGGTAACCAGATGTGCACATGCAGGCACTACAGTGGGGCAACACGTGACAGGCCAACAGCACATACACCAAGGGCCGCCCCCGCTCGATCATGATTGGTGGAAGGCACCTCTCCATCCTGAATGGATGAAGGCTGGGCCACCTAGCCAAAAACGAAACCTACGTTTTCTTTACTCCCAGGGGTTAACTGGGGACAGGGGGGGGGGGAACTCCTTATATGGTCAGTACACTCTATACTAGGGAGGATTATCACAACAAAACAAAAAAGAAGTGATATTTGAATTAAGTGAAATCACTGAATATACCTTCCAACAAGATTAACCTAGCTGATAATCAACGGAAAATAATGCAGTACATTTAAAAGGGTCACACCTGAATTAATTACCCTCCAGGGATCAATAAAGGGACAGCATAGTTTCCACTATGGTTCTCTATTATGATGGCAGTTAAGTTTGTTTTGTATGGCAAACTTGGCATATGATGGCAGGATTACATGTTGTGTTTCTTCTTAACGCTCATACATGAGTCATACATGAGGACCTAGTCCTGATTGGCTGCCACACACACTGCTGTCATGTATTGTTTACTCAGGTCACATGACCAGGAAAACAGGTAACAGGAAGCGTAACCGACATCTTTAGAGACACCCAAACGTTATGTAACGTAATGTTATGATTGAGACCGGCCGGTTGAGAGGAGTGTTCGTTACTAAATAAAGAAACCAGAGCTTCTTCTTTCACCTGACAAATATCACTATGGGATAATTCCTTGTTTATTTTATTTTATCAGTGACTATAACTCGTGTTTCTCCCTTGGTTGTAAAGACAAACCCTCACCTCCGTATCACATTCTGTATGGGGCGGCGGTGGCTCAGGGGTAGAGTGCCTGGATGGTAACCGTAAGGTTGCCAGTTCGAACCCAGGCTCCCCCAGAGTTACTGTCGAAGTGTCCTTGAGCAAGACACCGAACCCCTAATTGCTCCCGATGTGCTAGTTGGTGCCTTGCATGGTTTCCGCTGCCATCGGTGTATGAATGTGTGGGTGAATGTGTGAATGTAATGCACAATCTCTGTAAAGCGCCTTGGATAAAGGCGCTATATAAATGCACCATTTACCATTTATGTTCATGGTTGTAAAGAAGTGCTGTTTTTGGTAGCAAATTTCTATTTTCTCTTGAAACGTTTTCATTTAGTTCACATTTTAGTCACCCGGAATGTTTTAGCGTTAGTCTAGTTTTAGTCGACTAAATCTACAGGTGATTTAGTCGACTAAAATGTGTTTTGGTGGGCCTTGATGCCGTCGTAATGGCTGATTTTACACTTGCTTGTCATGACGAAAACAACACTGTTGTAAAGACAAACCCTCACCTCCCTATCGTCACATTGTGTTCATGGTAATGCTGTCATGGTTCACCAAACTCACAGGGACCTCCATGGCAGGGTTCATTACCATCGCATAGGGTGAAAATTGCAGCACTCCCACTAAAAGGACTAATTTGTTATTCAAATTAAATATGATGCTTCGCCTCTGCAGCGGCACTTTGTGCAATGGCTGCGCATATACGGGCACTTGATGTGTTTCAATATGTTTAAGTCATTTAAGTCTGACGTCGGAATTAAAAAAGTCTTCTAAATCCTGACAGCTTTCCGAAATACCAATATGTCAATATTTCATGTCAAGGACCCCTAGAATTATGTGTATTTGGTCGCCGACCCCAATTTGAAAATATGTAGTTCCAGGGACCCCCCCCCCCCCCCCCCCCCCCCAGAAGCAAATATTTGAGTTTCAATTTTCGCTCTGAAAGAATATATATTCAAAGATTTACGCCACATTTGCACAATTTTTCAAAAAATAGCAGATCTACAAGCTCGTAGCTCGAGCTTGTAGATCTGCTTTTTTTAATAGCTAAAGTATAACATAATGCTTAAAACACCAAAATGGGTTCCCGTCTAGAATGGATTAATTTAGGATTTGATTAGCTGAGATGGCAGAGCTCTGGGGTCTGGGCCTCCCGTTTATCAAAGCACTCTTGATTATTTCTTTTATTTTTTTCTTCATGAAATCTTATTTTCAGCCCACACTTTTCCTTTGGAGGAAAGACGTGGAAGATATCCCATTGTGTAATCTTCCAGACAGCCCGAGGCCTCCCGAGCCTGGCTGTAACATCTCATGAATGATCTGAGACTAATTTGTCTGAGTCATTAAAAGGTTGATACCGTCACGGTCGGGTGGAAACCTTGTACGTCCAAACCGCTTCTTTTCAGGAAATATGGAAGCCCTTTGCCAATACTTTTCATAGTTAAAAAAATGCTTATAGTTTCAGCAATATTTTAAGTCATGAAAGTGTCAGTGCATTTCAACCTGGAGGCCCTATATTTTGGACAAAGATTTTCCCCCCAAATTCTTAAAATAGTTTTTAAGGGGAGGTTCACACTGCACCCGAGTACACTTCATTACAACTGTATTCAATGCTTTCACATTGCATCGATCCGTATTCGAGTACACTTCATTCAACTGTATTCAATGCTTTCACATTGCAGTGATCAGTATCCGAGTACACTTCATTCAACTGTATTCAATGCTTTCACATTGCAGTGATCCGTATCCGAGTACACTTCATTCAACTGTATTCAATGCTTTCACATTGCAGTGATCCGTATGCGAGTGGTCCCGGGTACGGTTGCGTGATCCACTCCCGGGAACAGCATTCACACAAACACAACATAGGGGTTGTCGATATGGACAAAAGTTTTATCACGATATTTTTTCAAGCTTATCACGATACACAATATTATCACGATATTTTCGCGCGCGTTTTTTTATGGTTATTTTTCAAGTTACTTAACAGTACAACGTAACAATTTTAAAAATAAATACCATTTAGTAGACCCTCCATAAAAACGCGGGCAAAAATTATGCTATGGAATATGCAGGGTTTTATGTGAAAAATGTGTGTGCAAAATTTTGGGAATTTGCTAAAGTTCAAAATATGTTAGATAATTATCGCCATATCGAACACCCCTAACACAACATCTGCCAAGCTAGCCCAGGTAGGGCCAAACCTCAATCTGCAGGCCTGTTGAGAACTCTAGTTTTTGCCGGCTGCCGGGCGCGGCTGCACTATTATCTTTGGGGTGGGCCCCGTCTAGAGTTTGAATGGACAGGTATCAGTCAAAAGGGAGACATTGATGAGGAAGGATGGATGGGGAAGGATCAACATATGGAATGTCAGAACAGGTCAGCTCCATATATGGAGATCTAAGGGTTTGAGGTGAGATGTAGAGTTGCTGGCCAATATCGATGACATCAGGGATCTCCTATTATGGGCTTAATATTGACGACATCACGCGATGTCACAAGGCATGACCGTATATGGGGCGTGACCAACTGACGGGAAATGCACAATTCCGTAGTGAACTGCGACCTGATGATTGTGAACAACAATCATCTTTGTCCCATCCTGATTAAATAGGGAGCATTATTGGGGAGACTTGCACTCTTGCATCCTTTTAATTTCAGAAGCCACGTTTAGCCCAGGCCACGTACAGCTGTCCAACAATGCTCTGTGTGTGTGTGTGTGTGTGTGCACCTTACACGAGTGTTGTTTTTTACAGCAAATTTAGATTTGAGGTTTTAGTCATAGTCTCGTCAATAGTTTTCATTTAGTTTTTGTCCCACTTTAGTCACCTGGAATGTTTTAGTGTTAGTCTAGTTTTAGTCGACTAAATCTGCAGTTGATTTAGTCGACTAAAATGTATTTTAGCGGGCCTTGATGCCGTCGTAATGACTGATTTTACACTTGCTGAAAATAGCAGATCTACAAGCTCACAATGAGTCGCAGCGCTTAGTTCTCATTTTTACCAAAAAAAAAGGTAGTCGACAAGCATTTTCCGTCTTAGTTTTAGTCGACGAAATCAACACTGCCTCACACCGTCCGTGGGCCTCCCTGGCTATAGCATTACGACCCACAGGGCAATCTGTGGAACCCATCTGCAAATAAAGGAGAAACAGCGCCCTCTTTTCCTTTGAGTCAACAGTCTGTCTCGAGAGACTTACAGCATTTTTTATGTAGCCATAGCACTATATATAGTATATATGCATAGTTATATAGATATTCCACTGTTACGTTCTTAGCTTACGTATGATTCATGATAACTACTTTTTTTTATGTATGTGATGTATTGCCATGCTTTTTGTTCTTGCTTAATGTACTGTAAATCGCTCTGGATTAAGAGCGTCTGCTAAATGCCTAAATCTTAAATTGAGAGACATTGCTACCCACAGGGCGAGTCTGTGCAGTGAGAGCTGCCTGACTAACTGTGTGGTGTCCTGACCTCAGCAGTGTGTCAACGCTCCTTCCTCCCAGGCCTTTCAGTAGCTACAAACACAACATCACAATGAGTTGTCCGGAAGTGGAACATGTACGTAGTAGTCACAAAGTGCAGGGACGTGCACACGTAGACATCAAAGGGGGCCTGAGCCCCTGCCCTTTTAAAACAACGGCCCTCTCCCAGACCACGAATGCAGCATTTACTACATAAATGAAAGGAGAATTGCTTTTTTCCCCCCCGAAGTCTCCTGAACTTGAACACAGCATTTTGCGTTGAACACATTTGTTTAGAAATCCAAGTCGTTACACACCGCATCTCCACTAGCTAAAGAGTGCTGGGGTTGTGCCCCGAAAATAGCTGACCTACAAGCTCTCAACGCTTCGCAGTGCGACGCGTTGTGAGCTTGTAGATCTGCTATTTTTTGTCCAAATTTCTGCACGTCCCTGACAAAGTGTGTCGGGAGAGGAGCCGTGGTGAGTATCTTCCGACCGAGCGTGTATGCAGTCATCAGAACTCTAGCTTTGTGAGGAGAACAGATTATGTCACGATGCCACACAGCGACTCTGTCAATTGGGTTTTGTTTTTGTTACATCAGCGTTTCGCCGCGGCGAGATAAAAAAAAGGACATCTGAGGTCCTGAGAGAGAGAGAGAGACGCTGCCGTTATCTGATCACAGCCTTTATTGGAGTTTCTCCCCGCTTGCCTCTCTGTCTCGTTGTCTCCATCTTTATTATCTCTCTCGTTCCATCTGCCTCACGCTCTCTCTCTTTATCTCTCCCTCTCTTCTTTTCCTACGTTTATGACTGCCTCTTTTTATTTGCTTTCTTACTTTATTTAAGCCATTTAGACCCGAGGATGATTCCAAAAAAGGGCTTCTAAATCAATTTTCTGAAATACCTATGGTGCTCAATATTTCATGTCAAGGACCCCTATATGTATTTGGCCGCCGACCCCCATCTGAAAATATGTTGTTCCAGTGACCTAAAACATTAGCTCTGAAATAATAAAGATTTGCGCCACATTTTCACGATTAAAAAAAAATAGCAGACTTACAAGCTCGTAGCGCGGCACTCGGTGCCGCACTACGAAATTGTAGATCTGCTATTTTTCAATAGCTAAAAATATAACGTGATCCTTAAACCACCAAAAGGGTTTTCCCGCCCAGAATGAGTTAAGTCATAGATCACCTCCTCTCCCATGTGGTTTGTAACATACTCTTATTTCTCTCCTACGTCCTCCTCCACTGCACACAAATGTCTAATTGCATTATCTGTAAAGGTATTAAACATTAAACACTTACTGGGACACCTGGGACCGGTTGAACAATCTTATAGAAGGCACTAGAATTGCATTTCATGTAGTCATATAGCACTTTATATATGAATAGTATAGTATATGTATAGTTTATATGTATAGTTTCATTATATAGATATTCCACTGTTGTGTTCTTAGCTTACGCATGTTTCATGATAACTACTTTTTATGTATGTGATGTATTGCCATGCTTTTTGTTCTTGCTTAATGTAAGTCGCTCTGGATTTAAGAGTGTCTGCTAAATGCCTAAATTGTAAATTGTATGATAAGCTTTCTTTCTTAAAGATGCACTAAGATTACCTTGGAAGAAATTTCCTTTGTAGTGCCTTGTAGTCAATATAACCATAAGTGACATTGTTATGTTTTGTGCAACCATGCAGAAACTAAATCGTGACCATAACCCATTCTATAATCTATACCAGAAACCAATACGAGCTTCATTCTCACCGGAGATTTATCCCATAGTTTTTCTTAACCAACGTCCCCTATTCCAGTGGTTCCGGGGTCCGGGGACCCCCAGGGGTCCTTGAGGGAGTTCCAGGGGGTCCCCAGCTAAATGGTAGTTTGTAACCAAATGGACCCTTATGGGTCTGTAACTCTGAGAGTGTACAAATGGACATTTGTACACGCTCAGAGTTAAATTAACTTCGATTTTACAAAATAAATTGGGGTCCTTGAGATATAAATGCCATTAAATGGGGGTCCACAGACTAATGCATGTCAAACTGGGGATCCTTGAAATTCAAATGGTGGAGAATCACTGCTAGAGCCATAAAATCTTCTCTTATATGGCGTATATTTTCAAATGGGGGTCCACGGGCTAATTAGTGTCAATTTGGGGGTGCTTGAGATGAAATAGTTTGGGAACCCATGCCCTATTCTGGGTGAAACAGTCACCAGAAATGCCCACTCTACACTCTACACTCTACAAGCTGACACTGCGTTGCCCACTCTACAAGCTGACACTGAAATGCCCACTCTACAAGCTGACACTCTACAAGCTGACACTCTACCAGCTGACACTCTACCAGCTGACACTGAAATGCCCACTCTACAAGCTGACACTCTACAAGCTGACACTCTACAAGCTAACACTCTACAAGCTAACACTCTACCAGCTGACACTGAAATGCCCACTCTACAAGCTGACACTGAAATGCCCACTCTACAAGCTGACACTCTACAAGCTGACACTCTACAAGCTGACACTCTACTCTCTACAAGCTGACACTGAAATGCCCACTCTACAAGCTGACACTCTACAAGCTGACACTCTACCAGCTGACACTCTACAAGCTGACACTCTACCAGCTGACACTCTACCAGCTGACACTCTACCAGCTGACACTGAAATGCCCACTCTACAAGCTGACACTCTACAAGCTGACACTCTACAAGCTGACACTCTACCAGCTGACACTCTACAAGCTGACACTCTACCAGCTGACACTCTACCAGCTGACACTCTACCAGCTGACACTGAAATGCCCACTCTACAAGCTGACACTCTACAAGCTGACACTCTACAAGCTAACACTCTACCAGCTGACACTGAAATGCCCACTCTACAAGCTGACACTCTACAAGCTGACACTCTACAAGCTAACACTCTACAAGCTGACACTCTACTCTCTACAAGCTGACACTGAAATGCCCACTCTACAAGCTGACACTCTACAAGCTGACACTCTACTCTCTACAAGCTGACACTGAAATGCCCACTCTACAAGCTGACACTCTACCAGCTGACACTCTACAAGCTGACACTCTACCAGCTGACACTCTACCAGCTGACACTCTACCAGCTGACACTCTACCAGCTGACACTGAAATGCCCACTCTACAAGCTGACACTCTACAAGCTGACACTCTACAAGCTAACACTCTACCAGCTGACACTCTACAAGCTGACACTCTACAAGCTAACACTCTACAAGCTGACACTCTACTCTCTACAAGCTGACACTGAAATGCCCACTCTACAAGCTGACACTCTACAAGCGGACACTCTACAAGCTGACACTCTACAAGCGGACACTCTACAAGCTGACACTGAAATGCCCACTCTACAAGCTGACACTCTACACTCTACAAGCTGACACTCTACAAGCTGACACTCTACACTCTACAAGCTGACACTCTACACTAGGCCTGTCAAAAAAAATCGATTCGAGTTAGAATCGCGATTCTAATGCCGTCCGATTCAGAATCGATTCTCATTTTCCAATTTTTATTTTATTTTTCTTGCACAAATGTACCTGTGCATGCAATGCATTATGGCCTGGGTTTCTGCATAGTGCATTTACTACCAGCTAAGCTAAGCCTGCCAATTGTATTTATTTTACACCTGGCTGTTTTAATACTAATGTATTGTTCTGGTATTGAGTGAGAAGAGATTTTGAAACTTTTGTACTGGTTCAAATTTGTGCAAGCTAAATAAATGAGACATGTTCTTACTCTTGGATTTAACCTTTGTGTGTTTAAATCATTCAGTTGATAAAACCTTTACAATTATACAAGCTTTTTACTAAATGTACTCTGCTTTCATGCCAGAAGACTGGAGTAGATCATGATAAAATTATATTTAATTGTTTTTAATAAAAATAAAAAAATCTTTTTTGAATCGAGAATCGGAAAAATCGAAAAGATCGTTTTTGAATTGAATTGTCACCCCAAGAATCGGAATCGAATCGAATCGAATCGTGGGACACCTAAAGATTCGCAGCCCTACTCTACACTCTACAAGCTGACACTCTACAAGCTGACACTCTACACTCTACAAACTGACACTCTACACTCTACAAACTGACACTCTACACTCTACAAACTGACACTGACTCTACACTCTACAAGCTGACACTCTACAAGCTGACACTACACTCTACACTCTACAAGCTGACACTGAGTTGCAACTTGCAACGCAGTGCGTTGTGATGTTGTGATTGTGAGCTTGTAGAGTGGGCAATTTATGGAAATGAGCTTCAGTGCAGAAGGAAACGACGATCAGATCGAGTACAATTGCAACTCAGGACTCATGATGAATTACCATGTTTTTTGTTCTTGCTTACTGTATATCTCTCTGGATTAAAAGCGTCTGCTAAATGCCTACATTGTAGCTGCGTACGGTTCCGTTCCGTCCCCAGTGTAGCCCCCCCCCCCCACCCCCGTAAGACTGTGTCATCATGATGCCCCCTCCCCCTCTCTCCTCCCTCATTCCCTTGTCTCCTTTTATCCATCTCCTCCACCCTCGCCTCCCTTGTGTTTACGGCCCGGCCCAGCCACAGGGAGAAGAAAGTGGTGTGCGCGTGTGTGCCCGACGCCGTATGTCTGTGTGTGTGTGCCCGTATGTCTGTGTGTGTGTGCGTGCGGGCATGTGTGCGTGTGTGTGTGTGTTTGCAAAGGCTTGAAACCCCAAAAGTTGGCCCCATGACAAGTGACCCCCCCCCCCCCCCATTGCCCCTTCCCCCCCACAAAAAAACCTTCAAGACCAGAAAACAAAAAAAAAGAAGAAAGAAAAGGAGAAGAGAGACAAGAGAGAGCGAGAGAGAGAGGACCGTAAGCCCAGCTGTAAGCAGCACAATGTGAACGAGCGCTTGGCAGGGACTCAAAGCTAAAAACTAGTGCCTCCGACCTCCCCCCCCCCCCCTCCCCCCTCTGACAAATGAAAAGCGCTCAGTGCTGTAAAGCACGGGGGAGACAGAGAAGGAGGGAGAGAGGGAGGGAGGGAGGGAGAGAGGGAGGGGGAAATGAGAGAGAAGGGATAAGCCTGATGTACTGTATAATGCTTGGTCGTACGGTGTCGGCGTGTAACGAAACTATACAAGCTCACAAGGCATTGCGTTGCGACACAATGTGAGCTTGTAGATCTGCCGTTGTTGGCACGCGACACACCATCGTACGACAGAGTATAATTAGGCAACACAGAGAGAGAGGGGGGGGGGGGGGGGGGGTGGGGCACGGGTGGGATTAGGAATTAATGTGTTTCTTCAAAGGCTTAATCCTGATGATTACACCTAAATAAATACAACTCGGAGACATGGGGTTTTTCTCATCTTAAAGAGGCAGGTGTCGGGGTCAAAAGGTGCCGAGGAGGACAATCCTGAACCAATGAGCGAACGCGTAGCCGCTGAACGCGTTGTTTTCCACACATTTTATTTTATCCAACAGCTTATTTTTCTTTTTTTTTCTTTTAATGAATGCTTGTTGTTTTTAAATATACCGTTGATCTCTCTGTACGGCTGAGAAAGAAATGTAATTAGGAATCGTCAGTGAAGGGCTTTAGAAGGGCTTTTTCTACGCGCTATTTGGCGGAGCTCTTGTAATTGAAAAATGCATTGTGTGTGTGCAGTGTGCGTGTGTGTGTGTGTGTGTGTGCGCGCGCGTGTTGTGTATATAATATTAATAATTTGAAGGAGCACAAGGTGGCCATGGATCCCATTCTGTATGCACACACACACACACACACACACACACACACACACGGGGGGGGGAGTTGAGTCATGCCAGGCTGCTATCACAGGAGGAAGCCGCATGCAGCAGTTCAATGAGCCACAGAGGAGCGCGGCGGAGCCTCAACTTGGCATTGAACCTGACATCACCACTTCCACAGCGCCGCCGCTGAACCCAGCGCTGGAAAGCTGTAAAGTGCTCCATATTCATGGAGGAAGGCATTGATCTGGTTTAACCCGTTTCGACCCCGACCTCGAAATTTAGAGAAAATGTCTTCTGAATTCGGACAGTTTTCTGAAACACCTACAGTATAAATATGTTTCTGTATCAGTGGTGCTCAATACTTCATGTTAAGGACCCCCGGAAACTATTATGTAGTTGTCCACCGACCAGCATCTGAAAATATGTTGTTCCAGGGACCGCCCCAGAAGCAAAGATTTCAGTTAAAAAAACGTTCGCTGTGAAAGAATATATTTTCACGATTTTTCAAAAAGAAATAGCAGATCTGCTATTTATTTTTAATAGCAGCTTGTAGATCTGCTATTTTTCAATAGCTAGAGTATAACATGATGCTTGAAACACCAAAAGGGGTTCCCGCCCAGAATGGTTTAATGGCATTCCACATTTGGAAGCTATGCCTCTCTGTCAGTACTCACACGGCCTCCCCAAAACACATGGACGCACATCTGCTCAGCATCTTTCCTTAACCACGTGAACCCATATACTTTCTTCCACGGTGAATGGTGAAAATGGCCGATCTACAAGCTCACAGAGCTGGTACAGTAGTGTAGAGCTGCTCTTTACAATATCTTTGTTGATGTTTGATAACAAACAATTAATGACATCCCAAAATATGTACGCCATGTTGAAAGAGGTCCCACTACATGAGTTGTTATAAGATGCCCTGAGGTTGAGAAGTGACCTGGGCGAGGTCTCGTGGTGCACGCATCCAGGACGCCTGGGTGACGGCAGACTGCTGGGCGAGCACTGGTGCTTTGGAATGGGGGGTCAGATCAACATATGTGATGAATTCTGTACTGGCCATAATGTGGAGTGTGTCACGAGGCGTGATGGCCATGCCAAAGCGCCAGCGCTCGCCCAGCAGTCTGCCGTCACCCTGGGCGGACGCGTGCACGCAACCTCGCCTTCTTGCCCTCAGGGCGTCTTACTGGTATAGATATATGCATTTATGTTGTTGGAAAAAGCTACAAAGTAACAAAGTGAAATTGTCTTTGGGTGTTTGGGACGGGTGGCGTATAGGGGTTCGAATCTGCTGCACTCAAACAAACACAATATGCCCTATATATATACACACGGCAACTACAGTATTTGGCAAGACATTGGGCCACGTCTTCCTTCACAGGTGTTAGCAATGATACTAATTAAGGCTCTGTTCAGTTTAGTTTAGCGGAGCCTGTCCAGTGAGCCAACCAACGTGCAGAATATCAGAACCCTGACTCTGTTTGGCCAGAATTGAACACAACCTTAATTAGTGTTATTATTGGTAACACCTGTGAAGGAAGTGAGAAGTATAAGCCCAACTTGCCAGTGTGGCTGCCGTGCATAGGGTCTATTGTTGTGCTGTACTCGTATACCTCATACTAAGCATTTAAAGTATGAGGTATAAAGTACAGCAGCCTTGTGTTCATACAACAGAAAGATTGGGTATTGGTTAAGACTGACGTTATGTATCTTTCAGGACCTTTCACTGCTTCGTCTCAACCATTAGTTCAGTCGCAGTGTATTTTTTGAAGTTGAATGTTGCCACTACTGTTGGAGCAGCCATAAACTAGACAGGTTCATCCCGATGTTCTGGGGCATCTTTGTAAAGTTAGTGTCAGTAAAAAGCAGGTAAAAGAGTAACGTTTGAGGCAGACTAATTAACATCAGTCACTTTCCCATTCAATGTAGTAGAAGAGCCGACTGTTTACACCGCAGATATGTCGTCTCCGCCTACAGGAAATGCGTTGCCTGCGACCATGAGACCCGTTTCTGAATGGGTCTCTAGGAGGGCGATCTCTGTTGCTACACTATAGCATCGAATTGGAGTTGCTCATCCAGTGCATGCTGCCTTTCACCCCTTCTTCCGGGTTGGAAAAGTGGTGGGCTGGGCTCTGCCCATTTTTGGCCTAAAATGTCATGAAAAGTGGTGAACTCTGCCCATTTTGGGCCTAAAATGTCATGAGAAGTGGTGGGCTGAGCTGAAAGTGTCTCCGGGTGACACACCTCACTGTCGGGTGAAAAGGAGCGTCATGGCCACTTGTTGTGTATTAGAGGAGACACGCACTCATCTCTACACCCTCCCACATGACCAACTGGCAGTGAAAGGGACTACACATGAGGGGAATTGCCATAACAACTAAATTGGGTGGAAAAAAGGGGGGAGGAAAAATAATAGTAACAGCACAAAATAGTACCACAACCTTAAAAACTGTCATTTGTAAGGAACATATAGCCTAACTAAGGACTCCCTGCTTCACCCTTCCTCTGTTCCGTGTCTGTCTCTCTGGCATATAGGCTCCATTGTTGTTCTTCACAGAAACATGTCATCTTTAATCATCTATACCTTTCACTGCTTTAAAAAGGCCCCAGCAGACGACCTCTGTCCGTGTCCGCTGGCTACAGATATTTCCGCACGAGTGTTGAGAAGTTGTTGCACAGCAGTGAGAGAAGTGAGTGATCTTAACTAACGAGATTAAATTGAATTTGACTGATTGTAGGGCGTCTGAAACTGATTACTGCACCTAAACTTAATTTTGATTGGAGTTGACAGCTCTTGGATTGCTGTAGCAGTCGAGCACGTGAAGCTTGATGATGACATGATTGCGTCCTTCCCCCTCAATGGTGGACTATACGCTAACTATAATATAATATAATATATACTAACTATACACTATGCACACCTAACAGGTCAGGGCAAAAGGCCAGGTCGGATGTAAATGTTCTCTCTTTAGCAGTGTTTTTTCATCCACTAAAACTAAGACGAAAAATGTTCGTCGACTACCTTTATTCACTGACGAAAACTAAATGGAAACTACATGAAAACAACGCTATATGATGACTAAAACTAAGACTAAATATACTGACAATTTCGTCAACAAAACTAGACTAAAATGTTAGGAAGGGACTAGTGGACAAGAGATCCAGTATGATCTCTCCACTAGTTGCATGCTGTCCACTTGGTTGCATGCTGAAAATAGCAGATCTACAAGCCCACAACGCGTCGCGCTGCGACACGTTGTGGGCTTGCCAAAATACATTTTGTTCGACTAAATCAACCATAGATTTAGTCGACTAAAATCTTAGGATATTTAGTCGACTAAAACTAGACTAACACTAAAGCATTCCAGGTGACTAAAATGTGACTAAAACTAAATGAAAACTATTCCAAGAGACTAAAACTAAAATAGAAATGTGCTGCCAAAAACAACACTGCTCTTTAGTGCATGTCTTTTATATCATATTGCTATGCTTTTTGTTGCTATAGTCTCTGTATTTGTTCTCTAAGGCCTCACTCACACGGTTGCAACATGCATACAACATTGGTCTTGTCCGTGTTTAATGCATTTCCAATGGAAGTCACATGGTTATGACAGAACATTTTAGTTTGATGCGGGGGAGGGGGGCACAACACAGCCATCAAACAAAAATGTTTTGTCAAACCATGTGACTTCCAAATGCATTGGAAATGCATTGGGGTGGCCATTAAATGACAAATGTTGTATGCATGTTGCAACAGTGTGAGTGAGGCCTGTGTCTGTCTTTGTTTCCTCACTGCAGTGCTGCCATCGCGCCTGAATTTCCCTCGGGATCAATAAATAAATGTCTCTCCATCCAACTACATGGACAACAGTTCTGCTGACCTAAGCAAAAATAAAACACCTTGCACCCCATTGACAACATTTGGCTTCATGGCTGCTCGAGCCAATATTTGTCTTTATATACTGCAACTGAACTTCACTCACTTAAATGGACCCAAACACTAATTGGGCTGAATGGCGTGAGCTGAATTTGATCCGTAGAGTAGAGAGAGGCGCCGACTCCAGTTCATTACCACCGTTGCCTTGAATGGACTCGTGTTTCACAGAGTTTCTAGGAATCGAAAAATAGGCCAGTGGAACAGGACGTCTGTCTCACAGGCCTTTAAGAGATAGAGAGAGTACACTGCCAAGCCCTGCCCCTCTCCTCTCCTCTCTACTCCTGCCCTGCATTCTTTTCTTTTTTTTTACCAGAGAGTGAAAGGGGATACCCTGCCCCAGCAAGACGGCCCCACATTCCTCCATTACAGATGACAAGCCATCCTCCCTCCCCCTCCTTCCTTCCATCCTTCCCTCCTCTCTCTCTCTCTCTCTCTCTCTCCACCCCTCCATCCTATAGGCCTGCCAAGTCTGTAGCCTGCTGTTTCAAACGCCTCAGGTTTCACCCAGGGAAAATCTCACTTTGGCTGGGTATCAAATCCCCCACCTCTCTCCCCCTCTCTCTCGCACACAAACATACAAAGCGCGCGCGCGCACACACACACACACACACACGCCTGTGTGTGCCTTTAGCTTCAACTCTCTCTGTCTCCCCGTCCTTCACTGAAGTGTCTCCAACCCCCCCCCCCCCCCTCCCCCATCAGAGAGGTGTCCAGATTGATGGCGTTGGGTGTCCATCTCCCATCGCTCCAATTAGGCCCGGCGCCCGGCCCAACGCACGGCGACCCTCCATTCATCCACCGGCTAGGCGTTCTGTTCCGTGTCTGTCCAGAACAGGTGGTGTAGGTTATTGGTTTAGTGGACCACCAGCACCACCACGCTCTGTGTTGTGTTGTTGTCCGTCTGTCTGCTCCACTGCTCACATTATTACGGCACAACACAGTGTTTTTGTTTTTGGCAGCAAATTTAGATTTTATAGTTTTAGTCATAGTCGCTTGGATATAGTTTTAATTTAGTTTTAGTCAACAAAAAAATGTGTCACCCGGAATGTTTTAGTGTTAGTCTAGTCGACTAAGTATGATAAGATTTTAGTCGAGTAAATCTACAGTTGATTTAGTCGACTAAAATGTATTTTGGCGGGCCTTGATGCCGTCGACTCTTTTTACACTTGCTGAAAATAGCCAATCTACAAGCCCATAACGCTGTGGGCTTGTAGATCTGCTATTTTCAGCATGCAACCAAGTGTAAAATGACTTATACTGGGTCTCTTGTCCACTAGTCCCTTCCTAACATTTTAGTCTAGTTTTTATTTGCTGACGAAATCGGCAGTATATTTAGTCTTAGTTTTAGTCATCATAGCTTAGGTTTCATTCAGTTCCCATTTAGTTTTCCTCAGTGGAAAAAGGTAGTCGGCGTGGTCTTAGTTTTAGTCGACGAAAACAACACTGCAGCACATCACGGGTTCCTAACAGACTGTGGGGGGGTAGGGGGGGGGGGGGGGGGGGTCGTGCGCGCCGTTGGACCCTAAGACCCCGCGATCCCCCTTCGGGGACGGACGCATGGGGGGGAGGGGGAGGGTGTCATGTCTGAGGAGGGTCCTCACAGCCCATTCAATCAATGATATCATATTCAGTCTGAGCCAGTCGTTCTGCGGGTTGATCTCTCAGGTTCTCGTGTGCTGAAGGAGCAGGTATGTTTTAGTTGTATTATAATAGATTAACGGGCGCGTTCGTTCGATGAAGGGATTCCATCGTCTCTACAGTAGATAAAGTCGTCTGGAGGAAACCACCTGACTCCATTTTTGAGGTTTTTGATTTTTCCTTTTTCATAAATCAGTGCTATTGAAACCCTTTAATAAATATTGAACCAATGAAAATGTAAAAAGCGCTTCATACAAAACCTCTTAACTCCATTGGACCCTCAAACTGTCTGCTAAAGCAGATAACTCCAACACCTCTCTCCCTCTCATGTAATTGACAATATATAAAGTCACAACACCAACTTTGATGAGGCTGTATTGCTTGGTTTTAAATACTAGTCCTTACCCATTTTCTTTTGGCTCTCTGTTGATTAAACCACCCTCGACATGTGATAAAACATTTGGGGCGGATTGGACATTTCGTTTGTAATTTGTGGCATTTTTGGTAAAATAGGCCCCTCCCCCACCAACTTTGGAAGCCGATTAGAGCCCAACGATACGGACTATGAAAATTCTGCCTGTGGCGTTTTAATGGGATAGGTCTTAGAGATCATGTGTACCGTTTTTGTGAGATTTGGACAAAATCTGTAGGTGGAAGAGCAAAAAGTGCGTTTTGAAGATTCTAAATGGCGGAAAATCTATCCTGACGCAAATGGGTGTGGCCTATATGGGATGATGCGTCATCATGATCCAGCAAGGAATCCAGGGAAAGAGAAAATTTAGACTTTACGATCTACGGTTCAAGAGTTATATATTACTTTAATAATGTAAAGTGGGCTGTTATAGCGCCACCATGAGTGTGCTGTCAAAACCCCAAATTGGCCTAATTGGCATCAATCATTGGTGTCAATCACTGATCATGAGTCAGCACCTGGTGACAATCACTGATTGGGGAGAGGCACTGAAAACAGGAAGTGTTTTTGTTCAGTATGAGAGCAGCAGCAGTGGAGAACACAGCATGGAGAGAAGCAGAAGAAAGCAGAAGAACTGAAAGACTAACTGAAAACATTGGAGCTGGGAAGACCGAAACCTCAAGCCATCAAGGGGAATGCCACTGGTGCGTTAATTGTTTCTGCATTGCAGTTTATTTTTGTTGCTTAAATTTGTTCTAAAAGTTATTTATGTTTTTGTGCTGCTAGGCCAAATATAATTAGCTATACTGGTTTGATTTAAGTTGCATATAGGCTTGCTAAGTTGATGTGATGATCTTTAATTGAATATGGAAGAAATGTGAGTTAAAACATACAACCTGTTTATTTAGATTACTGAAGTGACTAGTGATTCAGTCATGTAGGTTACATTAGTAACCATGGTTATTCGAGTGACATGAGTGAATTTCAGTTATTGTTTTGTTTGATTATGACCTTACATAGTTAATGACAGCTTCCATTTTGTTTTTGTCTTTCTCTGTTTAAGGTTTTCAACCTAACCTACAACTAATACCTTACAACTGTACTTACCTGTACCACAACCAATTTCAAAGTAAAAACAAACAAAAGAGGAAAGCAGTTGTCTTTTTGAGTTGACCACAGTTCCCCCTGTCGGTCCAAGCCGTTTTTCAAGTTTGGGCATAAAGTTTTCTGGAAAAAATCCCGAATAACTTGACAATGAGGTGACTGGTGTAATTATTCATTTGATTAATTTTAATAATTATTACGATCCTCCCCTCCAAGTGTTGTAACTGTAGCCCTTACGGTTTCTGAGAGAAAAATACTTGAATGTGAGTTTTTGCCTTTTCCCATATAAGGGATAAATGTTAGGGGTGTAACGAAATAGTAACTGCATCGAAAAATCGATTTTAATTTCAAGAATCAAAGTATATCGAAATGAAAACAGCAACATTGACTATGTATCGTATCGTTTTACAATGGAAATAATCGGTATTGAATCGTTTTGCTGTGCAATTAATCGATTGTATCAATACTACATTTTTGTACGTGGTATTTAGCAAAGTTTTGAAGAAAATTTTAAAAGAGGGGTTTAATTACTTAATTTAAAATAATGTCAATGTATTTTAAATAGTTACTGTATCGATTTCAAAACATTGGATTGGATCGGTCATAATAAACCAATATCGTCCATGTATCGTCAACTATGTATCGTGATACGTATTGTATCGCTGTTAAAATGTATCGTTCTCATTTAATTAACAGCGTTAAATATAAAAAAGGGCTTCGTTAAGACCTCCATAATATAATGGTCAATGCCTGTGTGAAAATTCAGAGCGTTTGTTGCAGCCAGTGAGGAGCATTGACATTCAGTCAGACATTCATTCATTCAGACATTCATTCATCCAGACATTTCGTTAATTATATATGTTAGATTAGATTAGATTTTTTTCTTCATTTCCTGAGAAATGAACATTTTGGAGTCACAGCAGAGAAGCAGCAGATGAAGATCCATCTATGCGCAGGGTTGGGAGGGTTACTTTTAAAAAGGAATCCCCTACAGTTACAAGCTACTTGCTAAAAAATGTAGTCAGTAACGTAATCCCGATTACTCCATTTAAAAAGTAACTACAAGTTACTTTCAGTTACTTTTGGATTACTTTTAAGTAAAACTCAATTTAATTAGATAATACAAGTTTTACCATTGATAGACAAGAATGTTGAGCCTATGAAATTAAGATAAGGACAACTGAAATATGGTTAAGGTCATTTAATTGTTAAGAATTTGACCTCTCTCAACAGTTACATTACTGTAGAGTCATTGTGTCAACTTATAACAGATCATAAGAAAAATGCATCTTGACCTACAGAACCATTTTGATTGACAACAACCAACAACTTTGACAACCAACAACTCCATCCATGTGTGGTCAAAGTGGCAAATAAAAACTCTTTTTGACATTCCTGGCTGACACTCATTTAGATAGACATGGCATGAGTTTAAAACATTGACTAGACATAGTAAAGACTCATTTATATAGTCTACAAAGAACTCAGCCCTATACAATTATATTTATACCCCGTAGGCTACTCTTTAAATAAAAAGCCTCATTGTATTTGACCTAAAAGAGAAGACTGCGCTACCCATTATTTATCCCCAATCCAATATATCATATAATTATGCTCTCCTATCTAGTATCTCTGCAGTGTTGCCTGGTCTGATTATTATAAGCCACATTGGGCTTATTTATCTGAAGTTGCTTGTAAATAATGGTAGAACGGTTGTGAGCTTGTAGATCTTCTATTTTCAAATAGCCAACATATATAAATATGCACATTGTTTAATGGACGATATATATAGCTTTGAAGTGCTCGTGTGGCCTTTTATAGTCGCTTCTTTTGGGCTTGTTTTCATAGACCTGGTTGCTTATTTCTCTCGCAAATTGGCAACACCGCCCTGACGCAGCAGCAGCCTCCACTGTGAGGATTTTACACAGAGTCAGAGAGGTGCGCGCTGCGCTCAACTCCAATCCATTCCGTTTGGTGTTATAATAATTTATAACTTGATTTATAAAATGAATGAGGGGAAGGGGAGAATGTAATCCTCATGTAACCCCCGTTACAACACCCCCGTTACTGTAATCCAGATTACACATTTTAAAATGTACTCTAAGACGTTAGTTACGTTTTTTTTTTACTCTGATTACAGTAACGGATTACATGTAATCCGTTACTTCCCAACCCTGTCTATGCGCGTGTGTTACAACCAGTGTTGATTTCGTCGACTAAAACCAAGACGAAAAATGTTTGTCGACTACCTTTTTCCGCTGACGAAAACTAAATGAAAACTAAGCTATGATGACTGAAACTAAGACTAAATATACTGACAATTTCATCAACAAATAAAAACTAGACTAAAATGTTAGGAAAGGTCTAGTGGACAAGAGATCCATTATATAGTCATTTTATAATTGGTTGCATGCTGAAAATAGCAGATTTACAAGCTCACAACGCATCGTGCTACGATGCAAAATATTCAAGAGACTAATGACTAAAACTAAAATCTAAATTCGCTGCCAAAAAAACACTGGTTACAACAAAGCGAGGTTGTAAATAACCTGGTAGGCGAGGAGGAACGAGCCGACGATGAGGGGAACTCAACACTTTGTTTTAATCGCCAAAACTGTGTGGTAGAGAACGAACTACAATTTACGATGCTGTCAAGACCCCCCTCCAACCCTCCCAGAGACAGACACTGGGGATGGCATGATAGATGGAGAGATAGATTAAAGATAAAGCAGTGAAACATCTGAAAGGGAGGATTCATCACCACCATTGTCATGTTTTCGTGTAGTTGCTCATCGGGGGGTTCAGCTCCACTCCCAGATCTCAACCTGTGACATCATGTTGTCATCATGTTGAAAGTTATAGAGTTTCGAGACCAAAGGCCACGAGCTTGACAAGTCCTTTTGACTCATAGATCATTTACAGATAGATCATAATAATAAATGTCTTAACGTGTATTTAGTTTTTCCTTTTTAAAAGATGGTCGCGAGAATAGGGATGTCCCGATCCGATTCCGATCATTTGATTTTGTGATATATACCGATAACGATCTTTATATTTTGATATAACACTTATGCCATATCACAATAGCAAATATCCTAATGTAATGTATGTCACTCTAGTGTAGTCTGTTCTGTTGCCTTTCAATTATTGAAAGGCAAAATGTGACTATACTTTTATTAGAATGACTGTCATTGTGGGGTTTTTAAGTGGTGCAGCCACTTCCTTAAGTGACTTTGTGTGTGGGTGGCTGGGTAGCTGGGTGTCTGAGTATGAGCACCAAAACAGCATGGTTGTTTTTCACCATCTGTGCGCAACCTAACGCACACACAAACACACATGCAGGTATTAACTGTATATATGATGCTTTCGGGGGTGCCAGTACATTACAATGACAGTACAGTAGAGTAGAGGGTACAGTAGAGGGACCGGCACACGGTAACTCTGTCATTTCTCAACTGTTTCGGACGCAGGGCGGCTTGCCTGAACCGGCCCAGCACCCTGGGTGCGTTCCTGTGGGTCTGGAATCATTTTCCAAGTTCAACTTAAACTTTAAATTAATATATCCAATATACCGAGGCTGCCGAGATTGTTTAATTACCTTTGGAGCATAACGCCAAAGTATTTGCGCCTTTTGATCCATGAAAATCCCCCTGAAAATAGTTCCATGACTTGTTGTCGAAACGAAAAATATGCCACCGTCGCGATGTGGAACAACAACAGGTAGTGAGAGCTGCTGGAGTCCAGTTGAAACTACCGTTCACTTGCATTGAACTCATTTTCCCAGAAGTCCTTGCAGCCCACATGGATTAAATATAGCGTGGAAAGCGGGTTATGCAGCAGAACTGTACAACAACCGTTTGTCTTGTTGTGTTGATTTTCATATGCAAAGGTTTCTTTAGTGGCTAAAATGTTATTTTATCCAATCTGTATTTTACACTTAGGATTTGCCATTGACACAATCCTGTTTATTTTGACCGGAAGGTCAAAATTATGTTTTTTCAGAGCATGCAGTCTCTATTAGCTCAGTGGTAACAATGGCTGGGTTTCTCGAACGCATGTGGTGTAAGACTTGTAGTGCCGTACATGCTCAGTTGCTCCTCTAGGCCGCACACAGAAGCCTGTGAACATAGACATTTCGTGCATTAGGGCTGACCTCGATTAGTCTCGATCGGAACGGGTCTCAGTCGACTGACCACCTCTTAGTCGACTGAGCAAAAAAAAATAAGTGCAAAATGCAAATCAATGCAAGTGAAAGGTAGTTTCAACTAGACTCCAGCAGCTCTCTATTGTAAAAATACAATATTTACAAAAATATACAAAAATATTGTATTATTCCACTAGGTCTGTGGGGGACATAAACACATTTGAACATTCTGACTGTTCAAATCTCCAATGTGCATGTGGAGTGTGTCTGCCTGTGTGGCAATGTGCCACTGCCTGTGACTTGAATCGCACAGTGCGCTGGCCTGATAGACTCCAGAATCTCAATCTCACCTGCTGTGCTCAATCTGGCTAATGACAAGCCTCTCAGTTGTTCACAAAAAAAGAAAGAAAAAAAGGCCAGCGCACTGTGCGATTCAAGTCACAGGCAGTGGCACATTGCCACACAGGCAGACACACTCCACATGCACATTGGAGATTTGAACAGTCAGAATGTTCAAATGTGTTTATGTCCCCCACAGACCTAGTGGAATAATACAATATTTTTGTATATTTTTGTAAATATTGTATTTTTATATACAATTTTTTGGGGCAAAAAAAAAGAAAGAAAAATAAAACATTTTTGCTCAGTGGACTATTAGTCGACTAACAGCAAATTTATTCATCTATCAGTCGACTATACAAATCCTTAGTCGGGGACAGCCCTATCGTGCATATGTGCCATGTAGGCCTCAGGCCTACCATTCTGAAATTAAATAAAATAATATTTGGACTGCTGGACAGCTCACAGTATACTCTCTTTACTCTTAAAAAGAAATATATATACATAAATATAATATTATGTATGTATGTATGTATGTATGTATGTATTATATTTAAGAGTAAAGAGAGCCTAGTACAGCCTACTGTCAGCTGTTCAGCAGTCCAAATATTATTAAATTAAATTTCAGAATGGTAGACCTGAGGCCTACCATACCAGGCCTCAGGCCTACCATTGCGTGGCACATCTATGTATGAAATGTCTATGTTCACAGGCTTCTGTGTGCGGCCTAGAGGAGCAACTGAGCATGTGCGGCACTACAAGTCTTACACCACATGCGTTCGAGAAACCCAGCCAATGTCAGTACTTCAGCGCAGGAGAGCCAGGTTCAAATCCAGGGCACAGAAAGAAAGTTACATAACTTTAACTTGGTGGGTTTTGTTTGCTCAAATACTGCACACGCAGCAATACAAGAACACACTGTAAGAGCAGAATAAGGCCTGTTATACATTATATTATACAACTTTTAGCTAGAGAACATTTGATTTAAGGGCTGCATGCAGTTTCTGCATCTCGCTGCTCTTTCTATATAGGGTGTCTAACTAATTGGCCGCTGCTGACTCTCCTGGACACAAGAGCCCCTTCAATGTGGTGTAACGGTCACTGCAGGGTGTCACATTAACTAAAGTATGTCCAAAGTCATTTCTGAAAAAGACATACAGTCCTAACCTTTTATTGAATCATGCTATCCTTGTTGATATAACGACATTCCACCATGGCTTCCAGTCATCCCGGTTCTCCATCCATACATCTGGCCAGCTCGTTGGCGCTTTGCGCTCCTGCGTCGTTCTTGAGTACATCCACATATGTTAATGTGGGACGTCCGCGTTAGTTACCGGTGCCCGCGTGGTGGTTCTCACAGCACTACTTTGCTGGCTGGCAGCTCTCGGTGTCTTTGGCAGTGTCCTGCTCTAGTCTCATTCTCCTGGCTGCTATGCTTCTGGCTCACCCTTGGCATTCCATAATCATACAGGTTCTTGTTGGTAACATTGCTGATGTTATACTGCATGTTATACGTAAAACATTATGTTGTGAGCGGGTAGTCTACTTGAGCAGTCAACTGCATGTCTTCCGTGTTGTGGAACGATGATGCGCGACTGTGACGTGTTGTTGCCAATTCAAATCCAGTTCATAAAATGTGACCACATTTGACTGAGAGCCTGTCATTGCACGAACTTCAGCTTTTCACCAGAGGAGAAAATGCATCCAAAATGAGTTAACAGCACAGGCAGACTCTTCACATACTAGAGCATGTCTGAAATAAGTGTCAGAGCTGAAATCGACATGTAAATATGAAATAAATGCTTAAACATGTAGCTAGCTGTAATGAAGTGAACCTTTCAAGCCTGTTTTCTCAACTCGCTGTTTCTCTGCAAGACATTACTCTATAAGCCATATCTCCAAAACTGGTGGGTCAAACTGAACAACCGATATCTCTATTTGAAGCTAACATAACAGACCCATTTTCATTCCACCTTTTCCTTTTCTCCGCCGTCCCACAATGGAAAGAATACAGGGGCCAAAAAGAATCCATAGTGTTAATTCATCCATTGAACTCAGAAGAGAGTCCTCCGTTTGGTTCCTTTTGTACACTCTCAAGAGTTAAATGATTGCGTGGCCTATTTTCTGCAACCAGGATTTTGAACTAGCGCCTAGGCTGTTGTGTTGTTCAGTGGTGCAGGCCAGGCCAGGCGGCCCCGGGACATATCCACTCATTAAGCCCCTCCACCCCCAGAGGAGGAGTCACACCAGAGGGGCCGTGTCACCTTGAACAAATATAGACCCTTCATTAAGTGGCATGTGTCGCCTGCATGCGAACGCATACTTTATGTCCCCTGAAAACACAAAGAGTACAAACCGCCAACATCCAGTTTAGAAACACAACAAAGAGAGAAAGAGAGGATGCCAGACAGACAGACAGACATCTTGAGAGAGCTGAGACTGAGAGAGACATTTCGTCGTCTGATGGTGCGATGCTCCAAAATCTATAGCAACACATTGCATCGGCGCTCTGCGATGCAATGTGAGCTTATATATACTGTATATCTGCCATTTTTGGCATGCATCACCACCGTCGTCCAAAGGTTAAATAAATTGGGCAATAGAAAATAAAATGTATGGCGGGTCTTACATTATTACAGAGAGCATTGTGTGCACATCTCAATGCCTATATTCAGGCCAGGTGGATGTTTCAGGCTTCAAGGCAAACCTCAAGGAAGAACATCCACACACCAGTTTGTAGAGCTCCGAGACTTACTTTATTTAAGGCAACAAAAATGCAACATTTCGACCGTTGCATTTTTGGTGTGCAGATGTTCTTCCTCTTCCTCGATCTTCCTCGTCTTACATTATTAGACGTGTCCCACTAGTGCTGCTGAAGATGCTGGTGTGTAAATGTGGAGACGGTATAAAGACTTTTAATTAGCCTGGTTAAGTAGGCGCTCGTGAAGCCAGCCGGGATCACCCGGGGGATCAACACACATTTATTTAGCCCCGGGCTGTGGGAGACGGCGCCATACTATCACACTATTCCAACAACAACAAGAACTGTGTAATCACGCTGGAACCCACCAAACCTGCTCACATGTCTGGAACCCCCTGCTAACCTGCTCACATGACCCTCGACCCCCCTGCTAACCTGCTCACATGTCTGGAACCCCCTGCTAACCTGCTCACATGTCCCTCGACCCCCCTGCTAACCTGCTCACATGTCTGGAACCCCCTGCTAACCTGCTCACATGTCTGGAACCCCCTGCTAACCTGCTCACATGTCTGGAACCCCCTGCTAACCTGCTCACATGTCCCTCGACCCCCCTGCTAACCTGCTCACATGTCCCTCGAACCCCCTGCTAACCTGCTCACATGTCTGGGACCCCCTGCTAACCTGCTCACATGTCTGGAACCCCCTGCTAACCTGCTCACATGTCCCTCAAACCCCCTGCTAACCTGCTCACATGTCCCTCAAACCCCCTGCTAACATGCTCACATGTCTGCAACCCCCTGCTAACCTGTTCACATGTCTGGAAACCAGCGTTCCTTTTGTTTCTTCTCATCTGGTAGTCAAGAGTTTTGTTGTATTATTCTTACACACACACACACACACACACACACACACACACACACACACACACACACACACACACACACACACACACACACACACACACACACACACACACACACACACACACACACACACACACACACACACACACACACACACACACACACACACACACACACACACACACAACCACAACCACAACCACAACCACTCTTGCTGGCAATTCACTCACCAGGCACTCAGACATGCTGCTAACACAATCAACAATCAGGTCCTTTGCGTCCACCAATAACCTGCACTCTTTTCGGTATGAGAAGCTGTATTGTTTATACGCGACTACGTTCTCGCCCCCCCAGGCAGGCACTTGTTTGTTTCACATGGGGGGGGGGAGACGGAGAGGTGGGGCTGCTGTGCTCGAGAGGCATCTCGCTGCTTTTGTTGTCGAAGGGACTGTGACAGGAAGTCAGAACTCGGAGAGTCGGAGGTACAATGTGTCAAGTCAGATTTCCATTCGGTTCAAATTCAACGCCCTGCAAGTGAATGTGTTCTGAGGTAAAGGGTGGCTTTGGGCTAGCTATAGTGAATGTGTTCTGAGGTAAAGGGTGGCTTTGGGCTAGTGAATGTGTTCTGAGGTACAGGGTGGCTTTGGGCTAGCTATAGTGAATGTGTTCTGAGGTAAAGGGTGGCTTTGGGCTAGCTATAGTGAATGTGTTCTGAGGTAAAGGGTGGCTTTGGGCTAGCTATAGTGAATGTGTTCTGAGGTAAAGGGTGGCTTTGGGCTAGCTATAGTGAATGTGTTCTGAGGTAAAGGGTGGCTTTGGGCTAGCTATAGTGAATGTGTTCTGAGGTACAGGGTGGCTTTGGGCTAGCTATAGTGAATGTGTTCTGAGGTAAAGGGTGGCTTTGGGCTAGCTATAGTGAATGTGTTCTGAGGTAAAGGGTGGCTTTGGGCTAGTGAATGTGTTCTGAGGTACAGAGTGGCTTTGGGCTAGCTATAGTGAATGTGTTCTGAGGTAAAGGGTGGCTTTGGGCTAGTGAATGTGTTCTGAGGTAAAGGGTGGCTTTGGGCTAGCTATAGTGAATGTGTTCTGAGGTAAAGGGTGGCTTTGGGCTAGTGAATGTGTTCTGAGGTACAGGGTGGCTTTGGGCTAGCTATAGTGAATGTGTTCTGAGGTAAAGGGTGGCTCTGGGCTAGTGAATGTGAATGTGTTCTGAGGTAAAGGGTGGCTTTGGGCTAGCTAAAAGATTAACCCCTTGAACCCTATAGTGTCCTTATTCTAGGGAGACGTTATGCATGAATAAACCGATCTACAAGCTCGTAGATTGGCTACACTATAACTATAAAACTATGACTATGAAAGGGGAACCCCTTTTGGTGTTTTAAGCATCATGTTATACTTTAGCTATTGAAAAATAGCAGATCTACAAGCTTGTAGCGCGGCACTCGAAAAATCGTGAAAATGTGGGCACAAATCTTTGAATATATATTCTTTCAGAGCGAAGGTTTTTATAGCTCAAATCTTTGCTTCTGGGGGGGGGGGGGGGTCCCTGGAACAACATATTTTCAGATGGCCAAATTCTGATAATTCTAGGGGTCCTTGACATGAAATAGTTTGAGAACCATGACTGACATAGAAACATGGGTTTTTCGGAAAACTGTCAGGATTTAGAAGACATTTGTAGAATATCACGGGTAGACAGAATATAATTCAGTCCAGCTAGTGTTTGCAAAGCTTACAGGGAAGCTTTGCTCGTTTCAAGTTTTTGACATGTTGCCACCTGTCCAAGCGCCCATCAAAACCATAAGGGACCACACACACACACACACACACACACACACACACACACACACACACACACACACACACACACACACAAGCACACGCACAAGTCGGTAATAACTGTGCAAGTATGCACAGTTATTATTGGCAACACAACACCTGTTTTTATTCCGCATGGATAGAGCAGTCCAACAGACAAGACATGCTGTTTATGTTTAAAATGTTTCGGAAGGGAAGGAGACGCACACACACACGAAGCACACGCATACTCTCTCTCTCGCTCGCTCGCTCACACGCACGCATGCATGCAGGCTGACTGGCCGTGCCCTGGATAAGTACACACTCTGAAACCTGCCAAATGTGCAGTGACTTTGCACTGTGACGAGGAAGGACAAAGCAAGAGGAGTCAACGTTAATCCGATGATTATGTTATTATATGAAACGATACGAGACTTTCAACACAGTCATACAGTGTGCACGTTACAACACCAGTACAGTACAGTACAGTACAGTACAGTACAGTACAGTACAGTACAGTACAGTACAGTACAGTACAGTACAGTACAGTACAGTACAGTACAGTACAGTACAGTACAGTACAGTACAGTACAGTACAGTGCAGTACAGTACAGTACAGTGTGCACGTTACACCACCAGCACAGTACAGTACAGTACAGTACAGTACAGTACAGTACAGTACAGTACAGTACAGTACAGTACAGTACAGTACAGTACAGTGTGCACATTACACCACCAGCACAGTACAGTACGCCTTCCATTTACAGTGTGCACGTTACACTACCAGTACAGTACAGTACGCCTTCCATTTACATTTTTCAATACTTTATACTTCTACTCCACTACAACACAAAGGCAAATATTAAAATACTTTTTCGTTTTTACTATTTGAAAACTATAGTTACAAGTTACTTAGTTTTAGGTGCTATTTACACGAGGATGGTGTTCATATAAAACGTCAAAATAAAGTATTGTTTGCTGCTGTCATTTAGACGAGAACCGTGTTCTCAGGAGGTGAAAACGCACGAAGTGAAACCACCTCCCAGAGTGGAAATCATTCAGAACGCCGTTTCCTATGGTCTCCATATAAACAGGCAAAACAGTGAATCCGCAAAACTTATGACATCATGGCTCACGTTGGCTCACAGCGCATATGTTTATTACATTGATGCAGAGCCATATCATTATGATATAATGGAGTTCCTGAACAAGCCTCCCTCCTCGCCTACAAAGTGCTGCTCATCAGCGATGTTGAATGTAAAACCATGATGTAAATAAAAAGCCTTGTGATAGACGGCAGCCGCGGCAGCAGCGTTTATGTAGCCTAATGTATTATAAAATATATACCATCCCGTGGCGCGCCCAGAGCCGTGTTGCGCAGGCTTGCATGAAGGTTTCTTCTTTTTGTACGTGGGTGACCTGTCTATTTGGCAGCCCGTTATCGCCACCTAGCGACAGTATAGTATAATAGCACATCATATCATAACGTGTGCGTTCTCGTGTAAAGGGTAAGAAAAAATGAGAACGCAACGGGACTTTGACGTGTTATATGGAGATGGTCGCCGTCTAAAAGAGGCCTTAGATTATTACAGAACATACATTAACGAATGAATCTCTATTTTACTATTGGAGTATAATGTGTGTGTATATATATATATATATATATATATATTCATCTCCTGAGTGAGGGGTATGATGTTGCGAGACCCAAAACCCCCGATGACCATGGGATACATCACTGAGGATACGTCCCAGGTGATGACCATGGGATAAATCACTGAGGATACGTCCCAGGTGTTGACCTTGGGATACATCACTGAGGATACGTCCCAGGTGATGACCATGGGATAAATCACTGAGGATACGTCCCAGGTGTTGACCTTGGGATACATCACTGAGGATACGTCCCAGGTGTTGACCTTGGGATAAATCACTGAGGATACGTCCCAGGTGTTGACCTTGGGATACATCACTGAGGATACATCCCAGGTGTTGACCTTGGGATACATCACTGAGGATACGTCCCAGGTGTTGACCTTGGGATACATCACTGAGGATACGTCCCAGGTGTTGACCTTGGGATACATCACTGAGGATACGTCCCAGGTGTTGACCTTGGGATACATCACTGAGGATACGTCCCAGGTGATGACCATGGGATACATCACTGAGGATACGTCCCAGGTGTTGACCTTGGGATACATCACTGAGGATACGTCCCAGGTGTTGACCTTGGGATACATCACTGAGGATACGTCCCAGGTGATGACCATGGGATACATCACTGATACGTCCCAGGTGATGACCATGGGATACATCACTGATACGTCCCAGGTGATGACCTTGGGATACATCACTGAGGATACGTCCCAGGTGATGACCATGGGATACATCACTGAGGATACGTCCCAGGTGTTGACCTTGGGATACATCACTGAGGATACGTCCCAGGTGATGACCTTGGGATACATCACTGAGGATACGTCCCAGGTGTTGACCATGGGATACATCACTGAGGATAAGTCCCAAGTGATGACCTTGGGATACATCACTGAGGATACGTCCCAGGTGATGACCTTGGGATACATCACTGAGGATACGTCCCAGGTGTTGACCTTGGGATACATCACTGAGGATACGTCCCAGGTGATGACCATGGGATACATCACTGAGGATACGTCCCAGATGCATCTATGCTATGGTTTTTTGGAATGTTTAGGGTAAAAAGCACTATAAAAACCACATGGCGGTTGCATGCCTCCACCATCCAGCTGCCGTTGACATCTGCGTCTGTCCAGACTCATATAGTTAGTTAGTTAGATAGTTTCATTTATTGTCCACGTGTGGAAATTTGTCTCGGTCTCAACAGTAAAAAACTAAATTGTCATGGCACAAATGCAGGACAACAGTGG
This sequence comes from Protomyctophum parallelum, assembly GCF_964188405.1. Classification (NCBI taxonomy): domain Eukaryota; kingdom Metazoa; phylum Chordata; class Actinopteri; order Myctophiformes; family Myctophidae; genus Protomyctophum; species Protomyctophum parallelum. The sequence continues at coordinate 27,641,066 of NC_139697.1, read as the reverse complement.
CAAATACATTAAAAAACAAATCTAGCGAGACATGGTATCATTTAGTGCCTTAATGGCATTAGGAATGAAGGAATTTTTAAAGATGTTACGGTTAGCTTTTGGTACTTTGTACCATCTACCAGAGGGAAGTAGTTGGAACTCCCTGCAGAGTGGATGAGAGGAGGTCATTTGCTATCTTGACAGCTTTTTTTCCCCGAAGTACTTGTTTCTGTCTCTTCCAAATGATTTTTGAGGCTAGGTTCACTATTCACTGCATATGTAGTGAATGAGGACTTTGAAGGAAACTAACAAACATGCTTTGTAAGGACAAAGTGACCTTGACCTTTGTAAGGACAAAGTGACCTTGACCTTTGAGCTTCAACCATCATCCTCAAGTCCAAATGGTGGTTTGTGCAGAATGTCATGAATTCCCCTCAAGGCCTTCCTGAGATATATAGTTGACCTTTAACCTTTGACCACCTAATTCGGACGGACGGACTATGGACGAACAGACAGAAACATAATGGACATAATGAAAGAAAAAAAAAGAACTCAGCGTTGCGTGTGATGATGTGGACATCATCTGGTCCACTGAATTCTCCTCAAAGCTCCAAATCACAAAGCAATCCAAACTGCATCCAGTCCAAAACACTGGAAAGTTGTTTGCGGTAACAACGACCCCCAAAAAGCCTGCGCGCACGTACACGTGCGTGCGTGCGTGCGTGCGTGCGTGCGTGCACACACACACACACACACACACACACACACACACACACACACACACACACACACACACACACACACACACACACACACACACACACACACACACACACACACACACACACACACACACACACACACACACACACACACACACACACACACACACACACACGCAGACTTCACTCTTCAAACAAGCCACAGAGGAAAACATGTAAACAGGAGACAGACAGACAGACAGACCAGTATCACAGGACTATGTACCTACACTTTAATGTACTGTGTATAGTATGTACTCTCTCTCTTGAACCAATGGAAAGTAGTAAAAAACGCATTGGACAAAACCTCTTAACTCCATTGGACCCTCAAACTGTCTGATAAAGCAGCTAACTCCACCACCTCTCCCGCTCTCATGGAAGTAATTGACAATATCTAAAGTCACAACACCAAAAATAAAAATAAGGTTTTCTTCATTTTCTTAAAAATGTATATTTTTCATTTCCTGAAAAATGAACATTTTGGAGTTAGGTGGTTTCCTCCCCGACAGCAACGATATTTAGTTTATTTACTCTAATGAAAGGGAGAGAGAGAGAGAGAGAGACAGGGGGAGAGGGAGAGGGGGAGGGGGAGAGAGAGAGAGAGAGAGAGCGAGAGAGAGAGAGAGAGGGGGAGAGGGAGAGAGTGTGAGAGTGAGAGTGGGAGAGAGAGGGGGAGAGAGAGAGAGAGAGAGGGAGAGGGAGAGGGAGAGAGAGAGAGAGAGGGAGAGGGAGAGGGAGAGAGAGAGAGAGAGGAAGAGAGAGAGAGAAGAGAGATAGAGAGGGAGAGGGAGAGGGAGGGAGAGAGAGAAGAGAGATAGAGAGGGAGAGGGAGAGGGAGGGAGAGAGAAGAGAGATAGAGAGGGAGAGAGAGGGAGAGAGAGAAGGGAGATTGAAGGCATGAAGCATAATGCCATTTGAAAGTACAAAGGGGTCAAAATGGAGACGGTGACATACTGAATGTACTCAAAGGGGAAATTACAAACGAGGCTCTCCTCCAACGAGCCTGGGCTCCTCCACGCCGCCGTGGAGGCTTCCCAACGCGTCTTCCCCCAAAATGAAAGGGCACGACAATTATAGCGTCAGCCCGCGCTCCCCAGACCATGCCGGGCTGCCAAGCACAGCCGGGGCTCAACGTGAGCGATCTTACTCCTGTCTTTTTTAATTAACACGCTCTGGACGGGAACCCCCTCTCGGGGGGAAGCATTATGTTATACTATAGCTATTGAAAAATAGCAGATCTACAAGCTCTTAGCGTGACACTCGGTGCCGTGCAACGAGCTTGTAGGTCTGCTATTTTTTTTTAAACTGTGGCGCAAATCTTTGAATATATATATTTTCATAGTGAACGTTTTTAACTCAAATCTTTTTTTCTGGGGGGTGGTCCCTGGAACAGCATATTATTTTGAGATTGGGGTCCGGGGGTGCCAATTACGGATATTTTTGGGGCACCACTGATACAGAAACATAGCTATTTCAGAAAACTGTCATGATTTAGAAGACATTCTTTTAAATTTCGATGTCAGGTCAAAGTGGGTTAACACCTCAGTTACTGAGGGTGTTTGGGTGTTTCCTTGGGGGGTGGTGGGGGGGGGGACTGGGTGATAGACTGTTTTTCTCCTCTAAGATCATCATCACACCTGCTCGGTTCGGTAGGCAGGTGTTCCCGGTCCTCTGCCATGGGAGGGAAGAGAGAGAGGATGAAAGATGGAAGGATCCAGAAATGGGAACACCAAGAACTATGAAGGATTGAGGAGTGTGTTTCGGCTGGAAAGTTCAAGTGAAATGATCAGGAACAAAAAAAATATAAAATGAACAAAAATGTATAATAATAGTGCAACAGGTAACCACACTAATAAGAGTTAATAGATAATAAAAAATAAATCGATAAAAGAAATTGCAAAAATAGCCGACCTACAGTACAAGCTCATTATGTTATGTGACTTTTGTGGGACACGGTTTTATGACAAAGTATTAAATAGGCTACTTGACTGGCTTCAGTGGTTATAAAAAATATATATGAAAGGTTTTTCTTTCGTCTTTATTTGTTGAAATTTTGACAAATTATATATATATATATAAAAAAACTGCTTGTTGACTATCCGATTAATCCGAAAAGTAATTGTCAGAAATGCAGAATAATTACTAGAAATAATCAATAGTTGCAGCCCTTTACATTACTATGTATGTAAACACACTGGATAAAACACAATAAAAATGTTCCCCCCATTTCTGTTGTTAGGCCAGTTTCATTCAGCCTCCTCCTATCCATCCATAGTTGTTTTTCCAGGGCTAGTATTTGTAAGGTTTCTCTCTGTCTGTCTGTCTGTCTGTCTGTCGTAAGCGAGGGTAAGAAAACAAGTCCACACCACTGTCAGGTATACATTAGCTATTCAGTTATTCTCTCTTCTCCTTCTCGCTGAATGCTTGAGCGTCTGCATTTGAATATCACCCAACTCTCTACTGTCTGTCACACAGCTTTCAGGTGAGGGAAGACGCAGGGAAATATACAACCCAATAACAATCGTTGGCAGGCGCCATATTTCTCCTTTTGTTTTCAAAACTAGATAAGCGGCTCATATTTTATTTTTTTATTCACCCGCCCCTTATACTTTCTGGAATTATCTCTCACGCTGTATCTGCTTCCTTCCCGTCAAAAGACTTGTATTGCGTTCATTAATTATTGAACATTTGAATTGCGGGGCTGTTGGTTTTTGATCACGGCTGTATTGGGAATGATATGGAGACATTACGGGGCTGCTCTTGAATGTGAAATGAATTTATTTCACCTTTATGGGGATATTGAAGTGACAGTATTCATGTGCTTTAATAGTCTGTCTCCAGACATATACAGTACTGTACATCTGAGAGATGCCCGCTTGAAATTTCTTTGAATTTTCTTCCTTGTTTCTTCTCTATGTGTTATTTGATTTACGTGAAATGTATTTCAAGCACATTTTATTTGTTACGTGTTCTGCTGCTTTATCACATTTTATAAATGTGAAACATTATAGCATCTATATATATTTATTTAACATTTTAAAAGTATTTTCTCTCATATATTTTCACACCTATTGCTTATACTTAACTTGCTTATTCTGTCTCTCTCTCTCTCTCTCTCTCCCCCCCCCCATCCCCCAAATTCCTCCTGTAATATGACTCGTATTGTTTGGGTATATAGCCCCCTCCCACTTCCAATTAAACGTATGAAATCTTCCCTCAGCATATCAATTTGTGACTTTACACCCATTAATTTGCCATAATTATTTCATTTCAAATTGATCTGACTGCGGTTCCCGCAGATGGCCAACCCCCATTCCCTCCGCCGATCAAAGGGAAGCTGTTTTAATTGGAGCCTTTTCAACGCTAATTGTTCTCTCTGTTGTAAATCAGTATCGCTCGTCTCCCTGGGTCTTTGTGAGCAAATTGTCTTGGCAGGTTCCTTGTTTCATCTTGCGTTGCCGTTGCGTAACTCTTGGAATTGACTGTTAATATGCAGCACTCCAGCCTCCAGCTGTGCCGCATGCTGAAAATAGCAGATCTACAAGATTGCGTCGCATCGCGTTGTCGTGCGGTCAGCTATTGTCGTCCCGCAATAAACTATAAATCAGGCTTTACGTGGCAGAAGTCCTGCCGGCCTGTCAATCAGAGCCCTAAACCAGATATAGGCCAGTGTGTTGGTGAATGTAGTGATACAGTATAACACGTCGGGTCAATCAAAAAGTACATTTGCGTTTGACAATTATGCACACAACTCGTTCACACTACAGCCAATTGTTCTCGAGAAATCTTGTCTTTAAAATCTGAGAATGGATCTTGTGATCCATCTCAAAATTACACAGGGCCAAAGGGTGCAAAGTCAGGCTTTTCTTTTCTTTTTTCTCTCCACACCCTATGCCTTTTTTGGCCTAAACTCGGGCGTATACAAAAACAGCACCTGCCCTTGAAATGTCCATCAGTAGCCCATTAACTCATGTCTGGCGGAGCAGACTCCTTTCAAAATGAGCAGAAAGTGCCGGGCGCTTAAAGGGCCCCTACTCTACCAGCCCTGTTGACGTATGGAGATAAATGGACTCCGGCCTGCATTGTCCCCAGCCGACACGCCCCTATTCACTTTCATTGGCCCTTTGTGACGCAACCAATGGGAGAGAGATGCAAATGAGCTAGGAGGGGGGGGGGGGGGCGGACGAGAAACATTTTCTCAATAATCAACAACACCATACGATATGGCATCGCGGTAAAGGAGCGTTTAGAATTCTTGCTTGTGGTCAAACTCAGACAGAGAGATGATATCGTTAAAAAAACAAACCCCTTCTTTGTCCGCCGCATACACACAGACCGGAGATTCTTGTTTATTGAGAAGGGTCGTCCGTGAGTGATATCCGACCTCTGACCTTCCGTAAAAGGATGTGGGGGGGGGTGAGGCTTTCAGAGAGTCGGGGATTACGAACGGGGGTCGGCTGACCGCGGCGGGGGCCGGAGGCAGGAAGTTGTAAGTGGATACAACAGCAGAGCCCTCATTTGGGTCTGAAACGGCCATGCCTTCCATGCATGAGCGCCATCGGAGCCGTGCACTTCATAGACACTCGCTACGAGACGGTGGTGTGTTGGATTACCGAGGCCACTCTAATCCTCCCGTCTGCATTCCGAGACAGGAGTCAAAAGACATCACCTCAATACAGACATTAAATAATATCCACCATCTATACAGGCTCGCAACGTGTCGCATCGGGACGCGCCTGAAGTTGTAATCTGTAATCTGCTATTTTTTTAAGTGTGTGTGTGTGTGTGTGCGTGCGTGAGTGTGTGTGTGTGTGTGTGTTTATGTGTGTCTGTACACACATGCATTCTGTACATGTAGGCATGTATACAGTATGTGTGTAATGTATGTGTTCAAGTGTGCACATCTGTCATGCATGTGTATGTGTCTGCATGGGATCGTAAAATGTATCCAGCTCTAATGTGAGAGAGAGAGAGAGAGAGAGAGAGAGAGAGAGAGTGTATTTTATTATAAATCCCACTTGGCCAGTTGGTATTTCTGTTACTAGAAGGGTCCAAATCAGTGAAATCTATATGGTATAGTTCTCTCCCAGAGGGATACTGTACACGACTCAACAGATTAAGACTTGTTGAATGATGGCAGCTTAAAGTATAGTGCCATTACACTGTTTAGTCTTTATACGTTAGACCAGGAAAGACTGAGAGAAAAGATAAGAGCCGTTAATAAGCAGCTGTACATGGCTCATCAACTTCATATCACACCATAGATAGATAGATAGATAGATAGATAGATAGATAGATAGATAGATAGATAGATAGATAGATAGATAGATAGATAGATAGATAGATAGATAGATAGATAGATAGATAGATAGATAGATAGATAGATAGATAGATAGATAGATGCATATTTTAAGGGCTACACACAATACACCACTGGACGAGTCACGACTATTGTAAAACACTCAACAAATCATAAGCTGAACGTTTGAGGCAAGATCTCTTGCTCTCGCTTAAAATAGAAGTCATATTTATACATATTCATGACGCCTTAGCTAGAATAATAAATCAATAGAAGTCTTTAGAGAGAGGGCGTATATTCAGGGATGCCTGCATGTCTTTCTCGGTCTAGGGCTTTGCGAATTGAACTCCTTGCTCATGAACATGAACCAGAAAAAGAGGTTTTGTGGATGACGGCTCCTGCTGTGAGGAGAAATGCCTTCTAGCAAAAATAGCAGCAGATTCCTTGGCTAACCCCCTACAGTGGACTAAATTCACCTCAGGGCTGGCATAGCTGTCTGGTGGTATGGCGGCATGTCTTTCTAGGTAGCATTCATCACCCCAGGCCTATTCCGCTGCTATATAAGATATCGACTGACCAGAAGGCTGAACCTCTGTGTTCTGTCAACAGAACGAGTGTCACGAAAGAGGAAGCTGTGTTTGTGTGTGTGTGTGTGTGTGTGTGTGTGTGTGTGTGTGTGTGTGTGTGTGTGTGTGTGTGTGTGTGTGTGTGTGTGTGTGTGTGTACGCGTGTGTGTGTGTGTGTGTGTGTGTGTGTGATGAAACCCCATGTCCAAAAAACTATAACTTTTCAGAATTCGGATTCAAAATTAAAAGGTCTAGATGGGAAACAAGAGCTTGCAGATCAGCTATTTGTGCTACTTGTGTGTGACATTGTGGTATTTACCAAGACATGAGACTGCTGCCTGACAACAACGGTATGTGTACAGTATGTTGAAAGTGTGTGCGTGCGTGTGTGCGTGCGTGCGTCAGAAGTGGCTTGGAACGTGTCTTGGAAGGCATTCACACACATGCGTATACAACATGCTAGAGTCAGTGATCGTACCGTATGGTATATTGTGGAAAGTGATTGACCTGCGTTGACTCCACATCAAAGGCTGTATATTGGTGAACCGCTCCCACATCTGGATGTGCCTTAACCCATTTAGACCAGAGGACGATTCTTCCAAATCCTGACAGGGGGGGGGAGAGAGGGAGAGAGGGAGAGAGAGACTAATCAAGTTAAGTATAAGCAATAGGTGTGAAAAGAAATAATGTCAGAAAATACTTTTAAAACGTTAAATAAATATAAAATATATATAGATGCTATAATGTTTCACATTTATAAAATGTGATAAAGCAGCAGAACGCGTAACAAATAAAATGTGCTTGAAATACATTTCACGTAAATCAAATAATACATAGAGAAGAAACAAGGATGAAGGTTGAGGGAAAAATAACAGAAAATTCAAAGAAAATTCAATCAAAAAATATGTAGTTCCAGTGACCCCCACGCACCCCCGAGAAGCAAATATTTGAGTTAAAAATGTTCAACCTGAAAGAATATATATTCAAAGATTTGCGCCAACATTTTCACGATTTTTCAAAAATAGCAGACCTACAAGTTCGTAGAGCGGCACTATGAGCTTGTAGATCTGCTGACATATGACATAATGCTTCCCGTCCAGAATGGGCTAATTCCCAACAGGCCGCTGTAAAAGACATGGTTTCTTATCCGCCAGCCACGGGGGAAACGGAAGATCATGCTACAGGAACACATGGAGGGAATCAATTATTTAAAAAAAACTCCAAATGTTTAATTTGACTGCTAAAATTAGAACCTGCCAACAGAGTTCCGTTTTCAACAGTCAGCAGACACACACACACACACACACACACACACACACACACACACACACACACACACACACACACACACACACAAAAGCCCACTTATTAAACTCTATGTACTTAGTTGACTGAGTTCTATGAGTTCTATGAGTTCCCCCACCAAATATATTTGCCAAAAATATCCTATGTTTAGATCAGCTATTTTCTCCACATGTTTGACTATTATGACAGTTCAAGTGGTTAAAGCTTGAAAAGGTAAGGTGTATAATGTGTGATTGTTTGATTGATTGAAGAGGATAAAACCAGAACAAGCACTTAAAGACTTGTTTACACCAGGGTCCTCCCATTTTCAATTCATAGAAAAGGGTCGAAAGGAATGAATAATAATGATTTAATTGCTCCAAACCACTCGGAGGAGGAGGAGGAGGAGGGGGAAGAGGAGGAGGAGGAAAGCACGAGGACTGCATGGCTCCTCATGCTTCTCTCTGCTTTTGGTGTCACAGGACGTTCGAGAGCTCCGGGGGGGGGGGGGGGGGGGGGGGGGGGGGGAGAAAAAAGTTCAAACCTTAAATGGATGGGAGCACAAACACTGCCTGGGAGAAGACGGATCCTTGTGTTTTGGCCTGGTGGAGTGGCAGCGTATGCCAGGATGTATGGATGAGAGCGCTTGTACAGGTGCCATGCCAATGCCCTAAATGGGTGAAGTGCCCCGAGTGCCAGCCTCGCCTGGCGCCGAGTCAGCTGGCACAGCGCGAGCCTGGTGCCCCTTGCTGCATTACATTACTGTCAGCGAGTGGAATTACAAAACACCCGACACTCGGGCCATTTCACATTCAAATCAAATGCCTCGCATTTTTTGACAGCAGGAGTGGCAGAACTTGTGCTCTAATGGCCTCGCCGGGTTTTTTGGAAGTGATCTGTTTGTTCACACTCTGTCGGAAGTCGGAGGCTGTCAAATGCCATAACAACAGGGAGAGACGATATGAAAATGTTTACATGCTGCTTGTCTTTTCATTAAGCACCTCTTCAGTGGCAGCTGTGATGCAACACCATAACACTCCCTCAGACTCGTCAAACCGCACGTGTACGCAAACCTAATCATGATCCAGGCTGAACGGGTAAGGCATAATAATGACCCAGCATGTCATGTTTGTGCAGATGATTCGCAGTTGAATCGTTAAAACCATTTTTGTACTGCATAAGAATGGTCAAAAAACCCTTTTTTTCCCCCCAACTATACGAATATAAAATGCACCTGTAATTTGGTCTATATTCCCCCACTTTCATTAACAGGTTTCTTAGCAACAACATGTTCAAAGTTGCTTCGGTTCGATCCGGAGGTCCAAAGAGACGCACGTTTGGCAGCCATTTTGTGCTCCTCATTAGCGGGGCAGATCTGAAGTGAAGTGGAAGGGAAGTTGCTTTCTTCTTCTATGGCTTTCCCCATTATAGGCAGAGGCCCACAGATGGCCAGTCGCGCATCATTAGGCTTACAGAGCCCAAGACAACTAACTTAACTTAGCCGAGCAGTCAACTGCAGTGTGTGTGTGTGTGTGTGTGTGTGTGTGTGTGTGTGTCTGTGTGTGTGTGTGTGCGTGCGCGCACGTGCACATGTGTGCATATGTGAGTGTGCATACATACAGTATGTCCATGCATACATTGGTGTATGTGTGCGTGCGTGCGTGCGTTCGTGCAATCTGGGAATGAACACCATGCATAGTCTGTCTTCTTGCGCATCCAATACTGTGAATGCATGGAATGATTAAGTCCAATGCGTATATATACAGTATATGGAGTGCGTACAGTATGTGTGTTGCGCGCACGTGTGTGGTTTTGCATGTGGCGCGTGAATGAATGATCCACAGGTGCAGTATACTGGGGGCCGGTCAGGACGGAAAGAGAGCATTAGCCTGGGGGGCCACGGAGGGGCTGGAGGAGGAGGGGCAGGGCAACGACTGTTTCAAATGCAAATGGCCTATAGCCCCCCCGCTCCACACAAAAACTTTCTCCAGTGGCACAGCTTGTAAAATGTAGCCCCCCCCCCCACACCCCCATGGCTTCATTCAAAAGACACACCCACTAACCAGTGGCTATATGAGACCAAATGGTCCCCCCTGGAAGCCACTCGACCATATCATGAAGGGGAATAAAAAGTGATCTCAGTCGGTGACTATATATACTATGCCTGCATGGGTGGATCAACTGCATGTGCAGCTGGAGTTCAGCAGATTTGATGGTTGTTGTTTTTTTACACTTGATACAATTTACACCTGTTCATATACACAGTATAAAGACAAAAATCTAATCATGGAGCGTCATGTGGGATCTGGGACTTCAGCCTGTCGGTGGCTGTGACTATGACGTGTGAATATTGGGCAAGATTTTTTGTTGAAAAGACAAAGTGCCAAACAATTATAGGTGCTGATCGGTCCAGTTATTTGTTGAGATTATCTCTGAACAAACAATACAAACAATATACAAATTGACAGAGTGCGTACGGAGGGGATAAAAGTAATGTCACCCACTTCTTGACAGACAGACAGACACAGGCTGTATGATAAAATGTCTATCGGTGCTTTCTGGACATGCACAGACCTTGCATCTGGAGTAGTGTGCTTGTATGCACACCTGCCCATTCTGGGTAGCATGGGGTCGGGTATGGACGGTGGGAGGCAGAGTAATCTAGTAAGAGAGTGGCGACACTAGCGTTGACTCCCATTGTTAACAATGGAATGCGGAAGTGCTCATTCTATCTCAATGGGATAGTTCCAGCCATAGGAGCAATGTTTGGAACTATAGCCCATAGGCGCCCGCTTTGCGGTGAGATCAAAGCGTGTCGCTACTCTACACTCTGGTGGGAGGGACCTAACAAATAATTGGCCCAGGATCCTCCTTGAGTTTTTATTTATTTTTTGTTTGTTTTTAATCCCCGAGTTCCCAAACTCTTCCATGCCAAGGCCCCCAAATGGCTTAAAAAAGAAAACAATCTTTTGAAAATGTTTGAAAATCGGTGAAATTGCTTAACAATTAACAAATTATTAGTGCTAAATGCCTCAATTGTAATTTACAAAATGAGCCAAAATAAGAGTTCAGAATTTACTACATAAACCGGTGGGGGAACATTGCAACAACTTTTCGAGGCAGGAAGCCATTATGTATACACTATCTGTGTTTGATCTTCACAAACCAAAACGCAAGATTATGATCTCTGGAGCACTCAAAGGAAAGTCCCCAAGACTTCTGCCATGCATGCAGCATGGTCATAAATCAGGAGGAAACGACAGAGCTTCAACACACCCACCCAGGCCAGGATGAACTATCACGTCTGCCTGACATGACCTTCTCTGAGCTGATCGAGACACATGGAAACAGACTTCCCATCTTTCAGCAGTAGGCTGAACCCACATATGGTCCCCCCGAAAAAAACTAAAAGGATTTGGGGTTTAAGAAGTACTGTAGAGGCCTGGGCCGTGGCTCAGCGGTCCAGGCACCTTGGCCGGTAGTCCAAGTCTGGCAGTGTGCCGCGGGTTTGACTCCAGATCCCGACGGCCTTTACTGCATGTCACTCCCCCATTTCCTGTCAGCCTACTGGCTGTCTCTCTATAAAAAATATAAAATAAAGGCGAAAGCCAAAAAAAAAAAAAAAAAAAAAAAAAGTACTGTAGAGCAGGGGTCCTTGAGGGAGCTCCAGGGGGTCCCCCAGCTAAATTATAGTTTGTAACCAAATGGACCCTTAAAAACAGACATTACGACAGCCGAAATACAATTCAGTCGACTAAATCAACTGTAGTTTTAGTCAACTAAAAGCTTATGACGTTTAGTCGACTAAAACTAGACTAACACTAAAACATTCCAGGCGACTAAAATGTGACTAAGGGCGCTTTCACACCCAAAGTTCGCTTAGAAGGTCCGGATCAAGGACCAAGGACCAAATATTTGCATTTTGATTTTGGTCCGTTTGGTGTTCACACTGGAATTTGTAAAGCGTACCAAATATGTAAACAAATGACACGTGGACATGTTAAGCGAACCAAATAGTGGGGGGGAAAAGAACATGAGGGGAAATCACTGTCTACAATTTTTGCAGGGGCAACCTTCAGTCACACAGGGAGAGAAGAGAACAGCAACATGACAGGCAGCAACAACTTGCTATTGCATTCATTCTTATTAATTATTTTATTAGCCAAATAAGAGCAACAGATGAACAGAGGAGCAGGTGTTTGAACAATAATGTGCTTGCTGCTGAATGCTGATGCATAAATTCACGGAGACGTATAGCCTACAACAAGGTATCCCCGATAAAAAGGACTTTTCTTCCATGTGTGCACCTTCACCCATGTTATTTCTGCGCATCAAATCGGCGCCGCGGCGGGCATTTCCATGTCATCTTATGGTTTGGTCAGTTGGTTATTGAGCTTCAAGTCAGAACAGCTCCGCTGCAGCTAATTGAGTTGACCTAGTTTTACGTCTTTTGCTATAGTGATGTAATCAATTAATCATTTGGGACCACCTGTGTATAGCTTATTTAACATTGGCTTTTTCTCTATACCTGCGGCCTGCGCGACATGGATGATTTTAAATATTTCTCTGTCTCTGCGTCTCTCCCATATAAATATATGGGTCTCTCCCCCAGTCCCCTCATGTGCGTGCGCGCCCACGCGCCCACAGACACACACACACACACACACACACACAAAAAGGAGGGGACACGAGTTGAAAGAGAAACTCGCATGAAGACTCATGCATCGCAGATTCGCATGCGTGGCGGCGGCCGGCGCATGATTAAAATAAACAGATCTACAAGCTAACATTGTGTGCCATACCGTGCACCATTCCATGTCGATAACTTGTACATTTTGCGCATGTGAACCTCGTATGCTGCGCTGCGCCTCGACATATGTATGCGTCTACTATTAAAATCAGACTGTCAGCTGTCATATGATCCCCGTAAAAAAATACATGCTTTTATAACTATAATTATTAATGCAGCCTCACAACTGCCGACGCCCGACGGCTATTTTGCCTATCGTCCTGTATTTGGTCCTCTATAAAGTCCGAATGCATTCACACCAGTAACGAACCGCACCGTGGTTCGTTTGGAAGCGAACCGAGTTCGGCCTTTTTTAGCGGACCATGGTTCGTTTCTTTGATCCGCACCAGAGTTCGTATGCACGTTCACACCAACCGAACCAAAGGGGTAAGCGGACCATGGTTCGTTTTAAACGAACCAAACATGTCCGGTGTGAAAGCGCCCTAAAACTAAGTGAAAACTATTCAAGAGACTACGACAAACTAAAATCTAAATTTGCTGGCAAAAACAACACTGGATTCTATACAACACCAAACCTTGTCATCAAAGGTTTGGCCAACTAAGCCCAGCTGAGTTCTGTATAGATCTGGAAGAGCAACTCTAGGGTTCATGGGGCGTCTGGATGCAACACGGTGTGAGCTTGTTTTTATGTTTATCTCAGATTTCACAAATTAACACTTTTTTATCATGTCAAAAGCCTGTGTATTTTTTTTAATACTCTAGCGTGACTTATATAGACGGCGAGCGGCCGCTCTGTGGGAAGCCTAGAGAATGTTTTTACATCTGTTATGTCTATCTGGACTGTTGAAAACTGTCTTTGTTTTTAAGAGTCTCCCGGCGGGCCTCTCAAAAATACATAAAACTAAAGGAAATGTTGCGCTGGGCTGTGGCTGAGATACCGTCTATAGTGTTCTCTCTCTCTCTCTCTCTCTCACACACACACAAAAAAAAACACGCAAGCGCGCGCCGCGCTCACACACACACACACACACACACACACACACACACACACACACACACACACACACATACACACTCAGTTTCATGTATCCCGTGGGTTTTATCACATAATGTGATATCGTGAAATATTATGGGGCAAGAGGATTTGAAGAATGTTGTTGATTATAAATGATAGATTGACTGCTGTACAAATGTGTGTTTGTGTCTTACACAACCGTGAGCATCAAAGAGACGCAGCATGCAGACAAGAACACGCACGTGCAGCGCGCACGCACGCACGCACGCACGCACACGCACACACGACAACAGCATTATGACTACCATGACACAGATGGCTTTGAGCTGGTTGTGGATTTTCCCAGAGTACACTGGAAGTGAAGCAGGACAGGGTCTGATGGAATGACCAGATGCTGTTTGTGTGTGTGTGCGCACGTTCAGTTGTGCATGCTTCATGTGTAGCAGTTTTTATCTCAGTACAAGCAAATCATCCTAACACCATTCTAGCCATTCACATAATGCTCAGCAGAACGGGCCCCCCCCCCCCCCCCCCCCTCAAAGTCGAACATGATGACACATCATCCATTTTGTCACGCTGTTATTTCGACGAGTGACTTTCAAAGGTAGCGAGTGAACAGTCCGACACGCAGAGGAACTGGACAGGCCAGACCTTTAAATCACCACTCAACACCTCACCGCCACAGACCGGCGCTACAGTGAATGATGTTACACAGCCCGGGACGGGTCAGCCAGCGCTTAGCCGCAGACTAGAGAGTGTGCTAACTCACTCCAAACACAAAGAGGTCAAATATGACATGCTTTGTCTTGATTCAAAGGAAAAGAACAGTCATTAAAAGGACCACTTCACCACTTTTCAACTTATCCTCACTAATGTTCATGTTAAACACCACCATTTTTCCCCTACTCAGTCTGTGTCTCATACTGGTCTCATAGGAGGGCAGTTCAGTAGTCCACCAGTGACATCATTTTTTTAACTATATATATATTTAGATTTCTGTCTGTTTTCTTATGTCTTATCTTATATTTTTGAGTGGTACAACCACTCCTATAGACAGCTATGTGTATACCTGCCTATAGCGTGGGGTCCACCTATGCTTTCTATGGCATAGGCAGCTCCCGGCAGGATCCGCCGGGAGAATCTAGAGTCTAGATTCTCTCTCTCTAGATTCTAGACGCAGCTGCGCGACATGAGACTAATTAATTAGAGCGACATAGAGAGAGAGGAGTGTGTGTGTGTGGACGGGTGTGCGTTGATGTGCGTCAATTTAACAAAGGTGCAGACGATCAGAAATCAGCAGAGTGTGAGTGACGTTTGCACTACTCTAATATGCTGAATTGAAGTGGACTCGGTCCCAGGCTTTTTTTTTTTTAAATAAAAAAACGTCTTCCGACAGTACAGTACAGTACAGTACAGTGACACCCCCCGGGGTTCCCCCCCCCCCCCCCCCCACACGGTAACTGTCATTTCCCGTTTTGGATGCGGAACGGGCCCGGCACCCAGGCCGCGTCCCCCCCCCCACACACACACACACACACGGAGTTGCACCATTCACTTCACACACGGAGTTGCACCATTCACTTCACACACACACGGGTGTGACTTTTTTTTTATAATCACTCATCGTAATCAAAAAGCAAAAGATTGAAACAACAATTGTGATATTGATTATGAAGCCATGTTGTCCCCCCCCGGCCCTGCAATGCTGCCCACTCCATTAATTGGCTAGTCACAAGGCCTGCTGCTGTATGGAGGTTAGATTGAGATATAGAACGCTAACCCACCAATCACGTCCTTCCTGACCGCACAGGAAGACCGGGTCCACCTCTTATAGGAGCCATGGGCACTCAACTTGGTACTGTATGTCTGTCCATGATTGAACACATGTATGCTCCTACTGTGTGTGTGTGTGTGGTGTGTACACACACTGTATGTTTTCCTAGGCCCTCAATGCATGCATACATTTCTGTATGTGATATTGACTTTTCTTGGACTCACTGACCTCTAGCTGGCAAAGCCACACAGCGTCCATCCACCCATACACGGGGTCACACATTGAGATTTTCTTCTCCTGAATGACTAAAGTAATCTTCACGCACGCACACACACACACACACACACACACACACACACACGCACGCACACACACACAGCCATCCTCCCAGGCTATACCAATCGAAGACAGAATCAGTTTTTGTTCTCCCCTCCCAATCATTAGCAGATAAAGCCCCTCTTTCTTGTCCTTTAATCAAATAGATGGTGGCTTGACATGGCTGGTTAGTTCCCCGATAGAGCGCTCATTGTGCCAGCGTTGAAAAGAAGCTATACAGAGCTATTCTGCGAGCAAATCATGGGATCCCTGGATGTGCATTCTGCCACCCCCACCCCCCACCCCACTCCCAATCTTTTCTCACTAGATCTCTCAGCCTCGTCGACGGTCGGTTATCAGAAGTGTTGAAGAGAAATGGACTGATCTCTTAATGTGGCCCTCAGGCGGTGATCTCCACGCCGCTATAGGGTTTCAGTTTGCCCAGGTCAGAGTCATGCAGCAGGCAAAGCTGGTTGTCTTCGTCGCAACGAAAGAAAAAACAGTTTGCTGCACGTTCTGTGAGCAAAACGTTTCAAAGAAAGGATTAGGATTATATACAGCCTTGCTGACTGTGTTTGTTGTTGATGTACGTGTGAAATTAAACGCGTGGGTACACTGTTGCATGGATTAAATGGATTAACCTATTTTGGGCGGGAACCCCTTTTGGTGTTGTGTTATGTTAAACTTTAGATATTGAAAAATAGCAGATCTACAAGCAGACCTACATGACCTACAGACCTACAAGCTATGAGCTTGTAGGTCTGCTATTTTATTTTTTTATCGAGCTTCTGGGGGGTTCCTGGAACAAAATATATTCAGATGCAGGTCGGCGGCCAATTACATATAATCTTGGGGGTCCTTAACATGAAAATGTTTGAGCACCTCTGACATAGAAACATAGGGCTTTTCAGAAAACTGTCAGGATTTAGAAGACTTTGGTAGAACCGAGCTCAGGTCGAAATGGATTAAATGAGAGACGTTTGTCTCTGCTCAAGGTAATGTTCTCCTGTAATCGTATACGTTTCACCTGTGTCTTGCCAGCCTCTCCCCGAGGTGACAAGGCTGCGACATTGTCCCCCAGACGCGTTTCCTCAAAACAGGATGGAGAACAATAGGTTTCAAGGCTATACCCGGCTCCTCATACTCTCTCTCTCATATTACTCTGCACTGATCCTGGGGAGTCACGGCAATTGCATATCTCTATTCTGGGAGGAAACATTAATCGAAAAAAAATAACCCAGCTGATCTACTGTACAAGCTCGCAAAACGTTGCAGTGTGATCTTGTCGGAGATTTTCTGCAATGATATTTTGTGTAGAGCAAAACAATGGCAAAGGGCCTAGAGCCCTGGGGAATCCCATTAACTAAGTGTAGGGTTTAAGTGGTTTTAAAGGCTGCACTGGAGCAGATGTTCTTCTTGGCTCTGTTCTGACGGAGAGCAACAGATAAAGAAGTTTGGTATCAGAGGCCTGTGAGATGGAAGGAATTAGACCATAATGGACAGGGAGAAGGAAAGGCCATAGAACGTAGGAAAGAGGATGAGTGTCATGAACATTAAGTCTGCAAGAAATGGGGGAAAAAAAACAGCGAAACAACGAAAATAGGGAACTTGTAGGTCAGTAATGTTCAGCGAGCGACACACAGATGACATATAAATCGGGCTAAAGACAGATAGACACACAGACAGACAGACAGAGGCATAATTACAGACAGACAGAAGGACAACGCTTCCTGACCAGAGACATCCAGAGGGTTGAAAGGGCTTAGGATGGAGGGAGCTGACTAACATCTCTGTACTGCGTGTGAAAGAAAATGACAGTTGACAAGCAAGACTTTGTGGTTTCCCCCGAGCTAAATTTAACTCAGTGGTTGGGGCCTCCTCACTGCTGCGTGTCTACTCTGTACAGTATGTATGTAGAGGACAAACTGACAAATATACTGACAACCCTCAATGCTGAAGCACAGCAAGCTGTTCTGTTATTAACAACCTCCTTTTCCTTTTTTTTTTTTTTTTTTTTAAGATATTTTTTTGCGGCTTACGCCTTTTATTGATTTTTGAAGGGACAGACAGTAGGCTGACAGGAAACGGGAGAGAGATGGGGGGATGACATGCAGTAAATGCCGTGTCGGGTCCGGGAGTCGAACCCGCGGCACACTGCGACTGGATTACCAGTCCGGTGCCCAGACCGTTACGCTACGGCCTGGGCCTCCATTTTAATTTCTAATGTATTTTCTTTTCCTTTCTTTGCCTCAGAAAAGGGAATAAAGCTGTGACGCTGATTAGCAAACGAACGAGAGGTTTTATGAATCAGAGATGACATTTTATGAAACAAGCCCATCATTCCAAAACAGCTGAGCTCTGAGCGCCAATAACCCGCTAGTCAGTTGAACAGATGAAAGATAAATCCACAGAAAGACGATGAAAGGAAAACCAGACATCCTCATCCTCTCATTTTTTTATCTTGTTATATTCTATTTCCATCAGATGTATGTTTTTGTTGTTTTGTTATTATTATATGATTAGAAATGCAATTGTCTGCTATGAATAAATAACTAAGGAGAGAATCATGTGTTTTTGGTCCACTGGATTGCATATTATCGTATATTCAGTCATACACTCACTGAGACTGTAAACATACTGTACAGTATGTTTCATTCATATTAGACATTAATTCCCACTGTTGATGGAATGTACTTATTTATTGATAGACTATACATTCATTAGAGACCCATTATGACCTGGATATTTAGTGCCAGAACCTACGGTAGCTTAATTTTATTTAACACATTAAAACCGGATGTTTCGAAAATAAGTAATTGACAATATATACACTCACGACACCAACGTTGATGAGGCAGTATTGCTTTTTCAAAATATAGGGTTTTCTTAATTTCCTGAGAATTTTATATTTTAGCTCGTGTCTTCCCGACAGCAGAGATATAATATGTAAAGTGTGAGAACTACTGATTTTATTTTTTACTTTCTCTCTTACTTAACACACAGTGTTGATTTAGTCGACAAAAACTAAGATGAAAAATGTTCGTCGACTACCTTTTTTCACTGACGAAAACGAAACGGCAACTAAATGAAAACTAAGCTATGATGACTAAAACTAAGACTTAATATACTGACAATTTCGTCAACAAAAACTAGACTAAAATGTTAGGAAGGGAGTAGTGGACAAGAGATCCAGTATAAGTCATTTTACACTTGGTTGCATGCTGAAAATAGCCGATCTACAAGCTCACAAGTTGTGAGCTTATACTGTAGATCGGCTATTTTCAGCAAGTGAAAAGAATTGTCGGCATCAAGGCCCGCCAAAATGCATTTTAGTCAAGTAAATCAACTGTAGATTTAGTCGACTAAAACTAGACTACTGCAACACTAACACATTCCAGGGGACTCAAATGTGAAAAACTAAGTGAAAACTATTCAAGAGACTATGACTAAAACTAAAATAGAAATGTTGCTGCATGCCAAAAACACTGCTGCTACAGTATGACACTTGACATTCCCTCATGGGGTTGAACACATGTTTATCTTATCTTATCATAAACACTGGCTGAAATAATAACCACAGCCTGTTAAACCTTAAAACCTGTAAAACCCTCGGCCAGTGTTATGACATGTGACGTGAAATTATTGTTAGATTCCACGGCAGTCGGCAGTGCAGGGGCCTTAAATGTCTGTCATCCGTCTTCATTTCTATCATTTTAGTTGGAAACTGATTTTCCATGATAGCGTCCGACGCGCGCTAACGCCTCGACTGACGCGCCGATAGAACCAGTTCTATTTTCCAGGCCGCGCCGCGCGGCAACGCGTCGCGCCGCGTCGGACGGAGCCGGTGTGTGTTGGGCTTAACGCTGCGACGCGTTGTGAGCTTGTAGATCGGCATCAAGGCCCACCAAAATACATTTTAGTCGACTGAATCAACTGTAGATTTAGTCGACTAAAATTGTATGATATTTAGTCGACTAAAACTAGACTAACCAAGACATTCCAGGTGACTAAAATGTGACTAAAACTAAATGAAAACTATTCAAGAGACTATGATGACGAAAACTAAAATCAAAATTTGCTGCCAAAAACAACACTGACTGGCACTAGCATCTGCACTACATACCAGGACCTTTATACACTGTACATACCAGGACCTTAAACACACACAGGCCCATTCATCAGCACGAGCCACGAGAGGCTATCAGGAAGTTATTAGACACGTGTTTTTTTTGTTTTTTTTATACGGTGTAGCCTATAGCTGTGAAGGGGGGGGGGGGGGGGGCAGGCCTACTTGAGGGCAGCCCTCTACTCAACAGAAAATATCTGCAACCGTTTCTGCAAGTCATCTGTGTAAACTATGACGGACTGTTAATTCATCATGTTCGAGCGATCTCTCAATCGATCATGTGTCTCGATTTGGAGAGGCTTTATTCTCATGATTAAAATCTCCCTCGAAATGAGGTTGGAATTACCGGTGGTAATTCCATGAATTTTTCTTTTTACAGTTTTCTTATTTTTATTAAGTTTGTTTTAATGAATTCATTGTTTGTTCGGATCATGGTTGAAATAAAAATGTGGATATATTGACTATGCATGTCATTCCGTATTCTTACATTGTGTTATTCATGTCCTCACTGTATTGCATTACTGATATTTTTTATGTTTTGCGCTGTTCTTTTCTTTCTTTCTCCATTGCTCTGTAAAGCACTTTCATGTCATGAAAGGTGCCATCCAAACAAAGTTTTATATATTATTATTATTATTATTATTATTACATTGCGTTGTAGTT
Organism: Protomyctophum parallelum; assembly: GCF_964188405.1. Lineage (NCBI taxonomy): Eukaryota > Metazoa > Chordata > Actinopteri > Myctophiformes > Myctophidae > Protomyctophum > Protomyctophum parallelum. The sequence continues at coordinate 27,620,534 of NC_139697.1, read as the reverse complement.
TACAGTTAAAACAGGAAGACAGGAAGTAACTGTAGTGCTTTATGACATTTCCGGAAGAGTAGACAGTTTTTCCGTTTAACTCGTGTGGAGAAACATCAAGCTCACCTCAACAGGGAGAGTGTAAGAGAGGCAGGGGCTGAAATCCCGTAAGAGGGCACTTTTGGACAAAAATAGCAAAAATAGTAGATCTACAAGCTCACAACGCGTGTGTGACGACATGGATTTAGATTTAGAAACAAACTAGAAAAAGTGCCCTTCTGGGCACAGGTCTCCACCAGGATTTCTTCCTCAGCCTAGTGGGAATATGCGTGCACAGTTTCATCGCAATCGGACGCTGCGTTGAGGAGTTGTGGCGATTTGTACAAAGCGGGCTACTCCTGAAAACTGTAGGAGCCAATCGTGGCCAATCAGGATGGAATATGAGAAATCAAACAAACCTGCCTTGATCACATGACTATGGAGATGATGTGTACCGATTTGCGTGAAATTTGGATAAAATCTGAAGGAGTAATAATAGAAAATGTGTTTTACATATGTCGGCCTCCTGGTGGCGCTATAAAGAGCAGATGTGAAAAATTCCAGGCAAAGGTTTTTCCTTGGCCTCTAGGGAGTTGGCATACAAAGTTATCCACAGATCCAGTTAGAGGTAAAACACTTTTTGGCCAGTTATAGCGCCACCTTGAGGCTGAGTTGAAATTGTTGATGTGGCATTTTGTCCTCGGCCTAGTGGGAATGTGGGTGCACAATTTCAGGGAAATCACGCGATGTGTTCATGATTTGCAGCATTTTGTTTGAAACTGAGCACTCCTGTGAACTTTGGAAGCCAATCTTAACCAATCAGGATGGAGAGTGAGAAATCTGAAAGACCGGTTTCGTTGAATGGCTCTAGAGAGACTGTGTACCAATTTGCGTGATGTTTGGACAAAATCTGTAGGTGTACTGTGCAAAAACTTGTTTTGCACAAAGCGGCCTCCTGGTGGCGCTATAACAGGCCGTTCTGGAAAGTTTGGGGCAGAGGTTCATCGTTGGCATCCAGGGAGTGTGTGTGCAAAATTTGGCATGCAAAAACTTGTTTTGCACAAAGCGGCCTCCTGGTGGCGCTATAACAGGCCGTTCTGGAAAGTTTGGGGCAGAGGTTCATCGTTGGCATCCAGGGAGTGTGTGCAAAATTTGGCATGCAAAAACTTGTTTTGCACAAAGCGGCCTCCTGGTGGCGCTATAACAGGCCGTTCTGGAAAGTTTGGGGCAGAGGTTCATCGTTGGCATCCAGGGAGTGTGTGTGCAAAATTTGGCATGGACCGGGTTAACGGTGGCCGAGATTAGCTCGTCACGGACACACGGACACACAAACGGAGTGCAAAACATACTCTCCCCACATGCCTTCGGCCTGGTGGAGACAATTAGTTCAACGCAAAATGCTGCGCTCAAGTTCAGGAGCATTCTGAGAAAAAAAAAAGGAAATCTCCTGAATGCTGCCTTCCGGTATGGCATGGAAAGGAGTGAGACATGAAAGATCATCATTTCTGGTCTGGAGAGGGCAGTTGTTTTACAGACGGTAAAAGGGCAGGGGCTGAAGCCCCCTTTGATGTCTATGGGTGCACGTCCCTGCTCCCCAACAACAGACAACTGTGGCGGAAATCTTTGAATGTATATATTCTTTCAGAGCAAACGTTTTAACTCAAATCTTTGCTTCTGGGGGGGTCCCTGAAACAACATAATTTCAGATGGGGGGGGGGGGGGGGGTCGGTGGTCAATTACATATCATTTTTGGGGTTCTTGACATGAAATATTGAGCACCACTGATATAGAAACATGAGGTATTTCAGAAAACTGTCAGCATTTAGAAGACATCTTTTAAATTTCGACGTCAGGCCTAAAGGTTTGTTGCCTACAAAAGGTTTGTCAATGATTGGCACCTATGTTTTCTTCCCTGCATCACTGAAAAAAACACGCATGACGTTAAATGTATGAATATGTGCCTACACACGCGGCGCGACGCTACATAACAGCTGTTGCCACCAAGCTGCTATGATTATTTAATTGTTATGTACACTGCGGCAGAGATAACGCGCCGACGACAAGGTAATTGAAACGTTATCCCAATCTTATCTACAATGATTACTTAAACACTACATTTCTAATGCATGTTGAATTAGGCAATTACATGCGTTTAACGAGAGAGAGTGAGTGAGAGAGAGAGAGAGAGAGAGAGAGAGAGAGGGGAGAGGAATTAGCAGACAATGAAATGGGTGAATATTAAGTGATTCAGCCAGAGAGTGTAAGGTCAAAGATCACAAAGAGCTTATAGGCATATTAGCCACTTGGTTATGATGGATTATAATCGTGTTGCCATGGAGATCCGCACCCCCGACTAGCCCCTATATCTGGAGAGAAAAAAACGTTATGGGGGGGGGAGGGGGGGTGGATTAATGACGCTGGGGCTGTTGGACATTGCTGATTTATCCATTTATTATAACCCTGAGAGTGTACAAATTACTGTACACGCTTTTGAGTAATGGCTGAATTATGGGAAGTTTGTTCAAAGCCTTTTTTATCAAAACTTCAGTATTGTCTGTGTGTTGCTGGATGATTATTGCTATTTCTATTCAATAGTACGCTTTGTATGATATTATTTATACTGTATCATCGTCAGTATAAATAACCCTGTCAAAAGTTGCATTAGATTAGATACTCCTCTAGCCTTAAAAGACATTGGCTTAAAAGCCTTTATTTATAACTGTCACAAATGCCTGTCTATTCGATGTATATTGTATTTTGTTTTTTCTATGTTTTTCTATGGATCCTGAGTCTGCAATAAAGGCATTCATTCATTCATTCATATTCATTAGCGAGTGTTGCCATTTTGGCCTACTATTTTATCTGGTTCTGGTATGGGACAGTTGTTTCCGTGCAAAGCAGAGAAAGCCTGTACAGTATACCTCCATATGGAGTACGGTATTATGTCTGTATGTTCACTACAGACACTGCAGTACAAATGACTGTCAATAGAGCGCCGAAGTCCTGACGTCACTTCGCTCGTCCCCTCGATTACCCTGGTTCGACGGAAGTAATTTCTCTATGGAGAATAACAACATGGGCTTATCTTAAAATAGTTTCATATAAGCGTTGTGGTCCAAAAATAAACAAGCTGTCTCTGCGTTATTGTTAGGGAGGTGTCTCTGTATCGTTTGCGACCGTCAGTCACTCATATATGATAGTCTGTTTCTAGCAAAAATTTTACTAATTCAGTAACAATAGCGTTTTCTCTCAGTCAGTTGATTCTTCATATCCATATGAGTGAAGTGGCCTGGATGACATCATGTTTATTTTTCAAACACAGTTCTTATATGAGGCGATCTAAAATCCCCCCTATGGGTATTACAGTGCAAATCAAAAGTACATGAACGCGTGGATCTGCGCCCTCTACCGATATTGACGTCAGACTTCGGTGCTCTATTAAAAAAGTGTTATTGTTCTTAGTCAAGCATTTCACTAAAGATTATTGGTAATATGATGCTCTGTGGGAAACAGAAGGAACTTTTTTAAATTAACTACCGTAGAGGGGAAAAAAGCTATATAAAAAGCATGTTTGTACATGATTACTGGTAGGTGTGTGTGTGTGTGTGTGTGTGTGTGTGTGTGTGTGTGTGTGTGTGTGTGTGTGTGTGCGCGCGCGCGCGCGTGTACGTGCATGCAATTCCACACGTTTGTGTGAAGACCTGCATCAGAATGTTGGTTCCCCGTGGTCTGCCGCATAACGTCGCGTCGCCGCGAGTTTGCTACTCGTTTGACAATTAGAAGCAGCTGGATGTTGATTTTTGGGGGCGGTGAGTGATTGTTACTGTTGTCCCCCGTGAGCTCATTATGCATGTGTGAGTTGTGTGTGTGAGTGTGTGTGTGTGTGTGTGTGTGTGTGTGTGTGTGTGTGTGTGTGTGTGTGTGTGTGTTAACTAACCATGGTATCCGAAATGCTCGCCTTAAAACACGCTCACCCTCGTCTTTTTCGGCCGACCGATCGGTGGGTTCGGTGCTTCTTGTATTCTTTGATTTCCTGAGAATAAGGTAAGAAATAGGTTTAGGGTTAAATAGGCATAGGCATTTTACTGGGAATAGTTTAGGAATAGGGTTATGTTAAATTGGCAGGGGCGAGTTGGTAAAAGGGTGAGTTTGTTGGTATTCGTATTCCTAACCATGTCCTCACACTGAGCGCTGAGAGAGAGAGAGAGAGAGAGAGAGAGAGAGAGAGAGAGAGAGAGAGAGACAGACAGACAGACGGAGATGGTAGAGTTGAAGAGAGACACACACATGCGCGCACACACACACACACACGGCCGTGTGCACACATCACATGCTTCATGATTAGCTGATGTATTATAACTTGGTTAGAATGGGCCAATCCTCACGCTCACTAATCAATTAGTAGCATCACCAGCAGCAGCAGATGACTAGACTGGGCTTCCTGCACGCTGGCTCAGTAATACCAATACTACAGGACCAGCAGCACACGTGACTTCTCTCTCTCTGTGTGTGCGTGCGTGCTCGCGTGTGTACGTACGTGCGTGTGTGTGTGTGTGCCATCCTGGGATATAGAAGACGGGGCGGGGGTTTACAGCCACACATCCTGTGGGCTGCCTGTTAAGACCATGGCATTTTTACAGTCTCATTTCATTTGACTCCTTAGTGGGCCTAATAGAACCAGGCCAATGAACGTCCGGCTGTTTCCCACCATGTCTAGTATGTCTACTGCCCACCCTTTGTAGTTGAGAGTATAGTGGCTGTCTTAGATGACAGCAAATGTAATAAACTCGGCCCGGGCGGTTATAGCTCAACCGTCTGGGCAGCTTGGCTGCTGAGCCAGCCTGATGGCGTGCACGCGGGTTCCACTCCCGATCCCTACGGCCTTTGCCGCGTGTCTCCCCCCCCCCCCTCATCTCTCTCCCCATTTCCTGTCAGTCTACTATCAATCTATTAAAAAAATCTTTAAAGAAAATGAAAAATAAACTCTTTATTTCTGTTCAAGTTTTTGGCGTGCTCCTCCCTACAGATGCTACACGCTACACTAGCGACACACGACACAACCCTAGAGACACCTCCGTTCCAACCAACGAGCTTGGGTGTCGCTGTCGTGGACAGTACATGAGCTTCTCTTCAAGGCACACTTTTCAGCAGTGAATTGCATTTTATAGCAATTTTCCAAGTGCTCAAAGCGCTCTACAATAGTTAATTCAATCATACATTGGGAGGTGAAGCGGCGAACAGTCGACACCTCACTTCCCACATTCACACACCGACGGTGGCAAGCTCACACCGAACAATGGCAATTTAGAGTTCAGTGTCTTGCTCAAGGACACTTCGACATATGGACAGCAGGAGCCGCAGGGTTCGAACCACCATTCCAGGGATCATTGGACGACCTGCTCCACCTCCTGAGCCACAACCGCCCAATGTAGGTTTATGCTGCACTCACACTGGCAGCTGCACAAGATACAAATCTACACACAGAGTATTTGTAGTTTTGTATCTTTGTAGCTGAAGTTGAAACCAGCTCAACTTTTTTGCTAGCTTTTTAGCTGTTGTAGCTTTTTTAGCAGCTACAAACAAACGTCAGCTGGCTTCCATTGAAAATGAATGGTATCTGACTATCTTTGCATCTGCCCGTGTGAAAAAGACTGAACACACTGTTCGACTTCATAACATACGCAAGAATCGTACCCTATAGTCTGCCCAGTTCCCTTATGCAGGCTTTAGACATCTCAAAGCTTGACTACTGTAACTCTGGACCTCTCAGCATACTCACTTACCCCTCCAAATCCTATATTTCAGAGATTTCCACGCCCACAATGTTGTGCCCATGAAGTTCAAGTGTCCAAGTCATAGACTTGGTATGCAGAGTATGCGGAACACACCTGTGCTTTCTGGCCCTAATCTGGACCATCACTCACGTTATCTCTCTGCGGATCTTCGGACTTCGAGTATCTCTATCTCTCTTATTCATGGAGAAAGAAAACAACACCACGGAACAACACAGAAACAACGCGGTCAGTGGCCACTGGTCAGTAGCCACTGGACAGTGGCCAAAGACACATCGCTGTCCACCTTCATTTAAAGGTTTGTGTGCGTGTGTGTCACATATTCACTGCAACACGCATGTGGCGCGTGATCTACAATGCCACAGCTAGCACGCCTGGTCTTAAACCAGCCAAAAATGTTCACGTCTCCCCTTTTCCGTTCCCTTCAATGATATATATCTCTGCTGTCGGGACTCGGGGAGAAACCACCTAACTCCAAAGTGTTCCAATTTTCAGGAAATGAAGAAAACCTCCGATATTGTCAACTACTTGCATGAGAGTGGGAGAGGTGGCGGAGTTAGGCTCTTTAGCAGACAGTTTGAGGGTCCAATGGAGTTAAGAGGTTTTGTCTGAAGCGCTTTTCATTGGTACATTTTTTTTTAGTTAGGTGGTTTCCTCCCGACATCGACAAATAGTACTTCACTCTCCTTGTATCCTTCTCGCAACCTTTACTTCACTCTCCTTGTATCCTTCTCGCCACCTTTACTTCACTCTCCTTGTATCCTTCTCGCCACCTTTACTTCACTCTCCTTGTATCCTTCTCGCCACCTTTACTTCACTCTCCTTGTATCCTTCTCACCACCTACTTCACTCTCCTTGTATCCTTCTCACCACCTACTTCACTCTCCTTGTATCCTTCTCACCACCTACTTCACTCTCCTTGTATCCTTCTCGCCACCTTGACTTCACTCTCCTTGTATCCTTCTCGCCACCTACTTCACTCTCCTTGTATCCTTCTCACCACCTACTTCACTCTCCTTGTATCCTTCTCACCACCTACTTCACTCTCCTTGTATCCTTCTCGCCACCTACTTCACTCTCCTTGTATCCTTCTCCCCACCTACTTCACTCTCCTTGTATCCTTGTCACCACCTACTTCACTCTCCTTGTATCCTTCTCGTCACCTTGACTTCACTCTCCTTGTATCCTTCTCGCCACCTTTACTTCACTCTCCTTGTATCCTTCTCGGCACCTTTACTTCACTCTCCTTGTATCCTTCTCACCACCTACTTCACTCTCCTTGTATCCTTCTCGCCACCTACTTCACTCTCCTTGTATCCTTCTCGCCACCTTTACTTCACTCTCCTTGTATCCTTCTCGCCACCACCTTTACTTCACTCTCCTTGTATCCTTCTCGCCACCTACTTCACTCTCCTTGTATCCTTCTCACCACCTACTTCACTCTCCTTGTATCCTTCTCACCACCTACTTCACTCTCCTTGTATCCTTCTCGCCACCTTTACTTCACTCTCCTTGTATCCTTCTCGCCACCTTTACTTCACTCTCCTTGTATCCTTCTCACCACCTACTTCACTCTCCTTGTATCCTTCTCGCCACCTTTACTTCACTCTCCTTGTATCCTTCTCGCCACCTTTACTTCACTCTCCTTGTATCCTTCTCGCCACCTTTACTTCACTCTCCTTGTATCCTTCTCGCCACCTTTACTTCACTCTCCTTGTATCCTTCTCGCCACCTTTACTTCACTCTCCTTGTATCCTTCTCGCCACCTTTACTTCACTCTCCTTGTATCCTTCTCGCCACCTTTACTTCACTCTCCTTGTATCCTTCTCACCACCTACTTCACTCTCCTTGTATCCTTCTCACCACCTACTTCACTCTCCTTGTATCCTTCTCGCCACCTTGACTTCACTCTCCTTGTATCTTTCTCGCCACCTACTTCACTCTCCTTGTATCCTTCTCACCACCTACTTCACTCTCCTTGTATCCTTCTCACCACCTACTTCACTCTCCTTGTATCCTTCTCGCCACGTACTTCACTCTCCTTGTATCCTTCTCCCCACCTACTTCACTCTCCTTGTATCCTTGTCACCACCTACTTCACTCTCCTTGTATTCTTCTCGTCACCTTGACTTCACTCTCCTTGTATCCTTCTCGCCACCTTTACTTCACTCTCCTTGTATCCTTCTCGGCACCTTTACTTCACTCTCCTTGTATCCTTCTCACCACCTACTTCACTCTCCTTGTATCCTTCTCACCACCTACTTCACTCTCCTTGTATCCTTCTCGCCACCTACTTCACTCTCCTTGTATCCTTCTCGTCACCTTGACTTCACTCTCCTTGTATCCTTCTCGCCACCTTGACTTCAATCTCCTTGTATCCTTCTCGCCACCTTTACTTCACTCTCCTTGTATCCTTCTCGCCACCACCTTTACTTCACTCTCCTTGTATCCTTCTCGCCACCTACTTCACTCTCCTTGTATCCTTCTCGCCACCTTTACTTACTCTCCTTGTATCCTTCTCGCCACCTTTACTTCACTCTCCTTGTATCCTTCTCGCCACCGTTTCTTTTGATTGATGCTATAGTCTACTATGCAAATAGCTTTTGGCCTCTATATGCTTACTTATATATATATATATATATATATATATGATCAAAATAACAACACAAGGCTGTGACACTTCATAATTTACAGCCCAAAATATGACATATACTGATAGTGGATTCTTAATTCATCTGACTGTGTTACAACAAAATGAAGGGAAAGCACCTGGAGCACTCAGACTCTTTTCTAGGGGTTGAAATATAAGCACCATTGTGTGGACGTGAACAGAGAGAGGACACCACAGGAGAACAGATGAGATGTTCAATGGTCTCATCCAGGAGCCGTGTAGCCCTGAGGCTACATCACCCCTCCCTCCCTCCCTCTGACACACACACACACACACACACACACACACACACACACACACACACACACACACACACACACACACACACACACACACACACACACACACACACACACACACACACACACACACACACACACACACACACACACACACACACACACACACACACAGTGAAGTCTGTTGTGACTGCGGATGATTGGGTTGGCTCCATCACAAGGTCATTATGGCCAGTCAGTGGGTGATCACAGGAAGGAGGCAATACCTGTAGAGCACCGTCCGCTACCACTGGTCTCAGACCAGCTCATCATGCAGACTGAGACAAATGAAGGGTCGGTCGGTGTGTGTGTGGACACCCTACCCAATAAGTGCTTTGGGAAAATGGGGGAGGTTAAGCTGGTGGGGGAGGGGCCTGGTGGGGGAGAGACCTGGTTGTGGGAGGGGCCTGGTGGGAGGGGCCTGGTGGGGGAGAGGCCTGGTGGGGGAGGGGCCTGGTGGGGGAGACCTGTTGGTGGGAGGGGCCTGGTGGGGGAGGGGCCTGGTGGGGGAGGGGCCTGGTGGGGGAGGGGCCTGGTGGGGGAGGGGCCAAGCGGATCAGTTTATTGACAGTCTACAGCCGAAAGGCTTCAAGATGAAAGGAGTGCGTTTTGCAAGTGTTCGTCACACATCTGAGGGAGGAGGAAGGCGAACCATCCCGAACCATCCCCCCCAAAAAAACCACTCTCCAACAAAGTGAAACCATGCAGTAAACCACTAGCCTTGAATTTACAATTTAGGCATTTAGCAGACGCTCTTAATCCAGAGCGATTTACATTAAGCAAGAACAAAAAGCATGGCAATACATCACATACATACAACGTAGTTATCAGTGGGATATCTATAAAATGAAACTATGCATAAAATGATTAGCCTGCTGGCTCCAGCCCTGAATCGCTACAGCCACGGCCATTAAAAAACACGTTCTTATGAAGTGAAACCAAAGGAAGATTCAGACCGAGTGTCAGGATATCAAATGATTACACTAAAGATGTAAATACACACCACATACTCGTTTTGTAAAATGTTTCCTATTCATTTTAATGCTTATATATCCCTGCACTTTGAGCTGAACTTTGACACAAAAGTTTGTCACATTATATTTATGGCAAGATGACAGTGACTGAAGTGAAGACAAAGCCATTCCACTTCTTTAAGTCAATACAAAGTGTTCCATATCATAAACTGGTTACTAGCCCGGGGGCTTTGAAAGGGGAAGCTTCTGACAAAACATCCAAATGATCTTCCCTCTCTCACATTGTCCTGACTTTGAGTTTGCTTTCTCTCCCATAAATATTACCACCGATATACCCTGCCTAACGGTGTTGTTTTCGTCAACTAAAACCATGACGAAAAATGTTCGTCGACTACCTTTTTCCACTGATGAAATCTTATAATTATTAGTCGACTAACACTATAAGACATTCCAGGTGACTAAAACTAAGTGAAAACTATTGAAGAGACTATGACTAAAACCAAAATGTGCTGCCAAAAACAACACTGAAACAAACAATGTGGAGTAATATACCTGCTGCTTATTTATGCAATGGTATACAAACACGTACATCTTACCCCCCCCCCCCTTTCTTTCTTTGAAACGACAAAATGATGGAGCTTTCACAAAAATGAAATTCACCCACTTATTGATTTACAACTACTGTATAAACTGTGATGTGACAAATAAATCAAGTCTGATCCTGGGCTTAAATGTTTTGTTTTTCCCGTCTCCAAAATAACAGCATGTCTGATTACAACTCGTCTCTCAAGCTGTAGCAAAAAAAAGGAAGAAGAAAAGCAACAATCTAAATCAGCCCCCCGCGGTGCTGCATTATCCAGGGCTGTGGAGCTGCTGTAATCACAGGCAGTGACTCCTCTCTCTCTCTCTCTCGCTCTCTCTCTCTCACCGGAGAGAGGCTAACGGCTAATCAAAGAGAAGGGTTTTGACATCATGCCCCAGAGGCTTCCCCTGGCTGCCACCGTCCTGATTGTCTCCACCAGGCCGAAGGCATGTGGGGAGAGTATGTTTTGCACTCCGTCCGTCCGCGTGTCCGTGTGTGTGTGTGTGTGTGTGTGTGTGTCCGTGAACAGCTAATCTCGGCCACCGTTAACCCGGTCGATGCCATATTTTGCACACACACTCCCTGGATGCCAACCATCAACCTCTGCCCCAAACTTTCCAGAACGGCCTGTTATAGCGCCACCAGGAGGCCGCTTTGTGCAAAACAAGTTTTTCGATGCCATATTTTGCACACACACTCCCTGGATGCCAACCATGAACCTCTGCCCCAAACTTTCCAGAACGGCCTGTTATAGCGCCACCAGGAGGCCGCTTTGTGCAAAACAAGTTTTTGCACAGTACACCTACAGATTTTGTCCAAACATCACGCAAATTGGTACACTGTCTCTCTAGAGCCATTCAACGAAACGGGTCTTTCAGATTTCTCAGACTCCATCCTGATTGGTTAAGATTGGCTTCCAAAGTTCACAGGAGTGCTCAGTTTCAAACAAAATGCTGCAAATCATGAACACATCGCGTGATTTCCGTGAAATTGTGCACCCACATTCCCACTAGGCCGAGGACGAAATGCCACATGAACAATTTCAACTCAGCCTCAAGGTGGCGCTATAACTGGCCGAAAAGTGTTTTTACCTCTAACTGCACGGATCTGTGGATAACCTGGTGGAGACCTGTGCCCGGAAGGGCACTTTTTCTAGTTCTATACTGCTTTCTCTTCAATATTTATTGAAGCCATTTACTGACAATAACAGGCTACAAACCTGTGTTGTTTTTGGCAGCAAATTTAGATTTTTCGTTTTTTGGTCATTAGTCTCTTGAATAGTTCTAGTTTAGTTTTTAGACTACATGTCGTAAGATTTTAGTGGACTAAATCTACAGTTGAACAAAATGGCAGGACTCGATGCCGTCGTAATGACTGTTTTTTTTTCACTTGCTGAAAATAGACGATCTACAAGCTCGCGACACCCTGTGAGCTTGTAGAGATAGTCTATTTTCAGCATGCAACTAATTGTAAAATGGCTTATACTTATACTTGTCCACTAGTCCCTTCCTAACATTTTAGTCTAGTTTTTATTTGTTGACGAAATTGTCATTATATTAAGTCTTAGTTTTAGTCAGCATAGCTTAGTTTCCATTTAGTTTCCATTTAGTTTGTCAGTGAAAAAAGGTAGTCGATGAACATTTTTCGTCTTAGTTTTAGTCGACGAAATCAACACTGCTACAAACTGAAGTCTCTCCCTAGTCCTCACTGTTTTTCCAAAATGTATGACTCTCCTGCAGCTAACGTCAACACACCAAACAATAATAGCTCTTAACCACTTGCACCCTATACACTTCGCTGTACAATTACCAATATATATTATAAGAATATATCTACAAGTTCACACTGCATCGCAAGCTTGTAGGTCTGCTTTTTTAGTTGTTTTAAATATAGCTTATTTGCATGCTGACCTGAGAGCTCAGCCAGGGTTTTAGGCAACCACAAATTCACCATGAAGAGTTTTTTTCATTCATTCACATTTCCCCCAATCATCAGTCTTTCTTGTATTCTGCACCGTTCACACTGCGCTCACTCGGGCCGTGCAACTTTTGCTCTCCTCCTTTGTCTTGGGGGGCTTTGTGTGGCTGCCACAGTTCAGGGGTCAGAGTTCAAAGGCTCAGTGACCCCGGGGTCTTTTGAAACGCCACATCCTATTAGCCCCCCGAAGCATTATGAGGAGGATTTGTATGATCGATCAACAGCCTGCTCTGCCGAAGCCCCCTAACTCCAGGCCCTTGCTCCGACCACTCCCACTGAGCTGTTCCCAAACACTAACCCAACACCCCGACAAGCTGTTGTTGGTACACACAACAAATGTTTATTATGTAACTCTAAGATTGTATGAATGTAAAATGTATTTGGTTACATCACAAGTGTGTACAATCATGTCAGAGTTTTAAAAAAATTATAAATTAGCAGAGGAATGCACTGCACGTGTAAACACACTGGCTTGCAAGAATGTATGCAATTGCTGTAATATCTCAGACATATTGCTACAAACTTGGACAGCATTCTGTTTGTATTAACAAACTCCAAAGGTCCCTGCACACTGGACGTGTTTTCAGATCTTTAGCTGCGTTTTCCCGTCGGTTTTTCGAAAAACGCGTCCAGTGTATACAGATTAATTAAAACATTTTCTTTTCATTAAAATAAGTTCCAGATAAAGCTTTTAGACGAGTGTATTTTGCCTGACACGTTTACATTTCCATTGGCAAGTCACATGTTCCAATGGCTTTGAAGTAGTGATGCACCGAATATTCGGCCGCAGAAAACGGCTAAAAATGCATTTTCGGCCTATTCGGTTTCGGCCTGAATAGGCAGAAAATATATCATGCAATTAATGCATTCAAAAGAGCTGAATAAATGTTTTATGGACCCATAATAGTGATTATTATTTAAGTTAAGTTTTTGCCATAACCATTTATTTTGCCATAAGTCAGGTAGCTTTAAGGTATGGCCATGACAGCAATGGTAGGAAAAAAGATATATAATATTAATCATATTCGGAATATTCGGTATTCGGTTTTCGGCCAACTGATTCCTATATTCGGTTTCGGCCAAGAATGTCCCTTTCGGTGCATCCCTACAAGGCACTATTTGTTTAGGTATAAATCATATGAATGGAAACACGTGGCACAGATGATGGGGGGGCTGCTCTTTGTCGGCAGTGACAGGAATCATTTCAGCTATACAGTGAGTTAAGCAATTATACTGCCCAGTGTCTCTCTCCGTTTGGCCTTTAGAAAGTGAAGCAGACATTCAAGTGTTCACAGCACCAGGGCACACAGACATCAAAGGGGGCTTCAGCCCCTGCCCTTTTACCCGTCTGTAAAACTGCCCTCTCCAGACCACGAATGCAGTGTTTACTTTTTACTACATGGTGAAAGAAATGCAAAATGCCACTCCTTTCCTTTTCATGCCATACCGGAAGGCAGCATTCAGGAGAATTGCTTTTTTTCCCCAGAAGTCTCCTGAACTTGAACACAGTATTTTCCGTTGAACACATTTGTTTAGAAATTCAATGTCGTTACACACCACTAGCTAAAGAGTGTTGGGTTGCGCCCCCGAAAATAGCTGATATACAAGCTTGGCCTTGTAGATCTGCTATTTTCGTCCAAAAGTGCCCTCTTACGTGGATTTCAGCCCCTGCCCCTCTAACAATCTCTACACGTCCCTGCACAGCACTATTCACTCACGGTGTAAAGCTTGTATACCATTTATCGGAGTCCAGCACTCAAGCAGTCTGGAGCGTTTCAAGCCAACCTTCGGGGAGGAAACAGGTTAACAATGGGAGAGAGGCCTGCAGTTAGAGTCCCAGTAGGTAGGAAGCCTGGATTCAGGACAAATTGGCTTTTTTACTGTCGAGATGTTTGCGTCTAATGCCTTTCCACCCACAACAGATGCTGTGCTGTGCCAGTATATTTTAAGGGTTCCAGCCTGCGCTCTAGGCCAGGGAGGTCAGATGAAATTGGAGACCATGCCTCGTCAAAACCAGGGGGGCTTTCAGTCAGAACCAAACGAACATAATAGCGATGACAGTGCGGTCAAAAAAATAAATAAGTGAAGGCTGTTATTCTGTTTTCAAGGAAACTTTGACTGTCTAGTTCGGCAGAACAGATATTATGCATATTGGCAGCGCAAATTTCTTGTTTGTTTACAGTGGTACGTTCCATAACCACTGTAAACAACTTAAAACCGTTTTTCTACTTTGTACGCTGATGGATACAGAGTGACATGTTATCCCCTCCAAAGCCTTTTCTGTTGTGGTGTTTCACATGGTAGTTGTTTGCTGCACATTTAACCACTTAAGCCCCAATTTATGCTTCGCTGTACAATGGTGTCGCGCATCGGAAATAATAAGACGATCTACAAGCTCACGAGGCGTCCCAAAGCGACGTGTTGTGAGCTTGTAGATCGGCTATTTTCGGAAATAGTCTGCCAGACTTGGGAGGCCGGGTTCAAAGCGGTAAAGACACATACACAGTTTCGCACACACACACACACGCCCCAGGCAGGGCAACATGTGGACCAGGGCGCACACACAGTAATGTGGTGTGGCGCGCAGGCAGGTTTCAGGACACTCCCCGCCGCTCTCAGTCTGCGGAGCTGACCGCCTGCTGGTGACCGCTGGATGCCATCTGTGCCCCATTAGGACCACGAGAGGACCGCTGTGCAACGCCGCAGCGCGCCGCCGCGCCCCATCAAAGTCATCCTGCATTATTTAATTACAGTGCACACTCCATAAACTCCATGTTATTAACACTGTCAGAAGCACATATAACACTATATTGGAAAATGCAAACGCCAAAGCTTAGTTTGTTACCGGTGGCCGGTGCGTGCATGCTTGACCGATCACCCTGCTTTTTTACAAAATGTGTCTCGTCATTGAGGAAGGTTGTCAGTTTTAGTGGCGGATCTAGGCATCTAGTCTCCCTAGGGAGGTCCTCGAGGCACGTCCCACTGGGAGGAGACCCCGGGGCAGTTGGAGGAAACACATCGACTCACTGGCCTTGGAACGTCTCGGGATCCCCCAGGAGGAAGTCACTAATGTTGCTTTGGAGAGGGAAGTCTGGAACATTCTGGTGGAGCTGTTGCCCCTGCGACCAGACTACGGATAAGCGGTTGAAGATGGATGGATGGATCTAGGCCTTCATATTGAGAGGAATGCACCACCATGAACCAATCCATTAGTCTCAATCAGTTTTTGGCAGCAAATTCCTCTTTAATTTAGTCCTAGTCTTGGAAACCTTCATTTACTTTGTCATATTTTAGTCACCTGGAATGTTTAAGTTTTAGTCGACTACATATCTTAAGATTTTAGTCAACTAAATCTACAGTCGATTTGGTCGACTAAAATGTATTTTTGGGGGCCATTTTTGATACCGTCGTAATGGCTGATTTTACACTACGACGCGTTGTGAGCTTGTAGATCGGCTATTTTCAGCATGCAACCAAGGGTTAAATGGCTTTTACTGGATCTCTTGTCCACTAGACCCTTCCTAACATTTGAGTCTAGTAGTGACGAAATTGTCAATATATTTAGTCTTAGTCATCATTTAGTTTTCATCAGTGAAAAAAGGTAGTTGACGAACAATTTTCGTTTTGTTAGTATCAGTCGACGAAATCAACACTGGTCTCAATAACATGTTATGGTCCAAAGAAGATAAACCACATACCCAGTATCTCTACACTGGTCTCAATAATATGTTATGGTCCAAAGAAGATATACCACATACCCAGTATCTCTACACTGGTCTCAATAACATGTTATGGTCCAAAGAAGATATACCACATACCCAGTATCTCTACACTCGTCTCAATAATATGTTATGGTCCAAAGAAGATATACCACATACCCAGTATCTCTACACTGGTCTCAATAATATGTTATGGTCCAAAGAAGATATACCACATACCCAGTATCTCTACACTGGTCTCAATAATATGTTATGGTCCAAAGAAGATATACCACATACCCAGTATCTCTATAAGTATCTCAATAACATGTTCTGAGCACTATACTTTCATCGTGCTTACGCAACAACACTGCTAAATGAACCGTCATCCTTTACCCAAAACGCATCAAATACATGCGTTTGTGTGGCTGACTGAATGTTTCAGTTCATTGGGGTCTATTCTGTCTGAGCAGGAAACCGGACGACGGCGGCGGAGGGGATTATGGGTCACATGGTGTTCAGGGTGGCTCTGTGTGACCTCAATCAGCGCTGAAGGAGGACCTTCCCCCCAAAGAGTTAAAACTATCCAGATGAGGACCTTTGACCCCGCCCCCAACTAAACACACGCACGCGCATCTGTGGGTGTGCGCGCACGCACGCACCTTTCTATGCATATTATTCATACAAAGGCTGTCTATTTTCACCTCTCACTCTTTTACCACCCTACCCCTCATCTCTCTCACCCCCGCCCCCCCTCTCTCTCCCCTAAACAAGCAATAAAGCTATCTTTGCCTTATTGAATCCTGCAGTTGTGGAAGTTGCCTGTCTCCAGCACTTCATGTTGTTTAGATTAGCGGGAAAAATAAAACATAAGCTGTCACTTTCCTGCTCAAAGTCTGAGAAGGGGCCTGCAAGCAAAATAATTAGCATGAACAGGACTGCCATGAAACCCCATTACTCCACAGAGAGAGAGAGAGAGAGAGAGAGAGAGAGAGAGAGAGAGAGATGGAGAGAGAGAGAAAAAAGAAATACCACACACTTGAGATATACTCTCTATATATATAAGTAATTCATAGCATGATGTGAGGAAGAAATGCTGGCCTGACCTGAATAAATATTGGACTGGCTGTGTAACTATAAACCATCCAAAAATGGAAATCAACCGATTGATTTCAGGATAGCGGCTGCGCATATTATTCCACATCGGCTTTTATCACCGCCACCGAGAGTCATAAGGGGGAAATCTAACTTCTCTGTGTAATGTAAATACAGTACAATGCTGCTAATCTGACGGTGCAAGTCAGCCTGAAATCTCCTCACGCAGGTGCACAGACAGAAGCTCCTAAATATATAAATACAGCTAAATCAAATTACAATCCACTGACTGTTGACCAGAACCCAATGCAGCAACGCGCGCCTTGCGTAAGAAGAAAATAATTCAACAGGCGGACGGGGAAGGAAGGGAGATTAATTCAAAGTAAGAATTATCCCAATAGTTTCCGCTCCAAACATATCAATTCTTCAGTGATTTATTCGGGGTCTCTCCGTGCAGGCCAGGGAGACGTTTGTGGCATGTTGGCAGTGGGGCGTTAGTGTGCTTATACAGTACAGCACACCCCTTTTATCTACTGTATGTAAACACATTTCTCTGAATTAGGTTTGGAAGTAAAAGAGCTTTACAGCCTTCATGTTGTTGGGGGAGTGAGAGCCTCTGACTGAGGCCATCCTAATACCCTGATTAAGCTCAGCTCAGAGTAGACTATAGGAGAAGTGGACCGATACTGTATATCCTCGGAGGGTCGGAGGAGAAATCTGCTCTGTGGCCTCGGTACAGTATGTACCATTTTTGGTACCAGAGTGAGACACAGAGACCATATAGCACGTAGGGGTGTAACGATATAGATTCTAATCAACACTTCACACCACTGCGTGCGTGCATTACATACCCTGTAATTTTACCCACATAATGTTTACGTTGGGACAAATGACAAGTCGCGGCGTGAATCCGAACTCGTAAAACTGGATTACTTGCACCTCATTGACTTTCTACATGCTACTAATCTGCCTTTCTTCCTTTCCGGACCAATTCCTACTTTTCGCCACAGCCGCATTGGCTACGAGCGCTTCAGCAGGATAGACAGCTTTAACACATGGCTTAAGCGCCTGTGTCACATTCACGATTTGAATTTCATTGATAATTTGAATTTGTTTTGGCAGCGCTCCTCCTTTTTTAGTTGTGACGGGCTCCATCCAAATAGATGGGGCTGCCAAGCACTAGCGGCCAACATAGATCATCACATTCTACATCACGTTGCGCCTCCGACAGATACCTCGTCCGCCAGTTATTGACATCCCCCTGGTCCTGCCCCCCACCCCCAGCATAATTAGTTCCACTCAGTTTTGTTTTCCTAGCCCGTCTCCCACTGGGCACGGACCTTCTTCTAACATTTCTACTGTTATTTCAAATAGAATATCCAACACAAGGAGTGGTCTGCAGAGAGAATGCTGTCTGGTTACTGTACCTCACAGGCATCACAGCCCCCAAAAATGTGATAACAAGCTTAACCTTGCCTTGTTTAACATCAGGTCACTAACAAATAAGTCCTCCTCTGTAAATGATATGATCTGTAAAAAGAAGCTAGATATAATCTTTTTAACAGAGACATGGCTTGGCTCGGATGGAGCTGTTCTCCTAGCGCCAGCCTGTCCCGCAAACTACAGCTTCATTCACTCTGTTCGCGAGGCTAAGAAAGGAGGTGGACTGGCAATAATTTTTTCAGACACATTAAAATGCAAGGCTCTGACCCTTGGCAGCTTTACATCCTTTGAATACCAGGCCACTATATTACATGGTCAATCCTCTATGCCAATGATTAGCATTTATCGCCCGCCAAAATGCAGTAAAGCAATATTTCTAACAGAAATATCAGAACTTTTATCTATCTGCTCCACTAACAATGGCTACGTTTACATGAGCAGTTAAATCCCCTTTTCATTCCGAATAGAAGTTCAATCCTATTAAACGTTGTTATGTAAACACCTACAAAAACTTACATCCGAATGAAAACGCTCGATGTGATCTAAAAACCATTCCGATGTCACTGGCCGGATTACTCCGATGTTCAATGCGATTGAAAGAAAATTGGACTCATGTATACACTGCTTCGGATGTAAATTCATTCTGGTCTTTCTGAGCATGCTCATTTCCATTGCGCTCCAACTCCAAGGCGCTCATAAGCCTCATATCCAAGGCGCGCCGAGGAGTTTGCACATAGAGCGCGTTATTTCGTGCATTTTGTGTGTGTGTGTGTGTGTGTGTGTGTGTTCAACGGTCTCTCTCTCACACTCTCTCTCTCTCTCTCTCAAAAATAACGAGCGCCCCGATACAATAATAATCAGTGTGTTGCGTGCCCTGGCCGTGCTGTAGATAATAAAGTAGGCTACACATAAAAACGAGATGATCACCTTCCCAGCGGAGAAGGGGAGCCGCAGCAGGTGGGGAAAAAAAGACGGTAAACATAATATGTATGTCCGTCCCTATCCAAGCAGCAGCTTGTGTCGTCTTTCGTCTGAAAGTCACAATGAATGAACTGCCTATATTTTATGTGTCCAACAGATGGCGTAGTTTCACGTGAATTAACATGTATCATGTCTTCTATCACTTCTCCATATAAACACTCATTCGGAATGACCATTTCCCATGTAAACTCACGGCAAAGAACATTACATCGGATGTATTTTATTCGGAATGATCACCCTTCATGTAAACGTAGCCTATGACAGAACACTGATCAGTGATCTTAATCTGCACCTGGATGATGCTACAGATGCTGTGGCTATGGGTTTCTTAGAGTTATTGCACTCCTTTGGTTTATCCAACATGTTGTTGGGCCTACACATAAACATGGGCACACTCTGGACCTGGTGATTTCTAGAGGGCTGAACATCACTGTGGAAAGGACTATTGAAAGGCCTGAGCTATCGGACCACTATTTACTGTGTTTTAATATGACTGTCTCTGATCTAGAGAAAAACATCACTGAATATACCATAACAAAGCGTTTTTTTAGCTCTTCTGCAGCCGACGAGTTCTCTCGTCATCTGGGACCCCCCCTGCCCGATACTCCCCCAGTAAATGATATGGTTCAAATTTTTAATCTTAAACTAGAGTCAGCTCTTGATATAGTGGCTCCTTTAAAAACAAAAAAGAAACATAACACCAGAGTGACGCCCTGGTTAAATGAGCATACACGCTCACTGAAGCAAGAATGTCGTAGAACTGAGCGAGCTTGGAGAAAAAATAAACTCACCATCCACCTAGAGATTCTTAAAAAGTCAACAGTCGCCTATAACAAAGCCTTGCGTCTAGCAAGGCAGGCATATTTCTCTGGCATTATTAACGAGAACAAGAACAATGCCAGAGTCCTATTCTCTACCATTGAACGACTTTTAACCCCCCCCCAGTCCTACAAGCAGTCATTCCCGGCCTCTAAAGCTAAGTGTAATGAGTTTGCATGCTTTTTTGATAACAAAATGTTTAACATTAGAGCTGATATTATGAATGATGCTGCTGCTAGCGCAAACCTTCAAACAGCAGCTAATGGTCCCAGGGTAGATCTCCCCAGGGGGAGCCTATTATCGTTCTGCGCAATTGATGAAGACGAACTCCGCAAAACTATATCACAGATGACATCATCCTCCTGTTCATTGGATACAATTCCCACCACCTTTCTCAAAGAGGTCTTAGACAGTGTGATTGGAGATATCCTAAAAATTGTAAACGGCTCTCTACAATCAGGCGTCTTCCCAGACTCACTGAAGACTGCCGTAGTTAGGCCCCTACTCAAGAAACATAATCTTGATCCCTCTGTTTTGGGTAACTATCGACCCATTTCAAATCTACCCTTTCTGGGCATGCATCTCCCATCAATTGGTTCTACAGAACAATAATGTGCACAACAAATTCCAATCTGGCTTTAGGAATGGTCACATAAAAGTAATGAATGATCTTAGGGTGTCTGCTGACAAGAAACATGTATCCGTTCTCTTACTTCTAGATTTATCGGCTGCATTTGACACGATTGATCATTCAATTTTAATACAGCGTCTGGAGCACTGGATAGGCCTGTCTGGTACGGCCCTGTCCTGGTTCTCCTCCTACCTATCAAACAGAAGTTACTTTGTCAATCTAGCCGAGTTTGACTCAGACAAACACGACATCAGCAGAGCTACCAACCTGCACACATTTTGTGTACCAACCATGCAATTCTAGGCGTATAGACACCTAGAATTGCGTGGTTGGTACACAAAATGTGTGCAGGTTGGTAGCTGTGCATCAGTTCTGGTATTCCACAGGGCTCGATTCTTGGTCCTCTGCTTTTCTCCTTGTACATACTGCCATTGGGCGAACTCATTACCAATCACGGAGTCAATTTTCATTTCTATGCTGATGATACCCAACTATATCTTTCTGTGGCCCCAGATGATCCCTGTGCCTTAGACCCACTGCTGACCTGTCTGTCTAGCATCAAATGCTGGATGAGTGAGAACTTTCTCAAGCTAAATGAGGATAAGACAGAAGTTCTCATAATTGGTTCTAGCGAGCAGAAAGAATAAATAATAAGCAGGCTTGGCAACCTGACTGTAGAAAGTAACAGTACAGTAAAGAACCTGGGGGTTATTATTGATTCTTTTTCACCTTAGAAATATTGCACGAATCAGAGCCTATTTCGTCCTTGGACGATGCAAAAACGCTAATCCACGCCTTTGTTTTTTCTCGGCTTGACTACTGCAATGCGCTCTTTTCAGGACTGCCTAAGAAAACAACTGACAGACTTCAACTTGTCCAAAATGCAGCAGCTAGAGTTTTAACTAGAACTAAGATGAGAGAACATATTACTCCAGTTTTGGCATCACTGCACTGGCTTCCTGTTGTTTTTAGGATTGATTTTAAAATTATTTTACTTGTCTATAAAGCTCTCAATGGTCTCGCACCTTCCTACCTACATGACTGCCTGCCTAAATATGTCCCAAACCGGCCCCTAAGGTCTTCCACTGCTGGTCTGCTCGCTTTGCCTAAAAAAATGGCAACTAAAAAATACGGGGAAGCAGCTTTTTGCTTCTACGGGCCATCGGCATGGAACAAGCTCCCACTGTACCTTCGTCAGGCAGCCTCTGTAGACATTTTTAAAGCTCAGCTCAAGACCCACCTCTACAACATTGCTTTTAACCCTCTAATGGCCAAGTGGCCAACCTTAGGCCAGCTTTGGCTGACTTTTTGAATGACAATAGAATAATGCTATGTTCCTAGCATGTTCCATCGTTTACTTATAAGCATTTTGGTACACCTTGGTTTGACTTATCACTGAAACCAAGGTCTACTAAAAAGCTTATAAGTAAACGATGGAACAAGCTATAATCATAATTATTTTTTCATTGTAAAGTAGTGACTTGGAGCTGTAAAATTAGACATTTCGTGACATTGTGGTCATATCTCACATTTTTCGATTGCCATTCAAAAAGTCGCCAAATCTGGCCAATGCTGGCCAATGCCCCATTTCTTAATTCGTCATTTTAATGCAATAAGAGGGATCAGGATCTAAATAAAATACATCACGTTTTACTTTCATTTTCAAATTAATACCCAGAAGTGCCACCAGATGGCGGGAACGTTCCATTATTCTGATTTTGGCAAAAGTATCAAATCTGGCTAAATCACTTCCTGTCAAACGGAGGTAAACAAAAGAGGCTACTATGACCACTAGCACATAGCTTAGCAATCCGGACAGCCAAGCTAACATTAGCTTTTTTAAGACTTAGTCAAATTAAGCTTAAAAACGGCCAGGAACATCCCAAAATATCAAATTTTTTGCCGCGGATCACATAGAGACGGCGCGCGTGCACGATAGTGCACGATCGCGCGGGTTTCGGCCGGTTTTTGGTAGATTACATAAAAATTAGGGCTGTCAAATGATTAAAACATTTAATCAGATTAATCACAGCTTCAAAATTAATTTAATCATGATTAATCACCATTCGAACTATGTCCAAAATATGCCATGTTTTCCTGTTTATTGTTGTGGAAATGGAAATATAAATGACAGAAAGCGGATATACATTTGTTTTTGAATGATTTTTGTTTTCTAATGCATTCAGTATAGACATGATGTGATGTGAGCATTTGTAGGCCTAGCCTACACTTTGAGTTAAATCAACACTGGCTTTTGGCCATGTAGACTGCGGTCCCCCAGGAGGAAGTCACTAATGTTGCTCTGGAGAGGGAAGTCTGGAACACTCTGGTGGAGCTGTTGCCCCCGCGACCCGACTAGGGATAAGCGGTTGAAGATGGATGGATGGATGAATGGAGACTGGAGTCCCAGTCCAGAGATGAAAATCATAATAAAATTGCCTAGGCTACTTTCTATCAATTTAATTTGGGGGTCCTTCAAATTAAAATAGCTGAGAAGCAATGGGTTAAACTGTAGACTATAGTTAATTGAAATTCACAAAATACAATAATGGCACATAAGCATTTTTGGAAACAGGGCTTGGTTTAGAAAAGCCTATATTTTGCGCTAAAGTAATTATTGAATAACATATAAATGTAGGTTTGTTTGTTTTTTTGTTTTTTTTAAGATATTTTTTTGCGGCTTACGCCTTTTATTGATTTTTGAAGGGACAGACAGTAGGCTGACAGGAAACGGGAGAGAGATGGGGGGATGACATGCAGTAAAGGCCGTGTCGGGTCCGGGAGTCGAACCCGCGGCACACTGCGACTGGATTACCAGTCCGGTGCCCAGACCGTTACGCTACGGCCTGGGCCATAAATGTAGGTTTTAAGGCTAGAATGGCATTGTAGTGGACTGTAGTGAGAGGCGAGATTGTCTCTCCTTCATTGCGGGACTGCAGGACTAGTCTGGAGATGGTTAGTCGTGAATCAGCTTCAGTCAGTGTTTTGGTTCGTACCTGGAGTTGCGCATTATCTCCGCGGTGCACAGCAGCACAGGAGAACTGTCTTTAATATATCCATGGTCGTTTCCAGTTGCTTTCCATGTGCGACACAAAAGTACCATGTGTTTGTTTTGGTAATAGCCTACTGCAGGCACAGCCATGCTGATTCACGTAATCGCATAGGACAAAACGAAACCAGCCGGACAAACATTAATGGCATTTTCAAAATGTCCACAAGTTGCGACGGACCCGATCGAGTGATTCTTGCAGCGCGCTGATAGCTAACACTAGTGTGTGTGTGTGTGTGTGTGTGTGTGTGTGTGTGTGTGTGTGTGTGCAGTGTAGCCTAATGGGGCTTTGCTAGGCAGACAAAGTAACGCAACAGAGTTACAGAATCAAACCACTTTGCAACCAAACTACAATACACAAGCTATCTCTCTGGTGTTGTTCAATCATGACTGTGTGCTACACAGTGACAGATTTGTTATGCTCTGGACGTTCCTGAGCCGCGCGCACGGGCGCATGTTAGGGGGAACACTAATGTCATGCGTTAATTGCGTTAAATATTTTAACGCAATTAATTAACGCAATTGATTAATGCCATTAACACGTTCTTTTTGACAGCCTTAATAAAAATAATTAAAAAAATGTCAAACAATTGCAATATTTTGTTATAAAAAGACGTACTGACAGGGCAGTACGTCTACTACGCAGATAACGTCATTGGCCACGAGGGATTTGTTGATTTAACACGTCAATTAACATGGCAGTCTATGGGCCTGACGTGCTTTTGGCCACAAGGGGGTTAAGTGATCTTTTATTTTTTGTTATTCACGTCCTCACTGTATTGTATTACTGCTTATTTTTTTATGTCGTTGCCTTATTTTATCTGTTCTTATCTTTGTACCACTGCCTTCTCCTGATTTGACACTGCGTTATTGTCCTATTGTTTTAACTGCATGCCTGTTTTAATGCTGTTTTGTTTTGCTTTTGTTTTTATTATTTTTTCTGCTCTGTAAAGCACTTTGAGCTACATTTATGTATGAAAGGTGCTATATAAATAAAGTTTATTATTATTATTATTATTATTATTATATGCATGCAGCCAACAACATACATGCTTTGACTCAATCTCACCCATCATCCCTGCCAATGTCACATGACATTCTGACAGCCCTGGGTACACCACCTGGCCTGGTGGAGATATGCACTTGATTGTTGTTTTGGGTAAGAGATCAGCATATTAGAGTGCATGTAAAAGATCCCAGGTATAATATTTTATATAGAGTGCCAAAGTCCTGACGTCACTCGCTCATCCCCTGGTTCTGCCTGGTTCACGGAAGTAATTTCTCTATGGAGAATAACATGGGGGTCATCTTAAAATAGTTTCATATAAGCGTTGTGGTCCAAAAATAAACAAGCTGTCTCTGCGTTATTGTCAGGGAGGTGTCTCTACTAATCCATTAGTAACAATAGCGTTTTCTCTCAGTCAGTTGATTCTTCATATCCATATGAGTGAAGCGGCCGGGATGACATGTTTATTTTTCAAACACAGTTCTTATATGAGGCGATCTAAAATCCCCCCTATGGGTATTACAGTGCAAATAAAAAGTACATGAACCCGTGGATTCGAGGCCTCTACCGATATTGACGTCAGACTTCGGTGCTCTATTACATTATTGTTTTATGGCATTTGGGAGAGGGGAAGATACAGTACAGACTGGAGAGAGATGACCAGCAACACAGGTCCCCTGCATGCCTGCGTGCAGGCTCCAGGCATCGAACTGGGGACATTGCGATAATGTGGTGGTCGGCAGTGCACTCCTAACTGTCTGGAACCGCCATTCGCCACAATGTGGCCATCCATTATTCATTGTATTACTAATGACAAAAGAATACTCGCACTCAAGTGATGCTTTTACAATACACCCCATGACATCACTGTCCCTAGGGGGGCGTCACGTCACACAGGATGAAGCTACAGTTGTTAATGATTACAGCATTGAGGTTAGAAAAATAAGCCATGTGTCCTGAACCTACCAAGTGAGATGTTGAAACACACTACACTACATTGTGTTGATTTAACCCATTCTGGGTGGGAACCCCTTTTGGTGTATTAAGCATTGTGTTATACTTTAGCTATTGAAAAATAGTGAAAATGTGGTGCAAATTTGGGATATTATATATTATTTCAGAGCGAACGTTTTTAACTCAAATCTTTGCTTCTGGGGAGGTCACTGGAACAACATATTTCAGATGGGGGTCGGAGGCCAAATACATATAATTTTTGGGGTCCTTGACATAAAATAGTTTGAGCACCACTGACAGAAACATAGGGTTTTTCAGAAAACTGTCATGATTTAGAAGGCATTTGTAGAATCGAGCTTAGGTCTAATTGCGTTTAAAGGTGCTGCAAATTATATTTGGTTCAAATAATAATGAATTCCATATACCTATATAGTAATCATTGCTACAGTCGTTCAGTAACAGTGGTCTCTCCAGCTATTAAATAGCTGGAGAGACCACTGTTACTGAACGACTGTTCACTAAATTTTAGTAAACAGAAAACACAGTTTGGCATACCATCAGGAGAGAGAATTCATACAGGATTCATGATGAACAGGTGAAATTGGAAGTGATGAAAACAACAAACTAAATTGGAACTGGAACACTATCAAATTGAAGCTGATAAATGGGTTCTTTCTATCCTTATTGGATTAAATGAAATGAAATTGAAAATGTGTTTTTTCTGTCTACCAAACTGTTCAACGGATTGGGGAGACATCTGTTACAGAACAAACACTTTATACGAGTGATTACTGTCACAATATTTGAGCTTTTACTTTTTAACATCTTGTATTTGTTTCAACCAAAAAGAAAATCAGTTCCAGCTCCCTTTAATTCAAAAGAGTACAGACATTGTGCCAGTTCTACATTCTTAAATTAACCTTAATGCTTCAACATCCAATATGATTGTTTTATTATTATTATTTAGCAAATAAAGAATTAAGAAACAATAAGCTGAGGATTCTCATTGTGACATGCTGGTTAATTTCTCACTCGGTTAAACTTACTTAGCCTACTTTAAAAGTGGGACTCAACAGTCACACACACACACACACACACACACACACACACACACACACACACACACACACACACACACACACACACACACACACACACACACACACACACACACACACACACACACACACACACACACACACACACACACACACACACACACACACACACACACACACACACACACACACACGCTCCTATGCCACCAAAATGTGGAACGCCCTACCAACAGTCATTAAGACATGTGAATCCCTTGACTCCTTCAAAACCGCTCTCAAAGGGCACCTACGGATGGCTGCAATTCGAAACTGGCCTCTGTAAAATCTGAATCCCCCCCACCCCATTTCCCCTCACTGTATATGTATCTTTTCCCTTTTTGCTTCCTATATGATGAATTCCTGTTTCTGTTCTTTAGCTACATAGAAGTGTCTATTTGTATGTCTCTAAATGTTTTGATGAATTGAACAATGTGGACCCTGTTGTAAACAAGTGTAATGGGTCGTCCACTCACAGTTAACAGTCTTTGTATTGAGTTTGTGCTTAAAATGTACTGTAAATTCTACAAACTGTTAATAAATATTTCAATCAATCAATCAAACACACACACACACACACACAGAGGGTTGGTCATGTGCTTGCACTTTGCAGTTCACTCTTCAATTGAATGCCTTCTGTTAGTGCAGGGGTTTGGCTGGGGACCCCTGGGGATGCTTTGGCCATGTCTCGCGACCCCCGCCCCGCCAATACAAACTGACTGCAAAAATAACCTTTATATTAGGGAAAATATATCATAAATTAATACTGAAACCAGATATAATCCTTAAGCAAAGTTTAAGCATGTACTGTACTATGTAAACTCTTCATTTCCATTCAGTTGCAATTTTTTAATAATTTGAGGACCCCCCCCAAAACAATTTGGCGAACACCCTAGGGGTTCTCCAACCACGGGTTGAGAACCCCTGTGTTTAGGTTAGTGTACTGGGGCCCTTATTCTTACAGCCCACTCACATACACCCACACACGCTGCTTGTGCACGTGTGCACGCACACACACGCTGCTTGTGCACGTGTGCACGCACACACACGCTGCTTGTGCACAAACAACAAATACAGAAATAGTACGTACTGTAGAACTAAAACCATACAAACATCCACAAAGTCTCTGCTTCTCCCTCTCTGTATCTAATTCCATCTCTCTCGCACACACATGCGCGATGCGCGTGTACTTGCGCGCACACACGCACACGCACACAGACACACACACACACACACACACACACACACACACACACACACACACACACCTATCAGTCTCCCACCCATCTTCTATAGTCTCCTACCATTCTGTCAGCAGTAATTGTCTCATTACAAAAAGGCCTCTTTTTAGTTAAAGAACTGCAAAGCAACCACCCACAAGCAAAACAAATTATAATCTCTCCCTCTCACTGATGTTTGCTATACAGTAGGCATACATGTACTGTATGCGTGCATGTGTGTGTGCGTGTGTGCGTGTATGCATGTGTGTGTGTGTGTGTGTGTGTGTGTGTGTGTGTGTGTGTGTGTGTGTGTGTGTGTGTGTGTGCGTGCATGTACAAAGAAACTGAGAAAGAGCCAATAGTGTTGGTGAGCTTTAGATCATTTAGTCTAACCCTCAAACTATATCATTTTTGAGGGGCCCTTATTATATTCTTAGATTTTAACCCAAAGAATTTGTCAATTTTAGACAAATTCTTTGGGTTAAAATGTCACAGCAGAGGAGCATCCATTAACCACCAAATGGTAAATGGTGCATTTATATAGCGCCTTTATCCAAAGCGCTTTACATAGATTGTGCATTACATTCACACATACATTCATACACCGATGGCGGTGGAAACCATGCAAGGCACCAACCTGCACATTAGGAGCAATTAGGGGTTCAGAGTCTTGCGGACACTTCAAGAATCGACACTAACTCTGGGTTCAACACAAATCTTGTATGGTTGGGGGGGACACAAAATATTTTCAGATGTGGTTCCGTTGCCAGTTCATATCAATTAAGCCAAGGGGTCCTTGACATGAAAACAATTGAGAACCGTTGACCTAGAATATACTGTAGACACCATGGATTCCTTAGTGATGTCACCCACCACTAAGCTTCATCTAGACTAGAGCGTCATGAGGAGTGCTTCAGACTCATGGGGCCCCTCATGGGGCCACGGCCTGTACTGAACCAGGGACGTGCAGAGAGTGTTCGAGGGGCAGGGGCTGAAATCCCGTTATAAGATGGCACTTTTGGTCCAAAACAGCAAAAATAGCAGATCTACAAGTTCTCAACGCGTCGCGCTGCAACGCATTGAAAGCTTGTAGATCAGCTATTTTAGGTGGCGCAACCCAGCACTCTTAATCTACTGGAGTGTGTTAACGACATGGATTTCGATACAGGAGGCTTCAGGAGACTTCGGGAGGAAAAAAAAGCAATTCTCCTGAATGCTGCCTTCCGGCATGGCATGGCATGGCATGGAAAGGAGCGGCATTTTGCATTTCTTTCACCATGTAGTAAACGCTGCATTCGTGGTCTGGAGAGGACAGTCAAGTCTCTCAGTTGTTTTACAGACGGGTAAAAAGGGCCAGGGGCTGAAGCCCCCTTTGATGCCTATGTGTGCACATCCCTGTACTGAACCATGCAACCTCAACGGCAAGGCCCCGTGAAACCATAGGCTACACACACTTCCCATCGTCTCTGACATCACCGTGCTATCACTTTCATCTTTATTCTAGCCAGCCACAGAAACAAAATGTACACAGATACAATTCTCAGCGATGATATAACTCCTGAGAGTGAAAAAGTGGACCCGGGCGGGTCAAGTGTATTTCAGCTATATTTATTAACACCAATTATTTCTCTGTGTAGGGTTATAGCTGTTAATTCCTCATGCGGGTCACAACCGTGACCTTTCGCTGTAATAACTTTGCACCAACCTCCCCACATTCCCCCCACCCCCACCCTCCCCCTCGGAAACATTTCATTCAACATCGACAGAGGAAACAAAAAATGCAAGCTGGGCCTTGCATGTGAATGTGTGCGTACAGTGCACACATGCAGCCGTTTACCACGTGCATGACTGTGTACAGAGGGGGCTAGGAGTGGCGTGTGCGTGCGTGCGTGC
Organism: Protomyctophum parallelum; assembly: GCF_964188405.1. NCBI lineage: Eukaryota > Metazoa > Chordata > Actinopteri > Myctophiformes > Myctophidae > Protomyctophum > Protomyctophum parallelum. The sequence goes on along the minus strand of NC_139697.1, from coordinate 27,590,358 downwards.
GTGCGCCTCAAGCTCTCAAACATGGGACGTTTGCTGTAATCACTCCTTCCTTCCCGGGGTTCACAACGGCACCTCTGATATTTTTATGACAAGGAGGCACGGAGCATGGCGCTAAACCACAGGAATGCCCCGCCTGCTCCCCTGCCCCCCGAACCCCCCCCCCCCCCCCCCCCCACACACACACACACACACCACGTCAGCCCCTTTGAAGAGGGGCTCTCATCCCAACCCCTAGTACCCACACCAACTCCTGTTCGACTGCTCTGCACATCTACGGGTGCAACTGTTAATAAAACGAATCAATGACATTTTAATGTCATTGTTTAGTAATGTTTGGGGGAAAAAAGTGGGGCAAAAATTTAACATCTACATACAAGCTCATATAACTTTCTTTTGTGTCGATCTGTTGACATACAAACTTCTCGATTATTTGATCAAATTGAAAAAAGGAATAGTTGCGGCCCTAGTCTTTTCTTTTAGCACCGTCAGTGAATGACATCGGATTTGTGTCATTTTGGTGCATTTGTCTGTATATACAGTACTGTGTTCAATTATTCATCTATCCTTCACATTTTCACGAGAGACCTTGTTTGTACAACAGCACACATTGTCTTTCATTAGACGTGCCAGTGTAGGGTTGGTGTATCCATAGGCGGTGACGCACACTATTGATGTGTTTTGAGTGCCTTTCTGGCCCCACAAAGAAAATAAATTATATGCCGAGGGTTCTTATTGATTGTGTATTTTATTGCATTGCATTGTGAACCGACAGAATAAAACTTTTATTTATTTGCATGTTGTTTGTTTCAGAAATGGAGGAAGAAGCTCCAGGCCATTACGTGAGCGCCAACTCAGTTGGCGGAATGATAATAGCTGTCAAAGAGACAACATAATCAGGATTGCTACTCGCTTTAAACTGAGTGTTGTATACTTTGCTTTCCAACCTTTTATCTAATGGTAAAAAAAAAAGCCTGCTAAATCACACCACATCGTTTTGAAATACAGTCAACACAGCACAACAAAATATTCTCTTTTATCTGCCAGCATTAATCTCTTTCTCTGCCTTCAACAATATATTTATTTTGTGTGTGTGTGTGTGTGCGTGCGTGCGTGCGTGCGTGCGTGCGTGCGTGCGTGCGTGCGTGCGTGCGTGCGTGCGTGCGTGCGTGCGTGCGTGCGCGCGCACACACACACACACACACACACACACACACACACACACACACACACACACACACACACACACACACGTATCGTACAAGTACAGCACAAGTACAGTACAGCACCACTCAATTCAGTCGGGTCTGAACTTTTTTCCTATAACGACATGCCCAGAATAGAGATGCCAGGGTGAAAGTGGTTATACCGCAATGTGAAGAATGCCATTGGTTCAATCTGCCAGTAAAGTCTAAACCGTGTAGCGGCTGTAGCCATACACGCATCTGCATTCAACACCATCCAATCCCATATTCACACAGCAGCCTCACACACCGCTCGCTGACTGAATGCCAGGCCATGTAAATACATCATTAATACCAACATAAACGCTCATAATTACGTGTAAACACGGTTTTTACGGGCTCCCACCTGTGTCAATAGGCTGTCAGTTTATTTAGCTTTAGCTTTGGGCTAAAGGGTTAGCCGTTTCCATGTCTGCCGCTGCGCGCTGTGGCTCGCGGCTGCTGGTTTGTATAAAGATTACACGTGTCATTATATTAAGTACAGCCGCTCTTGTTCCGCGTGCTGTAATATGGGCCGACATACATTTTACATGAGTCCCACCAAGGTTGGCCACTTCATTTGAAGCACGGACAGAATTAATTATGTACACGTCTCAAAGGTTAATCATTTTTTTCCCCCTTATTTTTTCCTTGCAAGTTTTTTATTTATTTAAAAAAACATTGCCTGGTCTATACACAGGTGCACGTGCTAATTCAATTCGTCTACATTTTCCTGCTCTTTTATATCTCTATTATATCTCTCACTTTAAAGTGAAATGAATTAGCATTTAAAAGATGAAGCTGTGTGCGATTCTTTGATTTTTGGTTGATATCAGGCACACGCAAATCAGACGTGCACGCGCGCACCCCCCCCCCCCCACCCCCCAACTGATTAGAGGGTGGTCTGAACAGCCCCGGGGGTTAATTTTGATTAATTAACATTGATATAGATTAATTAGCCATAACGACACTTTGATCTGTGAAATCTCCTCCATATGTGTATACGTGCTGCTGTGTACGTATAGAGCTCTGGTAGGACATCACATACTGTACAGTACGACTACAGTAGGAGGTTTTCTGCATGTGGTCTCTCTCGTACAGTAGGACTATACAGTACAGTAGGTCGTACAGTAGGACGTGTACACATAGACATCAAAGGGGGCTTCAACCCCTGCCCTTTTACCCGTATGTAAAACAACTGACCTCTCCAGACCACGAATGCAGCATTTACTACATGGTGAAAGAAATCCAAAAATGCCTCTCCTTTCCATGACATGTCGGAATAAGGCATTCAGTCTCCTGAACTTGGAACGTAACATGTGAGTGCTGGGTTGCGCCCCAAAAATAGCAGATCTACAAGCTATCAACGCTATCAAAGTTACATACGTAGCGCTATATAGTCCCAAAACTCCTCCTTTGTCTCTCAGAGACAGAATTACTTTAACCCAGAATGACTTTATCTTTTAAGAGTCAAAACTGCTGTTTTTGATGAGTTTTATTGTGAGTGTACAGCACTTTTGTTCAATGACGTTGTTTTTAAATGTTTTCTCTATAAATAACGTCATTGGTTTGAAGGATGGAAGAGAAAACTCATAATAAGTTGCGGTATTGATCATGGTGTGATGATTGGCTTGGTTTGTTTGTGATGTTACGTGATTAGTTGGGATTTACTTAAACACATGGATAAAAAACACATTTTTCACTCTGCTGGGCCGTTTGGGACATTCAACATGCCGTCTAAAAACTGAATAAGCAACAGATGCTGCTACAGTGTCATGGTGGTTCAGACTAATTCACGAGCATACTGTGTTACTTAACAGTGTCATGGTTAAACCACGTGTTAAACTCGCGTTTTGGGGGCCAAATGTGGCCCTAAAATATGTGCAATGCAGCCCTCAACAATGTCAACATGGTTTCCAGAAAAGTAAAAACATACTCTATTTTAACCCATTTCGGGTGGGAACCCCTTTTGGTGTTTTAAGCATTCTGTTCTACTTTAGCTGTTGAATAATGGCAGACCTGCAATTTTTCAAAAACCTCAAAATTGTGGCGGAAATCTTTGAATATATATTCTTTCAGAGCCAACTTTTTAAACTATTTGCTTCTGGGGGGGGGGGGGGGGGGTCCCTGGAACAACATATTTTCAGATGGGGGTCGGCGGCCAATTACATATCATCCTGCGGGTCCTCGACATGAAAATGTCATTTTAGCACTCCACAACGTCGGCTCGTGCCGTCAAAGAAACGCTGTTTTGACCAAAAATGCCATCTGGGACAAGGAATAGGAGATACAGGCGATTGAAAGAAACGGATAGAATGGATTCTTATGGCGACGGTGAATTAATATGAACGATCCAGTGCAGTGCTAACAAGACTGCTAGCTAACCGGCTAACGTGAGTAGCATTATGGCTTGATCAATCATAAGCACTATAAAAGAGCAATTGCCGAAGGGCTTCGGCAATGGCAGCAAGCGTTAATATCAAATTAATGCTTCAATTGCCGAAGGGCTTCGGCAATGGCAGGAAGACGGTTAATAATAAACAACATTTGTACAGTGTTATTATGGTTAACAGCCTCATGGTTCTGTGTGGACTAGGGTAGGTAGTGGTAGGTAGTGATGCAGAAAATCCTGGTCTCTAGTCGGGGTGCCTGATGGAGGGCAAAGGAACTGGTTGGAATAATGTGTTCCTTCCACGTTCCACCGAGGAAACTCCCTAGTCGGTTGAAAAGAAGCGGCTTGGACTCCTCATGCATTGAAGGAAGCATGAGGCCAGTCCGTTGCTCTCTCCAGGTTGACAGAAATGGTTCCATCTTTAGTGAGAACCAAATAAGGTATATGAAGACAAATTGAGTGTGGTCCAAAATGAGTACGGAAACAATAGTTCCACACACCCATCCATCCATCCATCCATCTATTGATGCATCCAACATTTCCACTCTGCCTCCCACCACCACCTCAGTGGAGAGTGTGTCCTGCCATCATTAAAAATCAATATGGCGCCTGTGTTGGGGTTTGAACTGTGAGTGAATTGGGGAGAGGGAACCCTGACAGTCTCCCCAGAGCTAAGCCCTCACAGTCACATGCGGTTTGTCAAGCTTTGTCACACGACAAAGAGAAGGAGGGAGGTAGGAGTGTGTGTGTGTGTGTGTGTGTGTGTGTGTGTGTGTGTACTCACACATGTGCATGTGTGTCCTTTCCCATTTGCGTGCATGTGTCAGCTTATGTTTCTGCTTCTGTGTGTGTGTGTGTGTGTGTGCGCGGCTGCGCGTGTGTGCACGTGCGACGAGTGGGGAGGCATAGCAGCCGGGGTCTCCATGGCGATGATGCTAGTTAGCTAGCTAGCGCTCGGGGGCCCCAGAGGAAAGTGACAATACAAGGGACTTAGCAGCAGCCGCGGCTCAGCAGCCCGCACTGCATTAATGAGATTTTTCACACTTATTATACACACACTCGCAGCTAGCAAGATAGCGGCAGCAGCAGCCGTGACACGTTAGTGTGCACGGCACGCACCGGGTGTGGGTTTGTGTGTGTGCAAATGACTGTGCGTGTGTGCTTTTGCCTGCATGTGTGCGTGTGTGCTTGTGCGTGCATGTGTGCGTGCGTGTTTGATAACAAAATTAGGAGCAGCCTCCGATTGTTTTCACATAGTCACACACAATGACACTGACAGTGTTTATGTTCTCTAGTATGTATGTTATATATATATATATATATATATATACACACACACACCCACATACATATGTACATGTACATATGTACATGTACATATGTACATGCAAGCACGCACACACACGCACACACTTCAGCCACTCAAACCCGAGGCCATCATTTGCATCCTTTTTACGGTGTGCGAGTACACTGTAGCCCCATGTGCAGCAGAGACAGGTTGCCTATAGCCTCGTCTCTCTATGTCTCTCTCTCTGCTCCAACTCCCAACCATGCTGCATGTACTGTACAATTCATAATTCATAATGCAGCTCTCCACAATTCCATGTTCAGTGACTCAGTTTCTAAAAGACACTGACAATAGATGCAGCGTGTTGTTGCAGTGTTGATTTCGTCGACTAAAACTATGATGAAAAATGTTCGTCGACTACCTTTGTTCACCGACGAAAACTAAATGGAAACCAAATGAAAACTATAGCCATGATGACTAAAACTAAGACTAAATATAAAGACAATTTCGTCACGAAATAGGAAGGGACTAGTGGACAAGAGATCAAGTATAATTCATTTTACACTTTGAACGCTGAAAATAGCAGATCTACAAGCTTGCAACACATTGCGGCACCGGCGTGTAAAATCAGCCATTTTGACGGCTTCAAGGCCTGCCAAAATACATTTTAGTCGACTAAATAAACTGTAGATTTAGTCGACTAAAATCAAATTACATTTAGTCGACTAAAACTAGACTAACACTAAATCATAACAAGTGATTAAAATCATGTGACTAAAACTATATGAAAACTATTCAAAAGAAGACGGAGAGAAGAATGAAAGGAAGTAGTTTGGGTTTGTATTTTTGTTTCTTCTGCTGTGCAAAATTGCTGGCCAAAAAGTCGACTCTCAAGTCAGTCTCTAGACGCTACATCCGAGGACATTCTCACAGCTTCTCTTACTAAAACTGGACGATGGAAACTATATAAATAGAGTTGAGAAAATTGCGGAACCAATCCCAAGCTTCTAGTTTAAATTAAATTAAAGCACAAACTTATTTAAATGAATAAAACATGATTTTAACCAATGTATTTTAATACAATCTAACTAGCACACATGCATTAGTTAGAGGCAGTCGTCATACACTTTCAAGGAAAATTGTTGACCCTGGTGTCTGGTACAGTAGGACAAGTAGTACTCTGTGTTGACCCTATGGTGTCTGGAAGGACAAGACGTACTGCCCGAAGCTCACGAGAGCAGCTCTTGACGAAGGAAGAAGTTTGGTCTCCCACGCGTGGGGAGACCGTGGGATGGATTCCTGGCGTGGGACATGAAAAGCCACGACTTAGCAGATTTTCAACACAGAAGCAGTGTTGATTTCATAGACTAAAACTATGACGAAAAATGTTCACTGAGGAAAACAAAAATGGAAACTACATGACAACTAAACTACGATGTCTAAAACTAAGACTAAATATACTGACAATTTTGTCAACAAATAAAAACTAGACTAAAATGTTAGGAAGGGACTAGTGGACAAGAGATCCAGTATAAGTCATTTTATACAATAGCAGATCTACAAGATCTTGTAGATCTGCTATTTTCAGCAAGTGTAGAAACAGTCATTACGACGGCATCAAGGCCCGCCAAAATACATTTTAGTCGACTGAATCAACTGTAGATTTAGTCGACTAAAATCTTATGATATTTAGTCGGCTAAAACTAGACTAACACTAAAACATTACAGGTGACTAAAATGTGACTGAAACTAAATGAAAAACTATTCAAGAGACTATGACTAAGACTAAAATAAAAAATTGCTGGCAAAACACAACACTGCACAGAAGATATGTACAGTGCAGTGTTTCCAAGAATAGGCGTCAGTCTGTCCGCCCAGCAGCAGAAGAAGGCCCTGTTTGACGGCCTCAAGCCCCGATTCCTATTTGGTCGCGCGGCGGCTAGTGCCGTTCGAAAATAGCAGAGCTACAAGCTCGCTCGCTCGCGCCGCGGCATGAGCATAGTGTAGATCGATATGCTGTTTTCGGGTGCGACGCTGCATAAATTATTAGGCGAAAACAAAACAATGGAAATCTGGTTCGTATACAAAGGGAAGTGTTCCAGCGAGCGCTGACTGAGCTGCCCCACACAAACACACGCCTGGTCGCTGAGCACCCACACATTAAAGCGCTTGTCAATTGATCAAATAATATTAGCATTTCTTCACTCCCCCCCCACCTTTTTTTGCAATGCGTGCATTTGCAATTGTGTTTGTTCATGCATGCACACGAACACACACGCGCACGCGCGGAGTCTGCCGACTCCCCCACACACACAGGGACACCTGCAGATGAAAATAAATACGACAGAGCTCGCACACACACACACACACACACACACAGGCTCCATCCATTTTCATTCAGGGACCCCTCTTGACACCGCAAGGGGAGGGGGTCCTTTTGCAGCGTTGACGGCACATGCCCCCTCGAGGGTAGCAGAGGGCAAAGGGCACGCCCTCGTCACCGCGGCAACGTGGTTCTCAGGGGGAACATTCCCACCAGTGTGGAGTTACAACCAGGAAGGACTTGTTGTGACGGATCAGCCACTCCAACGCCTTCATCTTAATAACACTACATATTAATTTGGTGGAAATGAAAAGGAGCGACCTGATACGTGACATGTCATGCTCGTTGATATCTTTGAAGCACTTTGAACATGGTCGCCCCTATTTTGGGCATGTCATTGTAAGTGATAATGTTCACCAATGTTCCACGAATAGTGGAAACAGCCGGTCTACAGCTCACATAGCTCGGAGATTGTTGTTCGCTATTCTTTTGTATGACGATGTATATTATAGGCCGGGCATAAGTTGGTTAAAATGATCACGTCAACAGAAATATTACCACCTTGGTGGAGTTCTAACATGAACAATACTTTAGTACGTTTTTATTAGCCTATAATTTTCCTGGAATTACTTTCCAGGATTCACAGTTTGACAGATTTATATGTACACCGTCTCATTATTTTACAAACCCTCTTCTTAATCACTTTGATTTACCACCAAAATCATCTCACGCACGCACACGCTACAGAGGTGTTCCTGGTCCTACAACTTAATGATACACCCCCACCCTGCCCAGGAGCTTTTGAAACAGGCGACAGAGAGCCTTTCATTATGGATGTGTCACTGTGGACTGATAATCTGTGATCCTGGTTAATATTTGGCAAAGGCGCCAAAAAGGAAAGCTTTTAACTGACTAACCTGACTGGCCTGTTTCAAGTGAGAGAGAGAGAGAGAGAGAGAGAGAGAGTTTGGGAATCTTTTGGGTGTGAAAGGACTAGGGATTGTGAATGTGTTCTTCTGATAAGAGCAGGGAGAGAGAGAGCTTATTGATATTTCTCAACTCCCATTCAGTTCCAAGTTATTTAGCAAACAAGAGAGTCGTGCTGTTATTACGGCAGAGTCAGGAGTAGATGGAGGCATGTGCTATGAATGTGTTATGGGGGCGCGTTGATGACAGAGCGATGATGCCAAAGCCTGATTTAAGGCTCGTTCACACCAGGCACGATAACCATAATAACTAAATCATTATGTGAGCATCAACACTGATGATGTTGTTATAGTTTGTCGTGGACTCATGCCAGTGACTTTTAAAACAATATATTAATCATTATCATCCATTATTCTTTGTTGTAACACAGTGTCGCATGCCAACAATAGCAGATCTACAAGCTCACAACGTATTACAGCTTTCAGATTGTCTATATTGGGAGGCGTGACTCCGTTCATACGACGAAGAATATAAACCGGTTTCTTCCGGTGAAAATGGAGGGCATATCTTATGAATGATGGTTGATGAAAGAGTGCTGATGCCGACACGGCAGAATGTTTACTCTCTCTCTCTCGGGCATGTGTGTAGCGTGCGGATGTATGTATGCGTATACGTCAGCACATGCTTGCATATAGGCTACAGCTAATTGTGCGTGTCTGCCTGCAGAGAGTACATGTTTATGGCCCCGCGTATAAGTGTCCGTGCGCCCGTGCGTGCACGTACTCACCGCCTCCTCACTGGCGCTCCGCGGAGAAGTGAACAGATGGACACAGTGGGGGGGGTGGAGAGAGAGGGACTGAGAGAGAGACAGAGAGAGAGATAGAGAGACAGAGAGAGGATGAGAAGAGATGGGTAGTCCATCACGTCTCGTGTGTCCGCGGTAACACGCAGCAGCACCCCTGCTGTGCCCACAGACATGACAGACTAACAGGTGATACAAAGGTGTGCGCTCGGGAACAGTCGGGGTGTCGGTGGCACATGGCGCGTATCGCAACCCGAGCGACAAAGGTGACATTGTGGTGTTAAGAGAGAATGACATTAGCGAGGCACGAGGGCGACGCAAATGTGATTTACAGAGAAGCCCAGACGGATGACCTTACAGCTGTAACGAACTAAGTGGGGGGGAAACGGCCACAAAAGCTGGACATGCATACGTGACATGTGTTTGACAAATACCCTGCCTTGCAGGGACTTTAAAATACCCTACCTTGCAGGGACTTTTAAATACCCTGCCTTCCAGGGACTTTTACATACCCTGCCTTCCAGGGACTTTTACATACCCTGCCTTCCAGGGACTTTAAAATACCCTGCCTTGCAGGGACTTTAAAATACCCTGCCTTGCAGGGACTTTTAAATACCCTGCCTTGCAGGGACTTTTAAATACCCTGCCTTGCAGGGACTTTTAAATACCCTGCCTTGCAGGGACTTTTAAATACCCTGCCTTCCAGGGAGCTTTAAATACCCTGCCTTCCTGGCAGGGACTTTTAAATACCCTGCCTTCCAGGGACTTTTAAATACCCTGCCTTCCAGGGACTTTTAAATACCCTGCCTTCCAGGGAATTTTAAGACCACCTGTTTTTGCTCTGAGAGTACAGGTTGAGGGTACATATACAGGTGACACGTGGAACATGCAAATAGAAATCATAAATGATGAATTGCATTTTTATAGCGCTTTTCCGAGTGCTCAAATCGCTTTACAATGGTTCATTCATTCATACATTGGGAGGAGAAGCGGTGAACAGTCGACGCCACTTCCCACATTCACACACCGACGGTGGCGAGCTCACACCGACCGACTCATTGGAGGCAATGTGGGGTTCAGTGTCTTCTTGCCCAAGGACACTTCGACATGTGGAGTTGTGGACAGGAGGAGGAGCCGGGATTCGAACCGCCGACCCATGGATCATTACAGTAGACCACCTGCTCTACCTCCTGAGCCACAGCCGCCATAAACATGACGTATCAGATCTCATAAAAGGTGGCAAGATCAACAGATCAGCCGCATGAAGAAATACTTTCTGTGTATGGTGAAACATTGAGTTAAATGCAAGCCTGAGCTCAGGGCGGTTCTGCTCCTGGATTGTTTTAAGCCACTGAAACAGAAACCAGAACATTCGATCTTTGAGTTTGGAAACATGCCAGTCAAAGTTGGGACCTCAAACATCTACTCCCTACTGGGCCATGAGCACTACTGTGGTCTTGGACATATTCCAATTGACCCTGGTATGGTTTTGAAGTGAGAGAGGGGGAAAAGATATATTATCGATCAAGGACATTTCATTCCCTGTTAGAGTGCAACATCTGCTGCGGTTATTACATTTATTGTTGCATGTTGTCACTGTCGGGCTTATATCTTATATCTCTGCTGTCGGGAGGAAACCTCATAACTCCAAAATGTTCATTTTTCAGGAAATGAAAAATATTTTTTTTTCAGGAAATTAAGAAAACCTTATATTTTTTATTCTGCCTCATCAAAGTTAACTTTATATATTGTCAATTACTTCCATGAGCGGGGGAGAGGTGGTGGAGTTAGTTGCTTTAGCAGACATTTTGAGGGTCCAATGGAGTTAAGAGGTTTTGTCCAAAGCACTTTTTACTACTATTGGTTCAATATTTTCGAAACAACACACAGGGTGTTCAATAGCACTGATTTATGCAAAAAAAAAATCAAAAACCTCATGAGGTTTCCTCCCGACAGCAACGAAAAAAACGATACTATATTTAGATTCTCTCCAGACATCGGTGCTAGGATTTAAAAATACATAATGTATTAGCGAAGTGAGTTGCAGACACCATTCTGTAAAGCCTATAAATTACAATCTGTTGGCACCACTCACCGAAAATAATAGATTCTCAAGTTTCTTAAAGAAAAGTGACCCTGTTGTGTGACAGAGTATAAATGTACCATAGAGTCACACACACACCGATATAACATCAGTAAACATTACTTGCATGCTAATGCTTCTACAAACCAACTCTGCCTCGTTTGCCAACTGGAAACAGGGATGTTACACTACACTACATCAATGGAAAACAGACAAATTAGCAATTTCACACCTTAGTCCTGCCAAATCAAACAAACCAGAAGTGAGACGGAGCGCTGAGCTGAGCTTTAGCTAGTCCGACCTGCTGACAGACAGATCCCAGATCTGTGCAGCGTGCGATGCGGGGAAAACCAGAGAGAGAATCTGGGGCTGTAAAAACATGTCAGACAGCGAGCGGCGTTGCTTGTTTTGCTGCTGGTTGTGTTACAAACCCCAGAGACAGCTCTAACACGCACTGTTGGCTGGAGCTTCTCCCCAAGCTCTTTCTGTGTGTGTGTGTGTGTGTGTGTGTGTGTGCGTGTGTGCGTGTGTGTGTGCACGCATGTGCGTGCATGTGTGTTGCCATCAGAACCAGCATAGCAGCCGCTCAGTACCAGCATGAGGCGGGTCACTGCATGATGTTGATGCAAAACAGTCAGAGAGTCAATCATTTTATGATGTGCGAGACGAGTACTGCATTCTGTTGTACGCACGCAGGACACATTATATACATTAGGTGTACAGTACATTTTGTACAGTAGCACGGTGGGTAGAAATAATAGCAAGTAAATGAGATACAGTTGGAGCTACATTATAATGAGATGTGTGAATGGCAGAGCAGTTAAAGGTTTCATGACATTCATTTACATTTATTTTTCGTTTTTCTTTTAGGTTTTATGACCTCAATTACAACCACAAAACCTGCACTTTGAACATTCAGTGGATTTTCTGTGGTCTGGAGCTTTCTCTGGGGTTTGGAAGCCTTTTGAGCTGCAATGAAAACAGGCAAAACAGTGAAAACAGTGACATCTGCTGGCAAATCCCATTGACATATATGGGATATTCTGTCTCTTACAGTACAAACGGCAGGAAACTCAGAGCACCTGTTTGAGCCAGAAAACCGCAGACCACAGAAAATCTACTGAATGTTAAAAGTTGAGTTTTTTGGGGTGCAATTGAAATTAGCTCATAGCCACTCTGTGGCGCGCTACGAGCTTTTGGGTCTGCTATTTTAGAAAGATCGAAGAACGACTGACAGACACATAGCTTTTTCAGAAAACTGTCAAGATGTAGAAGACATTTTTTTAATTTGATCTCAGGTCAAAATGGGTTAAAATCAGTGGTGGAAGAAGTGCCTCGTTTTTACTTTCTATGTATTCTCCGATGTATTATTGGCCTGTCTCAAGGGCAGATGAGGAGAGTGACTCATCTGTTCTCTCCATGCCTTGTGCACAGCACTGAGATAGACTGAGCAAATTGAATAATTGCTTTTGGAAGGGAAAGTAATGTTTTTGTTTAATTGACAGTTTGTGTCAATGTGAGTCATGCTGTTATGAGTGTCCCTATCCAAAACAGGCCCAAATATGTCCCAAAAAAATAAAGAATACTTAATTTCTCTGCTGTAATAGCTAGGTTGTCTTCATGTGGCGGAGGTCTCGTGAAGTTTAACCCCTGCAATGTCTGAATTATCTGAGGTCTCTGTATGTGTGTGTGTGTGTGTGTGTGTGTGTGTGTGTGTGTGTGTGCGCATGAGTGTGTGTGCACGCACGCATGCCTGCATGCGCACATGCGTGCTCTTTACAAGGTGATAACATGTGCTTCCTTGCCAGTCATGCGTGTGAATGTATTGTGTGCATGTTAAATGGACAGGTATATCCGGCTTGCATGGTTGTGAAGGAAGTCAGATGCAATGTGTTTTTTCCTCCCCCCGTGACCGTGTCAGCTCTGCTTTGCTCTGATACTCTCTCTCCATTTGCGCAGGAATTAGATTTAGTTCCCTCTGCCAGGCCCCGCAGCCCTTTGTCAACAAGTACCGGGGCCGCGAGATCACATTTGACAAGTGCAACATAAGTAATATATGCCCAGATCCATCATTTTAAAATGTCTCGACTGGCGATGACAAGGCATAAATCTGAGGGAATGGAACGCTTTAACGGTAGAGGATGGAATACGAGTTTGTGCTTGAGGGACATTGAAGGACAAACTAGTAGCAGGAGAGGCAGTTATTCTGTCACCAGGGCTCCCTGTGAAGACATCACACCAGGGTTGTATTTGGCAGCAAATGTTGTCAGTTAGTTTTAGTCGTAGTAGTCCCTTGAATAGTTTATTTAGTTTTATAGTCACATTTTAGTCACCCGGAATGTTTTAGTGTTAAGTCTAGTTTTAATCAATATCATAAGATTTTAGTCGACTAGATCTACAGTTGATTTAGTCGAACAAAATGTATTTTGTCGGGCCTTGATGTTGTTGCCACTGTAAATCATTGAAAATGTCTGTCTTCAATGACAGTGGGTTGGATTGTGAAAATGGTAACGTCCCACCAAAACATGTCGGGAGGTTAAATTGAAGAGAAACAGGGAGCAGTTGGAGGCAGAAAGGTGTGAGAGATGTAACAGCCCTGCTGGGCCTTTTACCATATCCAGTGGTGGAAAGTAACTAAGTACTTTTACTTAAGTACTGTACTTAAGTACAATTTTGAGGTATTTGTACTTTACTTGAGTATTTCCAATTTCCAGTACTTTTACTTCTACTCCACTACATCTCAGAGGCACAATTTGTACTTTTACTTTACTACAATTAATTGAAAACCTTACTTATTAGTTACTTTGGGGATTTAAATTTTGATTAGAAAACATTAACCACTTCAACCCTATACATTTAAAAATAGCCGATCTACAAGCTCACAATGCGTCGCAACGCGATGGTGAGCTTGTAGATCTGCTATTTTCAATAGACTTTGTACACATTTTGAACATTCTGCAACATGAGTACTTTTAAAGTACTTTTAGTACTTTAAGTACATTTTGATGCCGATAACTTTTGTACTTTTTTGAAGTGTGGTATTGACTGAGACTCTATGGCACAGCCAGAGTCACTGTGTGTTTACCTTTAGTATTACTCAATGCCACGTTAAGTTCAGCTACAGTTCAACACAGTTGGAAAGTAGCTAAACCACTCTTCAGGGCGATCAAAGACACACACACACACACACGCGTGCACGCACGCACACACGCGCACGCACACAACAAAAAAAACGAAGCTAGTGCGAAGCTAATGTGAGACCGACTGACTCAGTCTCAGAATGCCAAAACAGACAGACAGGCGGCCCTGTCTTATCTTATCCCTAAACTAATTTAGCCATTTATTACTATGTTGAAAAAAAAATCGACACATTGTGAGCTTGTAGATCGGCTCTATTTGAACCATTTTAAAAATTAACATTTTGGTATTTACAATCTGATCCATGCTCAGCCCTGCAACCAATCAACCAATCAAATCCAATCAACTCAATCCAATCAAATCCAATCAACCAATCAAAGTTACTGGTTATTGGTTTAAAGACAGGGGACAGGGGAGTTCAGAATCTCAGCAAAAGACACTGGTGTCTACATGACAAGAAAGACACTGGTGTCTACATGACAAGAAAGACACTGGTGTCTACATGACAAGAAAGACACTGGTGTCTACATGACAAGAAAGACACTGGTGGCTACAGAACAAGAAAGAGACACTGGTGTGTCTACATATTGACAGGAAAGAGACAGAGGAGGAAGTGCTATAGTCAGTTGGGACATTAAGGGCTTGCACTGTGGCCTCAGGGCATGCCGTTTTTTTTAAGGGGCACAAGGCCAAACTGAGGGGCAACGACGGCATTGGCTTCATTGGCCTCCCTGAAATTCTCAAAAAATGAAACACAGCGAGGCAATGTTAGCGATATTATATGCCATTTACACAGAGCTCAATTCTACACAGTTTTCTGAAAAACCCGTTTCTCTGCCAGTGGTGCTCATCCTTTTTCATGTCAAGGACCCCCAAAATTATATGTAATTGGCCGCCGACCCCCATCTGAAAATATGTTGTTCAAGGGACCCCCCCAGAAGCATGGATTTGAGTACATTCAAAAGATTTGTGCCACATTTTCATGATTAAAACAAAAATAGCAGATCTACGAGCTTGTAGCGCGGCACTTGTAGATTTGAACATAATGCCTTAAAACACCTAAAAGGGGTTCCCGTTCAGAAGGGGTTTAAGACGAACCTGCTCATCATGTTTGGTTAAAATATAGCTCAAATAAAAAATAAAATGTGATTGTGATGTGAAATGTTATTTCCTGTTGTTACTGCAGGTTAATGCACCACTTGCCACAGCAGACCATACACAAGGTCCTGTCCTTATCTTGTTTCTTCCTCCAAGTGGGAATAAGGAGCGCAGGAGACTCAGCCTCTCTCTACAGATAGTTATCTGTTCTGACGGAACGGAAGAGGAGAGGAGAGGCACATGAGCCAAAAGATGGATGCGCTCTGCAGTGCACTCTCTCCCCATTGATGAGTGAAATAAAACTTTACGCTCGACAGTCCTTCATGCCCCTCCGAAAAGGATTCCTTCGCTATACCTGCGGGTATATCCGTGGCATGGTAGTAATCCATCTGATGCCATTCGAGCATTGGACAGCAATGCGTGTGTGCGTGTGTGTGAGTGAAAGACCCACGGCCATCTTGAGCTTCTTCAAATTATTAATATTATACACACACACGTGGCATATGCGTGTGTATTATAATGCAGGCTAATGCACTATAATACACTGCACTGCATGTGTGTGTGAATATACGCGTTTGTGTTTAATTTGTGCATACAGTAACTGCATGAGATGGTGTAAAACACAATTCACTCTATCTACATTGGCTCTGGTTTTTTTTTTAACATATTTTCTTTCATAAGCGAACATTTTTAACTCAAATCCTTGCGGGGGGTGTCCCTGGAATAACATATTTTCAGATGGTGGTTACATGTTTGAGGGTCATTGACATGAAATAGTTTGAAAACCACTGACGATAGATATAAACAGGTTTTTCAGAAAACCTTTAGGATTTAGAAGCGATTTTTTTAGTTTTTTTTTTAGAATCGGCCACAGGTCTAAATGGGTTAAGTGGAGCAAGCTGGCTACTGTATATGTGCTAAATATACTAGCTAAATATATTATTGTTCCTATAGCGTGAATACAATCTCCCTAATGCATGTAGGATTCAACAGCTGTTAGACTATACTGGTCTACAGGATGAACATGATGCAAGCAGCTCCAGCCTCCAGGGAAGGAACAAGAGCAAATGTACGGCAATTACACTGTGAGATGCTCAAATAATTAGGCCCTGCAGTGTTTGTTTGTGTGTGTGTGTGTGTGTGTGTGTTTGTGTGTGTGTGTGTGTGTGTGTGCGTGCGTGCATGATCAATCGATGGTTGCCTCGCAGGCAGTATTTCTTAACATCTCCATCTTAGCCTAATGAAATGCTGTAACCCACACACGAACACACGCTACGGCAAATATACATCGCTCTCTGTACGTGAAAGGCTTGTACAGTAGGCGTGTGTGTGTAAGACACACACACACACACGCGCGCGTGCTAACGGTGATGAATAGAGTTGGATGTTGGCTTTCAAACAAGATTTAGCCATGAAAAATGAAGCCGATGTAGCTTCCCTTGTGAATCTCACTTTCTTACATCATAGTTGCATTTGTTTTGGCCTGCAAGAGCCACGGAGGCACCAGCGGAACACGCAGGAAGCAAAGCAACCGCCCAGAGCTGCTGTTTTGGCACAGAGCCAGGGGCCGCATGTACGTCTACACAGAGGGAGGGTCCACACATACGTCTACACAGAGGGAGGGGCCACACGTACGTCTACACAGAGAGAGGGGCCACACGTACGTCTACACAGAGAGAGGGGCCACACATACGACTACACAGAGAGAGGGGCCACACGTACGTCTACACAGAGAGAGGGGCCACACATACGTCTACACAGAGAGGGGCCACACATACGTCTACACAGAGGGAGGGGCCACACATACGTCTACACAGAGAGAGGGGCCACACATACGTCTACACAGAGGGAGGGGCCACACGTACGTCTACAGAGAGGGAGGGGCCACACGTACGTCTACACAGAGAGGGGCCACACGTACGTCTACACAGAGAGGGGCCACACGTACGTCTACACAGAGAGGGGCCACACGTACGTCTACACAGAGAGGGGCCACACGTACGTCTACACAGAGAGAGGGGCCACACGTACGTCTACACAGAGAGAGGGGCCACACGTACGTCTACAGAGGGAGGGGCCACACGTACGTCTACACAGAGAGAGGGGCCACACGTACGTCTACACAGAGAGAGGGGCCACACGTACGTCTACACAGAGAGGGGCCACACATACGTCTACACAGAGGGAGGGGCCACACATACGTCTACACAGAGAGAGGGGCCACACATACGTCTACACAGAGGGAGGGGCCACACGTACGTCTACAGAGAGGGAGGGGCCACACGTACGTCTACACAGAGAGGGGCCACACGTACGTCTACACAGAGAGGGGCCACACGTACGTCTACACAGAGAGGGGCCACACGTACGTCTACACAGAGAGGGGCCACACGTACGTCTACACAGAGAGAGGGGCCACACGTACGTCTACACAGAGAGAGGGGCCACACGTACGTCTACAGAGGGAGGGGCCACACGTACGTCTACACAGAGAGGGGGGCCACACGTACGTCTACACAGAGAGAGGGGCCACACGTACGTCTACACAGAGAGGGGTGGCACGTACGTCTACACAGAGAGAGGGGCCACACGTACGTCTACACAGAGAGAGGGGCCACACGTACGTCTACACAGAGAGAGGGGCCACACATACGTCTACACAGAGAGAGGGGCCACACGTACGTCTACACAGAGGGGCCACACGTACGTCTACACAGAGGGGGGCCACACGTACGTCTACAGAGGGAGGGGCCACACATACGTCTACACAGAGAGAGGGGCCACACGTACGTCTACACAGAGAGGGGTGGCACGTACGTCTACACAGAGAGAGGGGCCACACGTACATCTACACAGAGAGGGGCCACACGTACGTCTACACAGAGGGAGGGGCCACACGTACGTCTACACAGAGAGAGGGGCCACACGTACGTCTACACAGAGAGAGGGGCCACACATACATCTACACAGAGAGAGGGGCCACACATACGTCTACACAGAGGGAGGGGCCACACGTACGTCTACACAGAGGGAGGGGCCACACGTACGTCTACACAGAGAGAGGGGCCACACATACATCTACACAGAGGGAGGGGCCACACATACGTCTACACAGAGGGAGGGGCCACACGTACGTCTACACAGAGGGAGGGGCCACACGTACGTCTACACAGAAAGAGGGGCCACACGTACGTCTACACAGAGAGGGGCCACACGTACGTCTACACAGAGAGAGGGGCCACACGTACGTCTACACAGAGGGAGGGGCCACACGTACAACTACACAGAGGGGCCACACTTACGTCTACACAGAGGGAGGGGCCGAACGTACGTCTACACAGAGAGAGGGGCCACACATACGTCTACACAGAGGGAGGGGCCACACGTACGTCTACACAGAGGGAGGGGCCACACATACGTCTACACAGAGGGAGGGGCAGAACGTACGTCTACACAGAGAGAGGGGCCACACATACGTCTACACAGAGGGAGGGGCCACACGTACGTCTACACAGAGGGAGGGGCCACACGTACGTCTACACAGAGGGAGGGGCCACACATACGTCTACACAGAGAGAGGGGCCACACATACGTCTACACAGAGGGAGGGGCCACACGTCTACAGTCACTGGTGGAAAGTAACACGTACAGTACAGTACTCAAGTACTGATCTATTTTTTATTTTATCCCACGATTTTGTAACCCATTTTTTCATCCAGTGTCTAATGTAATCCTGGGCGCTACACTTCCTTTGCCAACCTGGGGGGGGGGGGGGGGGGGGCAACGGACTGACCTCATGCTTCCTTCTATGCTTGAGGAGTCCAAGTTGCTTATTTTCACCTGACGGGGGAGAGTTTTCCCGGACGGACGTAGCACTTGGAATGAGGAGGGAACACGCCCCAGCGGGAATCGAATCCAGGACCTTCTAGCTGTGAGGCGACAGCACTACCGACTGTGCCACCATGCCCCAAGTACTGAACTTTTACTGTATTTTACTTGAGTATTTCCATTTTTGTAATTCTTTGCACGTAATTCTAATTAGGGCTACAATTATTTGTAGCTGTGCATTATTATAGATTATTATTAAAAAAGAATTAATTTACCGCTAAAGGCCTTTCTACCTCAACTATTCGGAAATATCTGATCTATTGTACAAGCTCAGTGTGTGTGTGTGTGTGTGCGTGTGTGCGAGTGTGTGCGTGCGTGTGTGTGCGCGCGAGTGTGTGTGTGTGTGTGTGCGTGGCTTTCATGGCAGTTTGAACACTAAACGTGCATGGTGGGGTTGTCTTTGTCTGTCTATATGTCTCCCAGTTTTGGTCTGTAGTTGAATTTAGTTTGAATTCTGAGTAGGCCTGTGTGTGTGTATATGTGTGTGTGTGTGTGTGTGTGTGTGTGTGTGGATAATACGTGCGAGATCACAGCGCGGTAACTATGTCAAACCACAGCGTTGACTCAACCACACCTTAAACAAACATGAGTGTTTGCAAATGCACAAGCATACAAACACTGCACACACACACACACACACACACACACACACACACACACACACACACACACACACACACACACACACACACACACACACACACACACACACACACACACACACACACACACACACACACACACACACACACACACACACACACACACACACACACACACACACACACAGGATGTAAAGTGCGGTATGCGAAAACATGAGGTGTTCACATGCATTTTACAAACGTGTCTTCAGAAGAAAAGGCTTACGGGACAGATGTCTTACAGTAAACAATACAACGTGTAATCTGCATAATTAATTCAGCTTGTAAATGTTTTAATTAACATCTTTCCATTATCATTATTTATCTTTCAACAGACCTACCCGACTACCTGTACCAAATAAATGTTTGTTTTTTCTGTAGAATACAAAGGTAAACGCAAGATACATGGAGCAAAATATGTTCAATATGACCCACAATGTCTTTTCGAAGAATTTGAAACATACTGTATGACATATACAGTAGCAACAGAACGTTCCGTTTGCAGAATTAAGGGCCTTTCAAACGTGAAGCGATACAACTATAGCCTATAGTTCATTTTCAATGAGACCTGCGTTTTTGCGCGGAGCACTGGGGAGCAGTCACAGTGCGACAAAGCAAGCGTATTTACGTGAGCGCGGTCCCTGAATTTGTTGCGCGCGTGCTCGTTTCGTGCACACGCCCGCGACTCACCAGACCTGGATTCAGTTTAGCTTTTTTTTCTTACGCTTGCGTTGTCGCGCCCCCTCTTGAGCAGACCTGGAGGAGACCTGTTGTTGATCCAGACCTGGAGGAGACCTGTGTATGAGTATGTATTTTAAGTTTCAAAGTACTCACCATTCTCCATGGTGCTCTAGTAGTTCAATGGTTCTCATCATGGGGTCCCATGGCGCCGTTACTTAAGGGCTCCAATGAGTGGGTTCCAGGGGTTCCCTCCTGAGTGGGTTCCAGGGGTTCCCTCCTGAGTGGGTTCCAGGGGTTCTCTCCTGAGTGGGTTCCAGGGGTTCCCTCCTGAGTGGGTTCCAGGGGTTAACTCCTGAGTGGGTTCCAGGGGTTCCCTCCTGAGTGGGTTCCAGGGGTTCCCTCCTGAGTGGGTTCCAGGGGTTAACTCCTGAGTGGGTTCCAGGGGTTCCCTCCTGTGTGGGTTCCAGGGGTTCCCTCCTGAGTGGGTTCCAGGGGTTCCCTCCTGAGTGGGTTCCAGGGGTTAACTCCTGAGTGGGTTCCAGGGGTTCCCTCCTGTGTGGGTTCCAGGGGTTCCCTCCTGTGTGGGTTCCAGGGGTTCTCTCCTGAGTGGGTTCCAGGGGTTCCCTCCTGAGTGGGTTCCAGGGGTTCTCTCCTGAGTGGGTTCCAGGGGTTCTCTCCTGAGTGGGTTCCAGGGGTTCTCTCCTGAGTGGGTTCCAGGGGTTCTCTCCTGTGTGGGTTCCAGGGGTTCTCTCCTGAGTGGGTTCCAGGGGTTCCCTCCTGAGTGGGTTCCAGGGGTTCCCTCCTGAGTGGGTTCCAGGGGTTCCCTCCTGTGTGGGTTCCAGGGGTTCCCTCCTGAGTGGGTTCCAGGGGTTCTCTCCTGAGTGGGTTCCAGGGGTTCCCTCCTGTGTGGGTTCCAGGGGTTCCCTCCTGAGTGGGTTCCAGGGGTTCCCTCCTGAGTGGGTTCCAGGGGTTCTCTCCTGAGTGGGTTCCAGGGGTTCTCTCCTGCTAAAAAATTGATAGTTCAGAATCAGACTCAACTTTATCGTCATATCACAGGTTTACAGGTGTAGGGTTTACAGGTGTAGGGTTTACAAGTGTAGAGAAGTGGGTGAAATGGAGGAACCAAATGGACAGTGCGTTTTAGCGGGCCAGCATCGGCCGACACATCGCCCAATCGCCCGAAAATATGAATTATTTTACACCTTTTGGGCGACGTTGCTCCGCCCACTTTTTGACCATCACCTGCCATCACCAGTAGTTGCCAGTAGGGTGCCATAGACAAATAATGCACTTCCGGAAAATTCGTCTGGCCGTTGCCCGCTGTTAAAACGTACTGTTGCGGGTCTGTAACTCGAGTGTACAAATGGAAACAAAATCTTCCGTTTGCATTTGGTTCCATTTCTATACACAAGTTAAATTAACGATGGCCCAATACATATCAAACTGGGGTTCCTTGAAAGGAAAAAAGTAGAGAATTGCAGTAGAGTAGACCATCCAGTACCATGTAGAGAAGATAACATCCTGCAGTACCATCTAGAGAAGATAACATGTATGCTTATTCAATCGAGCGGTATTTATTCCTCTTCAAATTTGCATCCGTCCTGTTTCTTTTTCTCTTACTCTCTCTGTGCTTTTCTGCAGACCTTCTCAGACTGCTTATCATACAGATTTATTAACCCATTTCGACCAAGACCAGATTCTACAAAATGTCTTCTAAATCAGACAGTTTTCTGAAAAACCTATATTTCCATGTCAGTGGTTCTCAAACAATTTCATGTCAAGGACCCCCAGAATTATATGTATTTGGCCACCAACCCCATTTGAAAATATATTGTTCCAGGGACCCCCTCCCAGAAGCAAAGATTTTAGTTAAAAACATTAGCTCTGAAAGAATATATATATTCAAAGATCTGCGCCACATTTTCACGATTAAAAAAAAATAACAGAACTACAAGCTCATGAGTGCGGCACTCGGTGCTGCGCTACAAGCTTGTAGATCTGCTATTTTCTAATAATTAAATTATAACGACGCTTAAAACACCAAAAGGGGTTTCCCGCACAGAATGGATTAAGGAGCTGCGGCAATAAAACCTTACATCACTTTTTAAATTGTTATTATAGACTGCTTGGAGATAGGGGTCAGGTAATGGAGATATTAAACGGCTAATTGAAGTGTAATGTGGCCGCCAGGTTTTTATTTCCATTGTAAAGCGCTGATGATGACACGTGAGAGCATGGAGCCGGCGAGCATTAAACCAGCTCCATGAATTAATTGGGTTTGGGTGCCTGTGAGTGTGGGTCTGCGTGTGCTTGTGCATGCGTGTGTGCACTTGCACTTGTGCATGTGCGCGCGTCCACATTATGCCGGCAAGTACTTCTATTGTTCCAGTTGTGTGCAGACCCCTCCTGGATCCAATGACAGTGCCCCCCCCTCTCCCCTCATCCACTCTCTAATCACTGGGATTTGTGACTCATTTCATCATCCTACAGTAGGTTTCATACGACACACACACACACACACGCGCGCGCACACACTCTTCCACCTTCACCCACGCAGTGTGCCATCCATCATTGTGCCATCAGCATGAGAGACGAGGAAAGGAGAGAAGAGAGGAAGACAGAAAAGGTAGGGGAAGAAAAATAAAGCAGGAGAGCGAGAGAGACAGACTGGAAGAGAGAGAGAGAGAGAGAGAGAGAACCACAGGAGAGGCAATGGGTCCATATTGCTCTCATACCTTGAACTGGGCCTCTCCTAATCTCCTTTGTGTGTGTGCGCGTGCGTGTGTGTGTGCGCCAGGCTTGCGTGTGCATGATACGTGTGTACACCGGTGGTGTGCGTGCAAGCATAAGCATGCATGCGCGTATACATGCATGTCACAGACACAGCAGACACAGCAAGCGAAAGCCTGGAAAGCGACCACTTCCTGGGGTGTGTTTGTGTGTGGTGTGTGTGTGTGTGTGTGTGTGTGGTGAGGTGCACCAGAAGCGAAATGTGAAGCTACTATAGAGAAATGTCACATGTAACAAAGTGCACCAGAGTGCCTGCACGTTTCAGGTTCACTGGGTGCTCGTTTGATAGGAGTGAGCGCTCCTTTACTACACTGTAAAACCAGCAGTGTTCACTTAACCCATTTTAGACCCGAGGACGATTCTACAAAATGTCTTCTAAATCATACTTTCTGGAACCAGTTAAGAGACGGGCTGCGGCATTTTGTACTAATTGGAGACTGTGGATAGATTTTTTTTGAGAGGCAGGTGTAGAGAGAGGCACTGCATGAGCGGGGATTGATTCATAGATTGGCCTTTTAACCCATTATGACCAGGGAACGAGTCTACAAATGGCTTCTAAATCGTGACAGTTTTCTGAAAAACACTGTTTTCACAATGTTTCTGACTCTTTCTCAAACATTTTCATGTCAAGGACCCACAAAAAATATATGTAATTGGCCGCCGACCCCCCCCCCCAACCACAAATATGAAGAGAACTGTTCTACATAAAGCTTTTTCAGCTTGGCAGATTTTCTTTTAAAAAATACTTAAAAACATAAATTGATGAGTCTTTTATAGATGAAGTTTAGTTTTCTTTCTATGTTTTGTACCTTATTCTTATTGTATTTAAAAAAAATTGTGTAAACACGTATTTGTTACTATTGGTTCGTTGTTGTCTCTGTTAAATGCAGAGCGACTTCACTGTTTTTGCTGATAACTAGATTTAGTCTGTTTTAAATTTAAATTATCTGTTTTTATTGTATACATGTTTGTGTGGACCCCAGGAAGATAATGGGGATCCGAATAAAGAATAAAGGTGGTGAAACGGTGCTAAAGGAAGCCATTTGTTTGGAAATATAACATTCTGGACAATATTTCAGAAAACTGTCAGGATTTAGAATACATTTGTTTTCAGGCCCAAGCCTATTCTAGCAGATGGTCAACGGGTGAAATGAGCCGTTATCAGCGAGTCAAGAGGTTGTATTGCACTCGGTTCCTTTTGCTATATGAAGTAAATTGCTCTGCGACACCTGTGACACACTTTAGTCTCCAGAGCAGAAGTGAGTTAAGCTAGTTTTTACAACAGATGGAAAAACTCAGTGGAAAAATACATTGATTTATTTGAACGTGCCCGTACGTGCCCGTCGGCTACCGGCCTACTTGAGAACGATGCAACTTGGGAACCTAATAATACCTGTTGTCAACTTGTGATAGCACCCGTTTTAACTGTCTGTCTGTGTCCCTTTTGTGCCCATACTGTATATGGAGTTCTCTGTATCTGTCTGTCTGCCTGCCTGCCTGCCTGTGCCTGAAGAGTGCACGCAGACAGACAGACATTTATACTAGTAGGGTGGATTTTAAGCCACTGTAAAGATGTGGCTAAACTGCTCGATTTATAGACTGCTCCACCGGTATGACGATGTGATGTCACACGCCGAAAATAGCCGATCTACAAGCTCACGTGTCGCATAACGACACATTGTGAGCTTGTTAGATCGGCTATTTGTCAAATCAGGCTTTCCTAACCAGCTGAGTGCAATTACACAATGATACATTTCTCTGTGCGTAACTACAACAATATTCAATGAGAATGAAGCCTTGATAGATATTTCCATAATGTATTGCATGGGAAGCGCTTCATGACATAAATATTGTGTGTAATGTAAAAGCCATTTCCTCTCACATTTACCAACGATGTCTGATTTATTCTTGCGAGAGTGAATGTGTCATATTTAATTTTGAATCGATCACTATAGCTGATCTAGATAGTGTTGAGCACTTGCATCGTATTCATAATCGTTTCATTTGTATCTCTGAAACCGCACCAGAGTCTGGACGGGTAGAGAAATGTCAAGCCCACAGTTCTATACAATCTACCCGGTTGCTTTGATGCTTTCTCTCTTCAAGTCTCCTACTGCAGCGGCTTCAGCCCTTTTTTAATTCCAAGGACCCTCCGATTCCCCATAAATCTGAGAGTGCACAAATGTAACAGAGCAGACTCATAATTTGGTTCCTAATCCCTAACTATCAATCATTTAGGTGCATGGGGGGGGGACCCCCTGGAACCCCTTCCAAGGACCCCTGGGAGTTCCCAGAGCCCACTTTGATAAGCACTATTCTGGATGGCCTGCGAGCTGACCGGCGCGCGATCAAACGTACCCAGCGCTCGTAAATCTGCGGCATAGTAGCATTAGCGTGGCTCCAGAACGCTGCAGTAATCTGCCCCATCGTGGATCCACCTGCACGCGGAGCCGTACCAACTACCGAGAGCCTGGGAAGGGCTTTGATCTTGACCTAACACGAGTTCAGGAGCCTCTGGTTAGCATCCACCAACATCAGGGGAACATCTCGGGGAACAACCAGCACGCGATCACCCCACAGTCTACCCAGACATGGATTCACTACATTTGCGCCCCGGGGCCGATGCCTGAGTTTTGGGTCTGGATAATACACCGGTCCCGTTTTTGGAGAGTCCTGAATAACAGATTATCGATGATTTGACAGGATTATATATGCAAATGGTTCTAATCTTTTTGAAAAACATAGATTTGATTACATTTCTCTTTGAGAGTATTTAATTTATTCAGAAGAAACCACTTAATCCGTATTCAGACATTTACATGAATAGCAGAACCACTACAAGCACAACCCTTGATAACAATTCTTGAATTTCTTTGAAAAGGTTTGCCCATAATGTCATGCACAAAATAGCAATGGCAGGCTGAAATCGGCTGTATAAATGACAAAACCTATTACGTAAATAAAACTAATAATGGCCCATATATCAGCCAAAGCGTTATCGGTCTGGCTCTACTGCGTGTGCCTGCAATGTACATACTGTCTACACACTGCCTGTCTTTGTACTGTACGTGCCTCTTTTGTTTCAAGCCTGCAGAGCACTTCGTGTCCCGCGAGTATGTGTGTCACAAGCACCGCCAAAACACCTAGTTATCCGTCTTTGATAGCTGATCCTACATCTGCCTTTTGATGGCACCTTGTACACGCCTGGCCCCTGAACGACGGAGCCATAGCTGATCCTACATCTGCCTTTTGATGGCACCTTGTATACGCCTGGCCCCTGAACAACTGGAGCCAAAGCAGCCTCTATGGACCGGGGAGCGCTGAAACCTCTGTGTGTGCGTCTGCCAAGAGACTGTCCAAATAATAATCCCAACCCTCGGCCAGAGTGCATTAAACGGTCTCTTTTATGAGGCAGCATAAATACGCCCCCTGTGGCATTCAGAGGTATAAACGCTGTGGGAACAATGCATGGAGCCCTGTTTGTGCAAAATGTTCCATGGAGAGTTCAGACCTAATGGGGACCCTGAGAGAGAGGGGCTCCAGGCAGGGATGGGGGGGGGGGGATGTTCACCAAGGTATCAAGTAGTACAGTAAAGTGTTGAAGCAGCAGCAGCATCGCAGCTATTTTAATGATTCTAAATACTTATTGTGCCAAAAGCTGTTCCCAGGGCAGGGTTTTTGTACAACGATTATGGATGTTTGTTGGGAGTTTTGATAAATGGACTACATTTATATAAAAGGATTTTCATTGGTAGTAAGACCGTTCAAATGCATTTTTAATTCGCCCGATTCACACTAGGGCTGGGGAAATATATCGATATTCGGATATTGTAATGTATTCAATCAATAAATCAATCCCTATGAAAAGGAACATGCAGTCAAAAGTGCATTCATCATCAAACATCAAACTGAAATGATTAAAAGGCAACAGGCAGGTGAGACAGTATTGGGACATGGATGACAAGGATGGAACCGGACAGTCAGTCAGAGCGTTGGGACACCGTCCGTCTGTCCGTCCGTCCGTCCGTCCGACAGGCAGGCAGCCCTGTATGGTGCCGAGGGAGACCCTCCACTGCAGTGGTGGAGGTGGGCTAATCCTAACCAGACCCACCTCGTCTGTCTTCCACCACTGACACCTCGTAACACTGTGTGTACGGGTGCGCGTGTGTACGGGTGCGCGTGCGTGCGTGTGTATTTCTGTAGGAGCTGGAGGGGACTGGTATATACATAATGTTCCAGGAGTCCAAAGGGAGGAGACATTTTCTGCCGAGTCTGCAGCCGCTCCCATTTCACCAGCGCAATAGTGTGTGTGTGTGTGTGTGTGTGTGTGTGTGTGTGTGTGTGTGTGTGTGTGTGTGTGTGTGTGTGTGTGTGTGTGTGTGTGTGTGTGTGTGTGTGTGTGTGTGTGCGCGCGTGTGTGAGAGTGCGTGTGTGTGTGTGCCAGCAGAGTGTGTGTGGGTAGTTAAAACTTCCCACCATATGGGCTGCTCCATCAGGTGACCCAGCGGACTACATTACTGGGTGACAGAGATGTATGGCCAAGCTTCATGCATCTTTAACATCTGCATCGGTGGAAGGAAGGTGTGTGTGTGTGTGTGTGTGTGTGTGTGTGTGTGTGTGTGTGTGTGTGTGTGTGTGTGTGTGTGTGGGGGGGGATCTGTCACTGGAGATGGAGAAGAAGTGAACATCTATGAAACTCATTTCAGCTCATCAAAGGGAACGACATGAAACCCTAGCATTCCTATTCTGGGTCATACATTCAGCCAAAATAGCAGATCTACTCGGTTATTTTCAACGAAGATATTTCACGTAGGGTGAAAACAGGGACCCAAATGTGTCCCTACACTAATGTAACACGTCATCAGTGCCCATACCGTATTAGGTGGGGTTTGGAGACTACCCTCACAAAAAAAAACATGCAGTAATCCTGGTCAGCTGGGGCGGAAAGGACCTGGTTGGAATAACGTGTCCACGCACTACGTCCTATTGGGGGAAACTCAACCCTGTCAGGTGTTAAGAAGCGGCCTGCTAACTCCTCATGCATTAAAGGAAGCATGAGCTCAGTTCCGGGCTCTCCCCAGGTTGGCAGAGGGGAGAGTAGTGCCCAGGATTACAGCTTAGCGCAAGCTTTATCCACATTAGCTGTGTTTTAATGAGTACATTTGTTGCACTGACCAGTTTTGTCACATATTACATTTAATGTCATACTTTATTTTCTCTTCTTTTTGGGACAAGCGTATACTGACTAATTCAACTCCCCACAAAGCAGCTTTCATGTCATTATTCTCTTCTCTCTCACACACTTTACAGCACCACACATAATTACACAGTAAGAAACCTCTACCCTTACATGTCCGTTTTAAGAGTAAAAATAACACTACAGTTTTCAATACCGTGGTTGAGTGACATACTGCGCGTCATAAATTGGTAGCTTCTGTATATCTCACCTGGGACGTTCGTTCACCAAAAGAAAGCAGATCTGACTGGCTATTTGTTGTTACGAGATTTGGTGTAAAAAGTGAAAAAAAAATCAGTTCCGTTTTACTAAGTATAGAGGGTTTAACCCATTTAGGCGTGACGTCGAGAAAAAAAAAAGTATTCTAAATCCTGACAGTTTTCTGAAATACCTATGTTTCTATATCAGTGGTGCTCAATATTTCATGTCAAGGACCCCCAAAAATTATATGTAATTGGCCACCGACCACCATCTGAAAATAAGTTGTTCCATGAACACCCCAGAGGCAAAGATTTTAGTTAAAAACGTTCGCTGTGAAAGAATATACATTCAAAGATTTGCGCCACATTTTTCTCGATTTAAAAAAAGATCCTTAAAACACCAAAAGGGGGCTCCCGCCCAGAATGGGTTTAAGACAAGTGGTTGGACTCTGAGCTGCCATATTGAACGGCTCCATTACAGTGTTATTGAACCGCATGTTCAACTCCATCAGGCTCAGTTGTGACGATGAAGAGTCAAAAGGTTTCTCTTTTCTTTTTAGTTTCACTTATCTTTCTGTTTCGGAGCGTTCATAATAACAGGAGGAAACACATGATGGAAGCTGCCGCCACATGGGGAGGGATGTGAATAGGACAGGAGTGGCGGCGAGGGGGTTTGTGTCAAAGGGGGGGGGGGGGGGGGGGGGGGAATGGGGACGCATGTTTACCTGGGTTCTTTTAGGACTCGGTCTCAAGCTGCATGTCCCACGTCGTAGCAGCAGGCGGAGAAGGGAAGGGTAGGGCGGAGGATGTTTCTGTGAAGGGAGGAGGAGAGCAGTGTTGGTGTTCATCGACTAAAACTATGACGAAAAAAACGTTCGTCGGCTTACCTTTTTTTCACTGACGAAAACTAAATGGAAACCAAATGAAAACTATAAGCTATGGTGACTAAAACTAAATAGACAATTTCGTCACAAAATATAAATTAGACTAAAATGTTAGGAGGGGACTAGTGGACAAGAGATCCAGTATAAGTGATTTTACACTTGGTTGCATGCTGAAAATAGCAGATCTACAAGCTTCATTACGACATCAAGGCCCGCCAAAAAACATTTTAGTCGGTTAAATCAACTGTAGATTTAGTCGACTAAAATCTTATGACATTTAGTCGACTAAAACTAGACACTCCAGGTGACTAAAATATGACTAAAACTAAATGAGGTTTTATTCCAAAGACTATGACTAAAACTAAAATAGAAATGTTGCTGCCAAAAACAACACTGGAGGAGAGGAAGAGGGCATTGGGGGATTTTAGATTAAGAACCGTTTTAAAGTTGAGGGAGGACGTTAAGGGTGGGAGGATCAACGTGAGGGAGGAGGAGTGTATAGGAAAGAGAAAAGAGGGGAGGGGGGGTGTTGAACAATGTCGGAGTCGTCCATCTCTCTCTCTTTCAGCGAAGAATCCTGGGTCAGCTTCTGTTTAGTTTGTCAGAAGCTGTGATATAACCTCCCTAAGGGGTGACGAACAGACGCTGAGACTGCTGTTTCAGTCACAATGGCCACAACACATTATCCACTCCCAACTCCTCCTAAACATCTCTCTATAGTCACTCCCCTCTAGGGCTGAAACTAGACATTATCTTCTTATAGATTATGATTTAGTGAGTGTTTTTTTTTTTACAAACACACACACACACACACACTCCATGTGACTAAAATAGACTGATTCTGAGGGGCTCTGGATTCACGCGCACCCCTGTTGACCTGGAATCAAATTTCACCAGAACTTTGTCCATGTCTCTCCAAATCGTCTAGTCTTCCATTTCACCCCCCCCCCTCCCCCATCCCGAGAACAAGAATGAACTGTTCCCTAAAGTTAATTTGTAGAAATGATTTAGTATTGAAGGTCCGTATTGAAGGTCCGTTATGCAGTTATTCACGTCCCAACCAGTGTTGTTTTTGGCAGCAACTTATTGATTTTAGTCTAGTTTTTATGTTGATGAAATTGTCAGTATATTTAGTCTTAGTCATCATAGCTTAGTTTTCATTCAGTTTCTGTTTATAGTTTGTCAGTGAAAAAAGGTAGTCGACGAACATTTTTCGTCTTAGTTTTAGTCGACGAAATCAACCCTGCAAGAGCTTTGGTTAGCAAAGACAGAATCATTGTTTTGAATCACTTCTTAAATGTTACAGGTCCATTTTTATGCACATTCCCGTTATATTTACACCTGTTTTACACCAGTGTTATTTATGCCTCAGTTTGAACATGAAATGTTCCGACTATATTTATTATTATTATTGTGTAAAAGTATGTTTTTGGAGATGTTTATGTATTTTTGTTGTAAATGCGCTGAAGTGAAAAGTAATCTTCCCAAACCAATCAGAAACCTGACCCTAACCGTCCACATGAAACTCTGCCTCTTTATCTTCTGCGCGCACGCACACACACACACACTCACACGGCGCGCGCACACACACACACACACACACACACACACACACACCCCCCCCCCCCCCAGCCAACAAAGAGAGGGGCAGTGAAGGATAGAACCAAAGAAAGAGAGAAGAAGAAAAATGCACGCTTGACTAATTCCTGTATTCACACACTGTGGTTCTAACCCCTCCCCCCGGCTTTCAAAGTGTGTGTGCGCGACGTGTGGGTGTGTTTGAGTGTGTGTGTGAGTGTGTGTGAACACGCTCGCGTGTAACTTTTTTTCCGCCAATAATGTTCTATATCATTTTTTATGTCTGTTTATGTATCACATGTGTCCCACACGCGCACACACACGCACGCACACACTTTGAAAGCTGTGCAGAGGGGAGGGAAAGAACCACAATACATCCAGTGTGTGTGTGTGTACGGGTGCACAGTCACGTCGCGTGTAATATTGTGCGTGTGTGCGTGCACGTGTGAGTGTGTCCATTGTTTAGAGAGTGGGCTCTGGACTGTGTTAGATTGATGTTGTGTTGGTTGGTGTGGGATGTGCTCGGAACTCCACAGCGCTCACACAGACACTGTTATAGTCAGAAGAAAGACTTTTAGCCACATTTTAGTCACCTGGAATGTTTTAGTGTTAGTCTAGTTTTAGTCGACTAAATATCATACGATTTTAGTCGACTAAATCTACGGTTGATTTAGTCGACTAAAATGTATTTTGGCGGGCATTGATGCCGTCGTAATGAGCCGTGTTTAGACTTGCTGAAAATAGCCGATCTACAAACTTATAGATCGGCTATTTTCAGCATGCAACCAAGTGTAAAATGACTTGAATAGAGGAAGGAAGCGCTGTCGTGGTCCTTTAAGACCCCTTTAATTGGACCCATTTTACATCTTCATGTAAAATGACTTATACTGGATCTCTTGTCCACTAGTCCCTTCCTAACATTTTAGTCTAGTTTTTATTTGTTGACGGACAGACAGATAAGACAGACTTGGTGCAGAGGGAAACAAGAGCAGACAGAGTACAGAGACAACTCAGGTCTGTTTTGCGAAGTATCAAAGGGTTTAAGTGGTTGAGATTGTGCACCATGGTGTGTGTGTGTGTGTGTGTGTGTGTGTGTCCGTTTGATTCGTTGCTAGGCAACAGCTACAACTAGCATGGTGGCTAACAGACTTCCGCTCGGGTTTGCTGGTGTTAAATGAAGCTACACGTATTAAACCACAAAGGTCCCTCTGTGTAATTACAGTCCCACGAGAAGAGGGTTAAAGACAACGTAACACATCTGGGCAACTCTCACTTAATTTCAGATAAATTAGTGAATTAAACGGCCTTCCTTGATTGCTAATTAATACTGTCATGTTATCAACTAATTACCCAAGAGAGTAGCATGAACCATTATGTTGGGCTGAAGCTGCTTGGGGGTTTTGTTCAACTTTGTCATGTTCAACATATGTTTCCATCAACAATGGTAAAACCACAAGTTCTTGTTTGTGCAATAAACTGAACAGCTGAACAAAGGGTTCAGTTTGAGGATATATGTTTTGTTATAATTTGTTATAATACATAAATAAAAATCAAAAATAGCAGACCTACAAGACCTTGTAGATCTGCTATTTTTCAATAGCTAAAGTATAACATAATGCATTAAAACACCAAAAGGGGTTCCCGCCCTGAATGGCTAAGGCCTGCATTTTTATGATTTATGAATGACATTAAAAGTTATTTACATAACTGTTTCAAAACACTTTGGGTCTTTTGTATCCTTTTCCAAACCATTCCCAGGGCTGGAAAAAATCTATTAAAAAATTCCCATGACTTTTCCAGGTTTTCCCTGACTGCATAAACGCTGTTTCAAGGTCACATTGTTTAATAATTAGTATATAATAAATAATAGTCGCTGGTTTTGTTTTGTGTTGACCCCTATAACACCCCAAAGTCACACACACCAGGTAC
Organism: Protomyctophum parallelum; assembly: GCF_964188405.1. Classification (NCBI taxonomy): domain Eukaryota; kingdom Metazoa; phylum Chordata; class Actinopteri; order Myctophiformes; family Myctophidae; genus Protomyctophum; species Protomyctophum parallelum. The sequence continues at coordinate 27,557,260 of NC_139697.1, read as the reverse complement.
GTGACAATAACAGCAGTGATAATAAGAAATTAGTAGATAAACTTAAACTCGTAGATAGAACTAGGGTATCCCTGCGTGTGTGTGTGTGTGTGTGTGTGTGTGTTTCATTAGTAGGGTCATTACTTAATGACATAAATATCCAGGATAAAGTAAGTCTGGCTTTGTGATGATAATACAACACACGCATGCACGCACGCACGCACAGGTTTCTCCATCATAACACTGAAGTGCTTCCACAAGGCCATATCCTGGCTTCAAAAGGGAAGACGGCGATAGCCTGTGGTGCTATAGAAAATACGCTTTCAATTTTACAACTGTTGACCCCGACGGCAAGTACAGAATTAATATAGTTTGAATTATATCTTTAATCTCCCCAGACTGTGTGCACTGTTTTCAAATAGGAAGGCCAGGTAAGAAGCTTTTCCCCTAAGTGAATGATGGATGGAGTAATTTTGAAAGGATAAGTCTTTACTACTGTGCAACATCTAAAACATCTTTGTTTCCAGAGAGGACAGGAAAATGATATCGCTTAGAGTCAGCCTGCCGTGTGCACACCGACCATTTTACATGAAGTTGTTCAGTCCACCCTAACTAAATTCATCTTCTCGGTTTCATGGATGTGCCTTCACTTGAAGGTCAACGGTTTTAAGCAATAAACTCCTTACCGTGTGTCAGTGTTGATTTCGTAGGCTAATACTAAGACGAAATTTTTTCGGCGACTACCTTTTTTCACAGACGAAAACTAAATGGAAACTAAATTAAAACTCAGCTATGATGGCTAAATATATTGACACTTTCGTCAACAAATAAAAACTAGACTAAAATGTTAGGAAGAGACTAGTGGACAATAGATCCAGTATAAGTCATTTTACTGCGATGCGTTGTGGGCTTGTAGATCGGAAGTTTTCAGCATGTGTAAAATCTGTCATTACAACGGCATCATGTCCCGCCAAAATACATTTTAGTCAACTAAATCAACTGTAATATAGTGGCCCTCTGGAGTGAGTGTGGAAATATAGTGGCCCTCTGGAGTGAGTGTGGAACTATAGTGGCCCTCTGGAGTGAGTGTGGAAATATAGTGGCCCTCTGGAGTGAGTGAAAATATAGTGGCCCTCTGGAGTGAGTGAAAATATAGTGGCCCTCTGGAGTGAGTGTGGAACTATGGTGGCCCTGTGGAGTGAGTGTGGAACTATGGTGGCCCTCTGGAGTGTGGAAATATAGTGGCCCTCTCCATCGTCAAAGTTGCCCACCCCTGGTTTAGCATCCTGTAGCTATGGCTCTCTAAACGTTTTCATTCTCTGCTCTGTGTGCTGAAAAACATTTAGACCAGCATGCTGCTGCTGCTGCAAAAATCCATAGGAACGTTTTACTGTCAAGGTAGAAAGGAACCGAAACAAATCATGGGGCATGCATGTTCCCATTACGAAACAGCTAGAGTCAAGTGGAAGCACCCTCTAGTACACAATTCAACAACATGAATGTGCACATCCATACCATTACGCACATAAACACAAGCTGCCGTGTCTCTTTCCGTCTCTCACACACACCCCTCACAGCAGTAGCCTCTGTGGCTTTTTTCTTTCCCATCGACCAGATCTATTGACACAGTGAATGTTGGGAGAGATGAGTCGATAAACAAGAGGAAAGGCTTTTTGAGGAGGGAGTGTCTAGAGGAGAGAGAGCGTGTGTCTGCATGCACTCTGTCTCTCTCCATAGTACACACACACACACACACACACACAGAAAAACTGTGTCAATTTTAAGAATATTGATGAAACCTTCTATGGAAACAAATAAAAAAGAACTAAGAAAAGAAGAGACCAATGCACTCTTATAGCAAAGTTAAAAGCCTTTAACGCATTTAGACCTTTCTACAAGTGCCTTCTAAGACAGTTTTCAGAAAAACCCCATGTTTCTATATCAGTCGTTCTCAAACATTTTCATGTCAAGGACCCCCAAACATTATATGTAATTGTTGGCCTCCGACCCCCCCCCCCCCCCCATCTCAAAATATGTTAAAATGCGCGTTGTGGCACAACTGCCTCCATGAGGGTGACTAACAAGATTGCAGATAAAACATGGATATGACATCACAAGGTTAATTACCATACAGATTGGGGTACGGGCCACAAAACACACACACACACACACACACACACACACACACACACACACAAAGACATAATATACCAATTAAAAACACAAGACTGGTATCGGATACCCATAACCCTTAATTACGATGCTGCAAATTGCACGAATGCTGCCTTATTATAATCATGACTCAGGGAAAACGGGAATCTCATCATGCGACGGTCCGGATCCGTGGTGGTTGGTGTGTAGCACGACATCTGGTGACTGAATGTCGTCTACCTTGAGCTAATGATAGGGTCTACAGAAGAAACCAAATGGATCCTCACGGGATGTTAAATTAACACTAGATTTGACTGTGTAGCCTAAATGTGTTTTTGCCCGTGCATGATGTGTGTTTTTGCATGTGCCTAGCAAGCAACTGACAACTGTAGGTATGCATGCCAGATAATGCATACCTCTTTCTCTCTCTCACGAGACGTGACTTTGTCGTTTCTCCTCTCCCTCTCTCTCTGTCTCTCTCTCTCTCTCTCTCCTACTCCCAGAGCTGACTCGTTAATGTTTAATGTTCGCTCAGGAAGCAGACACGCTTAGCCAGAGAGACAGACACACACACACACACACACACACACACACACACACACACACACACACACACACACACACACACACACACACACACACACACACACACACACACACACACACACACACACACACACACACACACACACACACACAGTCACTCACACGCGCACACACAGACTCACACACACACACTCACACACTCCCCCTCCTACGCCCCCCTCCCCCTATAGCGACGCCATCCTCATTACCAGCCTGAGATTTGACCTTTCACCCTCAGACCAGATGGCTGATGTTTTCATTCTGAAAGGGAGAAGGAGCGAGTCAGGAACGGAACGGGAGTTACTCCATCCATGGCAGTGTTGATTTCGTCGACTAAAACGAAGACAAAAAATGTTCGTCGACCACCTTTTTTTCACTGACGAAAGCTAAATGGAAACTAAATGAAAACTAAGCTATGATGACTAAAACTAAGACGCGTTGTGAGCTTGTAGATCGGCTATTTTCAGCAAGTGTAAAATCAGCCATTAAGACAAGCATCAAGGCCCACCAAAACACATTTTAGTCGACTAAATCAACTGCCGAATTAGTCCACTAAAATCTTATGATATTTAGTCGACTAAAACTAGACTAACACTAAAACATTCCAGGTGACTAAAATGTGACTAAAACTAAATGAAAACTATTCAAGAGACTATGACTAAAACTTGCTGCCAAAAACAACACTGCCTGAACGGTGACTGAAACCAACTAAAGAAACACAACAACAACATCCAGCAAAACCTAGAAATAGAAACATCACGTTTGCCGTCATTTATACTGGTGCTTTTTGTCTCCAGACAATATCTAACATAGGAGGGAATCAAAAGGGGAAAAAAAGGAAAGCAAGTGTTTAATGTTTTAATTAAGCATTCCACTTAATCAACACGTATTTCTTCTGAAGCAAAAATGGTGAATTTTAATTAGTGAATTGTTTCTGGTGGAGCATTGTGCTTTGCTGTGTGTGCGTGCGTGCGTGAGTGCGCGTGCGTGCGTGCGTGCGTGCGTGCGTGCGTGCGTGCGTGCGTGCGTGCGTGCGTGCGTGCGTGCGTGCGTGTGTGTGTGTGCGCCGCGTGCAGTCAGTCAATACCTTCATAGCTCCACTTAAAACTAAGTAAGTATATGAGTAAGTAGGTCGGAGAGGCTTACCGTCGTGTTGGCATCAGCTGAAAACACGAGACTGTATTCCCATTACAAGTTCAAAGTAAAAGGTGAAGACAGACATATGATGCTCTATGCCAACTAGTGATCCACCGTCGCACCGATGTGCATTTTTTGAGTGGTGCAACCACTCCTATAGACCACTATGTGTGTCCCTGGGTCTGTCCCTGTGTCCGAGCACGAAAATAGCGTTATAACGTTTGTTCACCACCAAGGGTCACTGTTGCACAGCATAACACACAGACACACAGGCCAGGGAGGAGGGCTTGTACTGTACAGTACAGTACCACTCACTTCAGACGGGTCTAATCTTCATAACTCCCCGTGTAACAAAAACCTGTCCATCCATATATAATTGACCTGCTTCATTTGAAAAAGCTCAAAGGATCAGTTACTATTTGGGCTGCCGTCGATAAAAAATGAACAATCAGACCTCTCTTTTAAAACATGCAGTACATTTCCTTCAGCCTTATTGCTCCAATAAATCACCTCCCAACAAGGTCCAAAACCAGCTTCTATAGAATCAACAAAAATCTATCACAATCTCCATGAGAATAGCTTTATTTCCTTTATCTTTCATCATGAAAATGAAAGTTAAAGTAATTTTGCTTTAATGGACCTTTTAGTTTTCAGACGTATCAAGAAGAGAAATATCAAGCCCAAGGAAATGGAATATTGAAGGTTTTTTTAACCGAGCCTTCTATTCATAATTCATTCTTAATCTATTATCAACCACAATCGCTAAAACATCCGCTGCTCCAAATACTCTAATCTCCCAAGAAGTGAATTGAAAACGTTGACAAATTACTAAGACGAAAAATACTGAGACGAAAAATGTTCGTCGACTACCTTTTTCCACTGACGAAAACTAAATGGAAACTAAAGAAAAAGTCATTTTATAATTAGTTGCATGCTGAAAATAGACAATCTACAAGCTCACAGCGTGACGATGACTAAAACTAAAATCTAAATTTTGCTGCCAAAGACAACACTGTCTTTCCAACCACCAGAGCGGAGGCTTGGTCTCGGCCCACAGACCCCCGGCCCAGACCAGACACTGTGACAAAGTCCAGGTCAGCCACTAGGCCCTGTGTGACTTCACACACATCAAAAGATAACCGCACGCACGGAACCGTGTGGACTGAGGGAGGGGTCAGCGAACAACTGAGACTGAGCAGACGTCGAGGAAGAACTGGATAAGTGTGTGGGGAAGTGTGTGTGTGTGTGTGTGTGTGTGTGTGTGTGTGTGTGTGTGTGTGTGTGTGTGAGAAACGGACAGATTTGAGAGAGAGAGAGATTTTGCAGGCATTTGTATGTGCCTGAATGCATGTCTGTATGGAGTTGCCTCTTTGGCAATGGCACCCCCCAGTGGAGATCAGTGCACTTTGTTGGAGCCATTAGAAGCTCTATCCATTGTGCGTGTGTGCGTGCGTGTGCGTGCACACTGGGGATAACACAAGCCAGAGTCAAAGGTGAGGGCGATTAAGCACTCTTGAAAGACAAGACTGTGTGTGTGTGTGTGTGTGTGTGTGTGTGTGTGTGTGTGTGTGTGTGTGTGCTGGAGTAGAGAACTCCTACTAGTAATGAGGCATTCATTGAGTCTCATAAAAGGCAAGCAGTAGGAAGGAAGTCAGAGGTGATCCTGTCGAGCGAGCGAGAGCGCGAGAGAGAGAGAGAGAGAGAGAGAGAGAGAGAGAGAGAGCAATTAAAAATAAAAACTATGTTTTTGGGTGAGAATATTAACTGTCACCTATAATGACACACCTAAACAAGTCAGTGAATAGTCAAATCAGCCGTCGGATGGCATTGGTCAAGGAAACACTATTCCAACCATACCAACAGTGGCCTATAGCCTTAAGTCAACTTAATTAAACTTCCCTTAAAAGCCATCCATGCCCAGGGCCAGATACAACCCTTTTTGCTATGGGGGGGGGGGCAATGGGGGGCAATATTTCCATCCCCCCAGCCACCAAAGCCTGTGCATTAATCTGGGCCTGGCCTTCCCAAAACTTGTAGTATATTAACAACGTTGTCTAACCTTAAAGAGACAAATTAAACATCCCACAAGCCCATACACTTTACTACTACTACTACTAACAGATAGCATTAAGTGAAATGTAATTTTGGGGTGGAAACCCCTTTTGGTGTTTTAAGCATTGTTATACTTTAGCTATTGAAAAATAGCAGATCTACAAGCTCATAGCTCTTGGGGGGGGGGGGGGGGGGGGGAACATATTTTCCGATGGGGCAGGACGACATGTATGAGGGTATATATAGTGTGACAGTGGTGAGGAGTGTAGTATGGTAGGAGTGAGGGATGGTTTCAAGGTGGGCCTACACCAAGGATCGTCGTCTCTGAGCCCTTTCTTGTTTGCATTAGTAATGGACACGGACAGGTTGACAGATGAAGTCAGGCAGGCAGGGGGCACTGTGGAGCGAGAGGAGGGAACAGGTTGAAGAAGAGTCTGGAAAGGTGGAAGCCAGTGGAACCGTGAGAATGCAAGGAGTAGAGGTGGTGGTGGAGGTGAAGGAAGTAGTGGAAGAGAGAGAGGCGAAGAAGAAAGGGCAGGCATTTTCATTAAGAGTGGCCAGGATTGACAGGATCAGAAATGACTACATTAACCCATTTTAGGCGGGAACTGCTTTTTGTGTTTTAAGAATTATGTTACACTTTAGCTATTGAAAAATGCGGAATTACAAGCTCATAACGCGCTATGAGCTTGTAAATCTGGTATTTTTTGAAAAATCAAGAAAATGTGGCGTAAATCTTTGAATAGCGTATATGTGCTTTCAGAGCAAACGTTTTTAACTCAAATCTTTGCTTGTGGGGGGTCCCTGGAACAACATATTTTCAGATGGAGGTCAGTGTACATTTTTGGAGGTCCTTGACATGAAAAGGTTTTCAGAAAACTGTTAGCATTGAGAAGGCATTTTGTGGAATCGTCCTCAGGTGTAAATGGCGTTAAGAGGATCTGCCCAGGTGAAAAGGTTTGGGGATAAAGACAAGAGAGGCAAGGTTGAGATGGTTTGGGCATGTGCAGAGGAGCGGTGACTGAGGGGTACGTTGGCAGAAGGATGCTGAAGATGGAGCTGCCAGGAAAGAGGAGAAAAGAGGGAGGCCAAAGAGGAGCTTTATGGATTCGGTGAGAGAGCACGTTCAGGTGGCTGGAGTGACCGAGGAAGATGCACAGAACAGAAACAGATGGAAACGGAATTAGCAGAAAGAAAAAATTATTAAATCTCACAAAGCCCATGATGAATCTTATTAACAGTGCCCAAATATCCCCAAACTCATCTCTGAACATAACTGTATGACCATAACGGAATTTTAACCAGCTTCAAACTACATAGTGTCTAACGGCTGAATATCCACAATCTTAATAGTACATTACTGTACTGTCTCACTACAACCTCAAATTATGACTAGATCATCATTCATCACACACACACACACACACACACACACACACACACACACACACACACACACACACACAATAAGACACATGCACACAGACACAATCTGTGTCAGGCGTTAGACTAAACATAATAGTGTATTGTATGGTCAACATCATTGTTTTCTCATTAAACTCTCTCTCTCTCTCTCTCTCTCTCTGACAGCAGACATGAAGCCTACTACTACACAGCCAAGTCAACCCCATAGCAGAGGTGACAGCTTCCTCCAAAGCACATGAAACGTGTGCTCTCTCCCTCACCATCCTTTTCTCCTTTGTTTGCACATGATATCCATAGAAAGAGGTAAAGTGAGACAGAACAGCATGGAAAGAGATAAAAGAGGAAGAGATTTATTTTCCATTCTGTGCTGCGAAACGCCTAGCATTCAAACTGATGCATACTGATGCCGTGCATACATAAGACTATGCAGTGTGCGTCTGCCTTTCATTTTGTCGGCCATGCAGTGCCAGGGTACTGACGGAGGGCATGACGATAGAAGCCGACATTGTGGCCCCAATCAAAACCACAATGTCTGCGCCCCCTAGGACCTTCGCGTTGACATCATCTACATGTCCAGCACTGCACTGCACTGCACTGCGTGTGTGTGTGTGTGTGTGTGTGTGTGTGTGTGTGTGTGTGTGTGTGTGTTACTTTATTTGGTGAATGTGTGCATTCCCTTCTCTTTAATCAAGGAGTGAGTGGAGCAGAACAGACCAGAGAAACAACCTGGAAGCAGTCTGTCTGTCTGTCTGTCTGTCTGTGTATTTATCCGTCAGTCTGTTTAGATTAACAGACGTCTATTTTTCTGTCTTTCCGCCAGCCAGCCAGCCAGCCAACCAACCAGCCAGCCAACCAACCAGCCAGTCAGCCTTCCAGCCAGCCAGCCAGCCAGCCAGCCAACCAGCCAGCCTTCCAGCCAGCCAGCCTTCCACCTAGCCAGCCAGCCGGCACCACTGCATTCTAAATGCCATGCTAACTAACTGGTTCCGGATGTTCATCCGTCTCACTGAATGGATTACTCTGAGAGTATCTTCATCAAACTGCAATCTTCACGTCTATCGTTACCGGCCGCAGGGACCACCTGGATTCAAACATGTGTGGGGCTCAATTAAAACCACACTGATATGACTGTCTGTTCCTCTATTCATCATCTAACATTATATGAAGGAGAAAAAAAGGTTTGTGTGTGTGTCAAAGACGAGAGGCGCTGTCTGAATTAATTCACTGCCCCTTCCCTTCCTTCCTACCTCCTTTCCTCTTCTCGTTCCCTTCATCTGCCCCATCCTGTCCTCCTTCAAACTGAATTCTCCATCCATCCAGAGTCTGTTTTCCTTTTCCTTTATTCATTAAGCACTTAAATCCCACATGGGTAACCGGAGTCCCTCAGGGCTCAATCCTGGCGTTTTTTTTCTGTTTTCAAGCTCACAATGCAACAACGTGTCAGTGTTGACTGACGAAAACGAATTGGAAACTAAATGAAAACTAAGCTATGGTGACCAAAACCAAGACTAATATACCAACAATTTCGTCAACAAATAAAAACTACACTAAAATCTTTGGAAGGGACTAGTGGACAAGAGATTCAAGTCATTTTACACTTGGTTGCATGCTGAAAATAGCAGATATACAAGCTCACAATGCTTGTAGATCTGCCATTTTCAGCAAGTGTAAAATTAGGCCTTACGACGGTATCAAGGCCCGCCAAAATACATCTTAGTCGACAAAATCAACTGTAGATTTAGTCGACTAAAATCTCACGACATTTAGTCGACTAAAACCAGACTAACACCAAAACATTCCGGGTGACTAAAAATTGTGGTAAAAATGTGACTAAAATGAAATGAACTACTCAAGAGACTAAAATCTAAATGTGCTGCCAATAACAACACTGCAACGCGTCTGCCTGCCTGGTGAGCTTGTCGATCTGCCATTTTCAGCAAAAGCTTTCCTGATACTTATGCTGGGTTTTACTTTTAACTTGATTAACTACTTCCTACTTCCATACTCATTTCTGATCATCATACATGTGACTCAATGAAACATACATTAAATAATGGAGCAACAACAATTACATTATGTTGCAGGAGGAGAGTGTGACTCTATTCTAAGTAGATGCACAATCACAGCCCATACTCTCTCTCAAGATCAGAGAAGAGCAACTTTAAACTCTGGGAAAAGCTCTATGCATGTTGATTGACACGTGAAGCAGAAAGACAGAATTTCTGCAGATTATAAATCATTGTGTGTGTGCGAGAGAGAGAGAGAGAGAGAGATCATATGACCCTTTTGAACTCAATTCATAGGAGAACAAATTGTGGGTATGTCTAGAAATAAAGCAATACAATACAGATGTGCCTGTCTATAAGAACCTTAACTGGTTTTTTGGTCTCCTTCTGACTGGTTGGTTAGTGGGCTTAGACTGACCTCTGCTGTTCATATGTGGAATGACATGGTTTGTGAGGAAAAACACTTCTCTCTTTTTGTAATTGTGTAGTAAAAATTAAAATCCACTGATTTGCTAATAAAGCAATACAATTGTATATTTTCCGGATGGGTAAGGCTAATTTATGCATATCTTATTTGCTTTTCAGATATCAGCCATCCAATAAAAAGAAAGAAACAAGCAACTTCAAAATATTCACCTACGATCACACAGCATTATCTAGTGATTCAAGTCCATTATATACATGGGCAACAGGGCGGCCCGGGGGATAAAACAAAAAAACAGCAAGCTTGAACCTAGATCTCGAGTCTGCTGTGCTGACCTCTACTATAGGCCTGCAACCCAAAATGGATTGCAGGTACAGGCCATCTTTCTTAGCAAATAGCAAAACCAAGAATATAAATGACTAAACCAGTGGTTCCCAAACTTTTTCCATGTCAAGTACCCCCAAATTGACACTCTATTTTTTGACACATTATCTCACGGACCCCCATTTGAAAAGATATGCCAGGGACCCCCATAAGAGAAGATTTTTACAGCTCTAGCAGTGATTCTCAAGGTGTTAATTTCAAGGACCCCCAGTTTGACATGCATTAGTCTACGGACCCCCATTTAATGACATTTCTATCTCTGGGACCCCCAATTTATATTGTAAAATCAATGTTAATTTAACTCTGAGAGTGTACAAATGGAACCAAATGGACCCGTTGGTTCCATTTGTACACTATCTGAGTTACAGACACACAAGGGACCATTTGGTTCCAAATTATCATTTAGCTGGGTTAATGAATTGCATTTTTATAGCGCTTTTCCAAGTGCGCTTTACAATGGTTCATTCATTCATACATTGGGAGGGTCCGCCCTGGAACTCCCTCAAGTACCCCTGGGGGTCCCCGGACCCCACTTTGGGAACCACTGACTGGACTAAATGATACAATAATAATGTAGTTGTAGTGGCAGTTAAATAAGGAAAACCTGCCAAGGGTTTGTTTTTTGTAGGGCAGTGGTGGATCATGGGTACTACTAACCACTAACCTGCAATAAGCTAGTAAAAGCTACCTCGTTTTATCTGGTTTGTAAACCAAACCATCTGTTTTTTTTTATTGTATTTATGCTATTCCTGATATCTAAACATTTGTAGCCTATGTAGGCCTAATCATTGTTTTTCATTCACATACTTTTATAGGCTATATAGCCTGTAGCTTACCTGCTGTTATTCTGCCTGCCTGGGGGCAATATGCAAAGACAGACAGATGAAGGCTGGCTGCAAGGCTAACTCGATGGATGGTAGATGGTAGCCTATCTGTTCTGTAGACTGCATATTGGAGTCTTGGACAACTGTGGAACAAAAGTATATATTCAAAGTTGTATCACTTATTCACTTTTGCATAATGAACGGTCTTTTTCATTTGGTCAGCTATGTTTATTATTTGTGCACCGGCTTCCTTGGTGAGCAAATGTCTTGACTCTTGCTCAATTTTGTACTCGTCATATCCATCAATCCATGAAGACAGATAGCCTATGTTTCTTTTCAGTAATCAGGTAGACCCGGACAGGTAGACCTACAACTTTTTACTGTACATAAACCTGCATAAGGCCTGCAGCGAAATTCACAATTATTAGCCTTTAAACAGCCGCCTTTAAAACTATAAACTGCGACTCTGGCTAACACTGCGAGCTGTGTGTGTCTGCGCACTGACTGTCTGATCAAGAGGCAGACCCAGTGACCGGCCTCAGAAGACCTAGCAGACGCTATAGGTCAGCACGTACAACACAAGATACAACATCAGCAGCAAAGAAGAAAAAGAAAAGGTTCCTACATTGAGCAGTCAGCTACTTGACTTGGCAGTGTCAAACTTCGGAACTCATCAAAGAGAGATAGAGCCCTCTCTTTAGTCAGTCCTCTGTCTGCAGTCATCTCCATCCTCCATCCTCCATACAGTATATCTGGCTAGCTTCGCCTGTACTTTCTTCAGCTGTGTGGAGCTCCCAGTGTCAACAGCAGTGACATGTTCACATAGCATTCTGGTGTAGAACATATTAGGATTTAATTAGCATTTTAATTGATTCTGATCCAAACCATAAAGAAACTATGTGTACACACCGGTTTCAATGCAGTATGTGTATATATATATATATATATATATATAATGTTATGTTTTATTAGGCCTACTGTAAATTATGTCATAATTACTGGCATAAGATAATGGTAGAACTGCATACATTAAAGTAGCAAGTAATCTCAGAATACATAATATGCACACACAAAAACAAAAGGGTCCATATGTCACACACAAACACACACACGCACACAGTCACACACACAAACGCAAACATTAGCATCACAACAATCAAATGGACAGGCAGCTAATACAAACTTCACTTGACCTCATACAAAAAACGCCCGAATAGTTTTTGTTTTGCTTAGTCAAATAGCCTAGTAAAAGTAAAATGACACACACACTTAATGCTAAGCAGCTAACTCACCTGAATCCAATCAATTGTTAAGAAAAGCTAGAAAACTCCTGATGTAACCTAACTTCTCGTTGTCTTTTAGCGGTTTTAACTCCCAATACTGATAACTCAACTACCATGACGCAAGGTGGAATATCACGTTGAAAGTTGTTTATTTTACTTTACAATTTAATTATAGGCTCGGAGATGGCCCAGGCTGGACCTGACCGTCTCATGCAGGTAGGTAGGGGGGGGGGGGGGGGGGGCAGCAGCTTGAAGCCTACTTCTAGACTAGGGGAGTGTATCTGCATTCGGAGCCTCCTACCATGTAACCTTAGTGTCTGACACTAACATGAGGTGTCAAATCAATGCTAATTAACAACAAGCGTTTTAGCCTAATTTATTTTGTAGCCTACTGTCGTCCGTGTGCCAGTTGTCAACCTCCCTCCCTCCATCTTTTTCTTTTACAAATTTTACAAATTTAATATTTAACCATAGAACACTAAACACGGTGATTTTCACCCGTACGATTATATATATTTCTAATATATAAATTATATATATAATTTTTATCCCACGATTTTGTAACCCATTTTTCACGCCATGCATTCATTATTTGATCACTGACCCTGAGACGAAATCCAACATCATAGAAGAACACGTTTATCCACAGTCACAAGGGGGCGCTCTGTAGTAGTCTGTACCAAGACACAGGGGCGCAATAACCGCAGGGACGCGGGGGACGAATCCCCTGCCAGGCTGCCAGCGCCACATTGGTCCCCCCCAGATGAGTTAGGGGGTCCCCCCTGGCTGGGGGGGTCCCCCCCTGTATCCCCCCTGGCTCCAAAGTTATCTTAGGAGTAATACTTTTGAAATCCTGCGTTCATAAACGCGATATATTTTGAAGCATATATTTGATCCACCCCTGTTTAAATCCCAAAATGGTTTGGCCCGCAATCAGTGACCCAATGTGCTTTGCACTCTGTAATGATTCTAATAATACAGGAACAGGATTCAATAGGTCAGCACTTTTGGTGTCACGCACCACTTTTGGTAAGACGATCAGTAGATGAATGGATTTACTTTATCCTTTTCATGTCAAGGACCCCCAAATGGACACGTATTAGCCTGCGGACCCCCCCATTTGAAGAGAAGAGAAGGACACCCATAAGAGAAGATTTATACAGCTCAGACGGACCCTATTTTAATGCCATTTCTAGCAGTGGGACTCCAATTGATAATCAATATTAATTTAAAAAACTGAGAGCGTCCACATGACATGCCACAAACACCAGGTAAGGCGCTGCAGGTTTTTCTTTCCTCTCGATTTGCATGGGTTTAACACTAACTACATGTTGATGTTAAAACATCCTCTCCTGAAAACTTCCCAGGTGTTGTACATTTTATATAGGATAGGCTAACTTACAGATCAGATGGTCAGTGAGTTTTGACCTGTTCGAGGCGCTGCTGATAATGTGGTTAAACTTTTACGTTTTGAGACAAATGGGGAGGAGGAGGAATCACAGCCAGGTAATTCATAATAATAATAATAACTGTGCCAAAACGCAGTTTTGCATGTACATTGAGTCACTGGAACAACCTCTCTGTAGTCCGACCCCAAACCCTAACCATAACCCCACGTTTTTGTGGAGGAGGAGGAGGAATCACAGCCAGGTAATTCATAATAATAATAACTGTGCCAAAACGCAGTTTTGTATGTACATTGAGTCACTGGAACAACCTCTCTGTAGTCCGACCCCAAACCCTAACCATAACCCCACGTTTTTGTGGTTAGACCCCCCCATCCCCTAGGGTGGTGGGGGGGACGGGGGGGGGGGCGGATTTTTCGGCGGCGCCTATATCCCCCCCTAGCGTTCGGTCTGTGTTGCGCCTCTGCCAAGACGATCTGACGAGTGTGTGTTCTGGTATGGTTCTGGTCCCGTTGATTGAGCCCGCCCCCCCCCCATGATTGAGCTGAGCAGGAGCCTGTTTTCTAGGTCCTGTTTTCTAGGTCCTGCTCAGCTCAATCAAGAGGACCAGAACACACCTGCGGCTGCCAGGATCCCATCCACCAAATACCAATGGGGAGGTCAGCTGCATGGACGTATGCAGTGGTGGAAAGTAACTAAGTACTTTTACTTAGTACTGTACATAAGTTATGAGAGTGTACATCACACCAGTTAAACTTAATAAGTACAATTGTAACATTCCAGATGTATGCACCAGATGCGGTGAAGAAAGAGGCACATTGTTCCACTGTCTATGGTCCTGTCCAAAGTTGATGGAATTTTGGGGGAAGGTCGGGCAGGAAATACAGAAAATTTTGTCAATACATATTGTACCAGAACCAAAGTTCTTCCTGCTCGGTCTATACCCAGAGGGTCTGTCCCTAGCGTAAAGCGTAATGAACAAATATTTATAGACATATGTCTTTTACAAGCTAAGAGAATGATAGCATTGACCTGGAAGAGACCAGACAAACCGAGTATTACACAGTGGTTCAGGGAACTGTCGATATGTTTACCTTTGGAAAAGATTGCATATATTCTCAAGGACAAACAAGAAGTGTTTCAGGAGGTGTGGGGCCGTTTTATTAGATACATAACGAACAATAATTTGTCACACTTAATGGATGGAGCTGAAGAGGAGTAGTGCTGTTGTTGTTTTGTTTTGTTTTGTTTTGTTTTTTTTGGTTATTGTTGTTTTGCTTTCTTTATAGTAGTAGTAGTAGTAATTGTATTGTCTCGTAATGTTCATTGTTGTTTTCTGTATGTTTGTATTGTCATTTGTGTGTAAAAAAAAGGAAAATAAATACATTGTTTAAAAAAAAGTACTGTACATAAGTACAATTTTGAGGTATTTGTACATTACTTGAGTATTTCCAATTTCCAGCAGGCCTACTTTTACTTCTACTCCACTACATCTCGGTGGAATGAATGATTACAACTAAATGTCTTTAGTGGATTTATACAACAGATGACAAAAACACAATGAAAAGAGAGTCAGTCCGAAACATACTTTTATGATAATTCAGTTTGTGGTGATGATGATTGCCTAGCGGTTCAATAGGTAGGCTAAATGAAAGAAGTCTACAAAATAAACATTTATTGAATATATTTTATTTGTAAACCTGACAGTGAAATAAATCTGTCTGGTCAGTCTGTGACTGTGTTTGATTTCCTATCGGGCTTAGTTCTCTAATAGTCAACTGGTAACGTATACACCTTGTTGACACGAGGTCCCGGGTTCGCCTCTCAGCTGAGGCTACACTAAATTTGTAACATTGTTTCTTTCTACTTTTACTAAACTCATTTAAAGAAATTGAGTAATTTTTCCACTACTGAGTGGAATCAAACCAAGGATCTCTCACACTTACAGACTATTATATAGGAGAGACGGGAGACCCACTGTTAATGATTCTGAACTCAATAGGAAGATTAAGAACTTTTAATGATTTGAGAGTTCAAGGTTCAAAGTTAAAACTTGTTATCTAAAATGCGGAATGCAAAGGACTATTTCACCACTTTTCAACCTATCTTCATATAATAGGTCCTCACTAATAATCATGATAAAATGGCACGATTGTTTTCTACTCAGTCTGTGTCTCATAGGACGGCTGTGGGCAGTTTAGAAACCGTCTTCCAGTGACATCATCATTAGGCAGATTATTTTTTAAACAAGATTTTTTTACAAAAATGTTTAGATTTTCTTTATCGTGAGAACGATGGCTTCCATTTTCGCATTGCAACTTTTCAGGACTAGAAAGCCTGCAGTTTCTATTAGCTTGTATTCCCCACCGATGATGTCACTGGAAGATGGTTTCTAAACTGCCCACAGCCCTCCTATGAGACACAGACCGAGTAGAAAAAAATTGCGCCATTTTTTCATGATTATTAGTGAGGACCTAGCCTCGGTACCAGGCTTTCATTTTTGTTGGTGCAAAAATTGAAAGCCTGGAGGAACGCATTGGCCGCTCTGGTCTAAAATTGGGAGTCAACCCTTCCGGGTGGGCGTCGCTCCAAATGATGTGACGTAGCGCTGCACTAGGGGGGAGAGGAGGGGCCGGGGGTGACGGACAGATCGATGAGATCCAATCAGGGCGTGCGCAAATCTCAGCCGCGCCCCGCCCCTCTAGAACCAAAAACCTAACACGTTAGCTCAGGCTAGTGAGGACCTATTATATGAAGATGGGTTGAAAAGTGGTGAAGTGGTCCTTTAACGACAACCTAACTATACAGGCTAAAACGATAGAAGCATCTGCGCTCTGAACACTGGTCAGCGAGTGGTAGGCCTATGAATAAAACTAAAATCAAATGGTGCTGCCAAAAACAACACTGAAGTTAACAGGTGCCAAGACTACCAAGTTACCCTGCTACAATTGTAATGGGCCTCCAGACATCTGTCGCATCCATAGGTCCAGATGGCTGCTTGACTGACCTTCATCTCGACTCCACCTTTGACCTTTCACTGGCGTTGGAAGGGCGAGCGCTGCAGTGCAGACCCTGGCTGTCACACCATTGCCCGGAGGAACAACTACGCTACAGTATGCCACCCTGGCCACCCTAAAGCCGATATTTTGTCCGGCATCTCTACCAAGAGAGGGGTTCCCACACTGCGTCTGGCTGTGTCCATATAAGGGCATCTATGTCACTATGACACTGCCCTGAATGGGAGACCTTCAAGAACATAGGGCCGCTGGTTCGAATCCCGTCTGTCCCTGTCCAAAAGCATCAAAGGTGACCAAATCTTGCACACATCAAACATAAATGGCTGCAGTAAAGCCGCATTTTTCTTCTCTTTCTCTCTCTTTTTCTCCTCTCTCCTTCTCCCCCTCCTTCTTTCTCCCCCCCTCCCTCCCCTGGACGAGTGGCCCCCACCTTGTGCGCCGGGTATCAACTGTCTGTCCACTTGCCCTTGGTATTGTGGGAATAGCCCCCATGCCCTCAGGTGGGGGCTGTGTAGCATGGTGCGCCAGTTCGACTTGGAAGGATTTCCCAGCATGCCTCAGGGGCGGACCCACACTTACTGTTTTATTGTTGTGGCAACTGTCCTCGCTATTTGAGTTATAGAGAATGCTTTTGGTTTTGTGATGGATGTTGTTTGGTGTCTGTTATTTATTTCCACATGTTTGGTTATGAAACTCAATGTTTTACTTAAAGTAAAAGTATCACTACTGCAATATAGAAATACTATGGTACTAAGTAAAAGTCCAGAATTCAAAACTTTACCTTTTTAAAATACTATTGGCTTCAAAATGTACTTAAAGTACCAAAAGACTAAAGTAGTCATCATGCAAGAATCTCCCATTTTACATATTTTCAAATGTATAAAATATGTAATAAACATTTTGAAAATAGCAGATCTACAAGCTCACAATGCATCACATCTTGTAGACAGACCCATCGGCTATTGTTAAATGGCGGAAATGTATATTAGGGCTCAAGTGGTTAATGTATGTTTTGTAATAATAATCAAAATCTACAAAGTAACTAAAGTTTTAAAATAATTGTAGTGGAATAAAAGTAAAATGTGTTTGAGATGTAGTGGAGTAGAAGTATTGAGTATTGAGAAGTACAGTACTTACTGTAAGTAAAATGTACTTATTTACTGTCCACCACTGCCAACTTCTATTGCATTGATTGATTGATGAATGTATGTATGTAACAGATGAGATTGGAGAATCATACAGTACATTTCAAGCACAACTCAATACAAAACTGTTAACTGTGGACGACACCATAAAGTATTACACTTGTTTACAATAGGGCCCACCATGTTCAATTCATCATAGATTCATCGTTACGGAGTTGAGCTTGGTTATGGCCTCACTCACACGTAAGACACACTTGTGTCCTGTGTGTTATGGACGCCTCAATGCATTTCCAATGGGAGTCACATGGTTTCATGACACAACTTGGTGCATGGCTGTCTTCTGCCCTCCCCCCCGCAACAAGGTTGTGTCTTCAAACCATGTGACTCCCATTGGAAATGCATTGCGGTGGCCATGACACACACACACAACACACAGGACACAAGTGTGTCTTGCGTGTGTCTTACGTGTGAGTGAGGCCTTCGAGCACTTTCATTGTGAAAGAACCAAAACCACGTTGTTGGATGTTTGGTTCCTTTTTGTCAGGAGGACATGAAAGTCATGGATTGTAGCTTTAAAAAGGTATACACGGGTATGGGTTTGCAATATGAAAATAAATCTCGATCTAGTGTTACCTACATCTCTCTTGCCCAAAATAGTGATGTCTTAGCTTTTGTCTTCTAAATCATGAGCAGTGGTTCCAATTTAATATTTTATTATGAATTAAATCAAAGGCTATAAATAATGTTAGCACCGACTGCACCCTATACACAACATCCTTCCTACAATAAATGCGCCACGTCTTTGTGTGTGCGTGTACGGTTGTAATGCACGTAACTCGAGAACCGTTTGAACCACCGACTTCACATTCGACACGTTCCACACCCACAGGGAGTGCAGTGCCAGGTATCGAGTCGGTCGGACAGTATAAGTCATTTTACACTTGGTTGCATGCTGAAAATGGCAGATCTACAAGCTCACAACACATCTCACAACACAGTGCTGCAACACGTTGTGGGCTTGTAGATCGGCTATTTTCAGCATGTGTAGAATCAGCCATTACGACGGCATCAAGGCCGTGTCTAATGAAGTACTGTCACCTCATAGACAAAATACAAAATTTGTGGCATTCCATCTTTAACTGTCAGGAGACAGAAAACCGCAGCTTTCAAAGGATGGAAGCTTTAAATTGCAAGGAAAATGAACTCAACTGTAATTTACACATTTATTCATACTCTGTGAATTAGTTAGGTTTAGAATAATTTATTGGAGCAGATACAAAGATTTAATCAGAAAACACTTAAAAGAACTATTAAGAATAAGAAATTCAGAACATTTACACAGCATTTTTTATCAGAAATATAGAATTACTCTTTAAAATAAAAAGTTCATAAACAAAACCTCAAAAGTTGGTCCCAGTAAAAAGAATGAGAGGATTGTATTAAAAGTGGTCACTAAGGGTAAGAGGCTGTACGCACATTCAGATACGACGGACTCGCCTAAAAATGCATACTTGTCCCGATGTCCATTACATACGCACAAATCTTCTGTAGTAAGACACAGACAACGTTTAAAAAATACAGAATGCAGAACAAACTCTCCTTGTTTCCTGGTTTACAATTTCTTGTTACCTTTTTTATCGTGTAAAAACAAAAAAACAAGAGAAAACTAAAGTTACAAAATTAGTTTGATGGCGCTCATACTCTCATACACCCAAACCTGGGATGTTCCCGTTTTAAGTCTCTGTGCAGTGGGGATATTTCTGTACACGCGTGTGTGTGTGTGAGTGTGAGTGTGTGTGTGAGAGAGAGAGAGAGAGAGAGAGAGAGAGAGAGAGAGAGAGAGAGAGAGAGTGAGTGTGTGTGCCTGCACGTGTTTGACTCTGTGTGTTCGACTGTGTGTGTGTGTGTGTGTGTCTGTGTGTGCGTATTATAGGGTAATAACGGTGCCGTCCTCCTCCACCCCGCCCCTGGGCAGTGCCAGGCTGTGTCGTGGGTCCGTTTTCAGGGAGCTGAGGATTTTGTGCAGGCTGCCGTTGCTGTGACGGAGAGCCGGGTTGCTGCTGTGGTGCTGGGGCTGAGGGTGGTGCAGGTGTTGGTGGTGGTGGGACTGGGAGTGGGACTGGGAGTGGGACTGGGACTGTGGTGGTGGGTGGGGGTTATGCTTGAGGTTCAGGTCTCTGTGAAGCTGGTAGCTGAGGCTGCTGTGGTGGTGGTGGTGGTGAGAGCCACCGTTGAGGCTGGGCTGGGAGTGGAAGGAGGCCGTGGAGACCACGGAGGCGGGCCGCGGCGTGGGCGGGCTGGGGGAAGGTTCCGGCAGGGGGGCCGCTGCCGGCGCCGCCGCCGCGGCGGGGACCGGCGGATGCGCGACGACGCGCGACACGTCGGACGCCACCGACGCGTTGGACCTCCGCGACGGCCGCTTGATGCTGCTCTCGATGACGATGTCGGCGTCGTCGTCGCTCTCCAGGTCGTCGGGGTAGCCGTGGGCGGCGCCCACGCTCATCATCCCCGCGGACGTGGCCGCGGACAAGCTCGTACAGTATCCCGCCGAGCCGCTGCTGTCGGAGGACTGGCCCGAGCTGCCGGAGATCCGGCTGCTCCGGACCACGTTGTTGCGCTGGTTCACCGGCTTGACGGTCACGATGAGGTTGTGGCTGTTGGCGATCATCATGTCCGTGACCTGGTCCAGGGACTTGCCCGTCACCTCGATGCCGTTCACCTCCAGCACCTCGTCGTTGACCGCCAGCAGGCCCGTGCTCTCCGCCAGGCCCCCCGGGACCATGCGGGAGATGAAGATGCCCGGGACCTTCTCCAGGCCGTGCGGCGTCACCCGCACGCTGGTGCCGTCGCGGATGTAGAAGCCCAGAGGCTTGTCCGAGCCGTGGCGGTAGAGGCGCACGCGGCGGTGGGACTCGGGCAGGATGTCCACGTCGATGATGGAGGAGACGGGCCGGAAGTCCTGCGGCATGCCGATGCGGATGTGCGGCCGCTTGCGGTTCACGTCGTTGTTCCGCAGCGCCACCACCGCCTTCTTCCGGCGCGTCAGCGTGCCGAAGTTGGCGTAGTCGACCTCTTCTGCAGAGAGAGAGAGAGAAAGAGAGAGAGAGGGAGGAAGAAGAAAAAATATTGAGAACGTGTAAGTCATGTTCAACTCACAACTCATGCTCTACTCAATAAATGAATAGTACTTAAATTCACATTAACCATTTAAGCCCCTTTTCTAAAATAGAGATCAAGTCACACGTGAGGTCTGCTATTTTGTCTATTTTTGAACATTTTCGCCAATAATGGATGGCATGAACAAAACAGGGAGTGGTTGAAGTAAAATAATGTTGCTGCTTATGAAACAAATGAAATGCGAGCAAAGAAACGTTGACGTGCTGGAACGAGTTCTTGAAGAAATGTACACAAGGAGCTCAGTAGCTCTGTCTACACAAGTAAATCATGCCGCGAGAGACACTTTCCTGCCTCTGCAAACTCACGGGGCCTGACACACAGATGTGCTCGGAAATACCGTCTGTGAGAGCCACGTTAGCCATGTTTCATCTATATATTATATATGGGTCTTCATTCCTTATCCTGACAATGTGTTATTGTAGCCATTAGCCATGTTTCATTTATATATATATATATATATATATATATATATATATATATATATATATGGGTCTTCATTCCTTATCCTGACAATGCATGATGTTATTGTAGCCATTAACAGGCCTTATATCCTCCTCCTCAGCATAAAGCAGGATCCTATAATATTTTATAATAAAGCGTAAACCACGTGTTAAAATGTTAAGACGATGACATGATGAGTGCACGTCAGCTTTATCTGCGTCTTCTTGCAGCTCAAGTTCAGCTGTGCCAATAAATACAGCTGCTAATGAAATCCTGACATGGCGTGTGTGTGTGTGTGTGTGTGTGTGTGTGTGTGTGTGTGTGTGTGTGTGTGTGTGTGTGTGTGTGTGTTGAGTGTGCAGAACCTTCCTATGTGTGCTCACTACTGACAGAGGTGACCCAACGAGGAGCTACTTAATGCAGCTGCCGTACAAACATATAGATCACATACCAAACATATAGATCACACACACACACACACACATGCATGCCCAAAAGTCTGGGTAATTCAACTCAACGTTCGATTGCCTTTCTGGAATGAAACCGCAAGGAGAAGATTCATATTCACTGCACTAAGCCAAACTAGATCACTTTCAGTGACATTACTAGTAGTGAGATGTATACGTTTTGTGTCCGTTCAAAATGTTCAAAAAGACTATAGAGCACCGAAGTCCTGACGTAACTCGCTCATCCCTTCGATTCCCCTGGTTCGCGGAAATAATTTCTCTATGGAGAATAACATGGGGTGATCTTAATATCGTCTACTATAAGCGTTGTGGTCCAAAAATAAACAAGCTGTCTCTGCGTTATTGTCAGGGAGGTGTCTCTGTATCGTTTGCAACAGTCAGTCACTCATATATGATACAGTCTGCTTCTATCGAAAATGTAACTAATTCAGTACCAGTAACATTAGCGTTTTCTCTCAGTCAGTTGATTCTTCATATCCATTATGAGTGAAGCGGCCGGGATGACATGTTCATTTTTCAAACACAGTTCTTATATGAAGCAATCTCCTATGGCGATTTCAATGCAACTAAAAAAATACATGAACCTGGGGACTGACGCCCTCTACTGAAAGTGACGTCAGACTTCGGCGCTCTATTGTCCCAAATGTTGGTTGCTTTTAATTGTATCCCCAAATGTAGTTACTGCTGACCTGTGGAGCAGTGGTTCCCAAACTCCTTCATGTCAAGGACCCCTAAATTGACACAAATGAGCCCAGAGACCCCATTTGAAAAAGACATGCCAGGGACCCCCATAAGAGAAGAATTTTGATGTTGATTCTCAACCTGTTTCATTTAAAGAACCCCCAGTTTGACATGCATTAGTCTACGGACGCACATTTAATGTCATTTCTATCTCTGGGACCCCCTGATTTATATTGTAAATCAATGTTAATTTAACTCTGAGAGTGTACAAATGGAACCAATGGACCCGTTTATATATATATATATATATATATATATATGAAACGATAATAATGTCGTAATCACTATGCATCTCTTTCTTTCAATCATTTTTGCACAAACTGATACATGACTCACATACATACAGACTAACCGACATACCTACAATACATACATACGTCCATACATCATCTTCTTCTTACTACTTATATAATAATATTCATGTAGTCTTAGAAATCTTAAAGCCTTTGTTCTTAACATGAATAGTTCCTTAATTTGCCAAACCTCTTGATGTGTATTCTACTCCCATGTATTCCACAACTGGGCCCCAAACCAAGAAGAATCCATCCATGTCTCCTTGGAGAACATCTGGTGCATCTCTACGGTGACACGGGTGTGGGTTGGGTGTAGGGTTGTTATTTGTTTGGGTTTTTGTGTCTCTGATTAATGTACTGTTAAACTGATAACTATACTGAGTATCTCAAATGCTGTGCTGTGAGAAGGATGGGCACTTGGAAGCTTTTCAGCTTCAGCCCATGCCTTTTGATCACCTTCACGGGGCCGTTTCTTGTTTTCTTTGCTGATGTAAGATGTTCAAATAAACTAAACTAAAGTATACTACTGTGTAGAAAGATAGTCACCAGCCACTGGTTTCACTGAGATAACGAAACGCATGCCGAGGTTCACACCATCTTCCCACTATCAGTTCCACCTCAACCTCTGAACAGGCAGCACCTGAACTACACGTCCTCAACCAACCAGTAGGAGTTGCTAGTGACCTCCCCTCTGAACAGGCAGCACCTCAACTACACCTCAACCAAGTTTCTAGTGCAACAAGAACACAACCAGTGTTTTTTGGCAGCAAATGTTGATTTTAGTTTTAGTCATAGTCCATTGAATAGTTGATTTAGTTCACATTTTAGTCACCTGGAATGTTTTAGTGTTTAGTCTAGTTTTAGTCAACTAAATATCATAAGATTTTAGTCGACTAAATCTACAGTTGATTTCAGCAAGTGTAAAATGACTTATACTGGATCTCTTGTCCACTACTCCATTCCTAGTTTTCGTCAGTGGAAAAAGGTAGTCGACGAACATTTTTCGGCTTAGTTTTAGTCGACCGAAGACAGTGTTATTTTTATCTCTACAGTACTGTGGCCTCATTTTGACTATTTAGAAGAAAAAGAGAAGAGAAAAGATGGAGCCCAACTTGAGCATTGATGGAACACCAAGCACTTATTTACTCTGGGGAGTCACAAATAAGGAGAACAAACTTAAGAGAGGATAAAATGCATTAGGCTCCCCTCACTTTGATGGATATAGTGAGAGACACAGACAGAGAGATAAGAGCCCCATGTTAAATAATCTCTCTAGCTCCCCCCCCCCCTCTTCTCCAGCCAACAGGAAATCTGGCCAATGCAAAGCACCCTGTGACAGGAAGTGGCGGTCCCCAAGGCGAGTGCATCGGTTCCACTGCTTCCATGGCAAGAAGAATGAGTCATGCTTACCCTACTGTTTGGGACACCTGCATTACACAATAAAGCAATAGAGCTGTGTGTGTCTCTGTGTGTGTGTGTGTGTGTGTGTGTGTGTGCGTGCGTGCGCACCCGTGCGTGTGTGTGTATAGAACACATTCAATATTTTAAAGTACTTAGTGTAGTACTTGGTGTATTTTACTATTTTTAACGGTGCATTATAATGCTCTTATTAATGGATTGAGATGACTTGACTGGACTGGACTAACTAACAGTTTTATGCCATGAAGTTGCTTTTTTCCATGAAGTTGTTTTTTTGTCCTTGTTCTCTCCGTTGATACTGCTGTATGTTATGATTGCACTAAACGGAATTTCGTTGTACTGTATGTCTCCTACAGTGACAATAAAGACAATAGGTTTTGTGCACAGTATGGCACTACACTAGCAAAAAGTAATGGACATTCATAGCATTCTTCTCTTGTTCTGCTACATTTTCTCAGTGGGAGTGTTAAGTGTGTCTCGGCCCTCATACATTGTTGTGCACTGAAGATAGCGGATCTACAAGCTCACAACATGGCGCACCGCAAACCCATTGTGAGCTTGCAGATTGGCTATTCTCGGCACGCAAACCAAGTACAGTACAAATCACGCTATACAAGGCCCTGACTCATCACTTTTCTACCTCTTCCTCCCGCATCCTGTGCAAGAGTTTTAACTCACAGGAGGACAGCCTGTTCCAATAACGCTTTGCAAAACACACCGTGTGGTTAGGGAGGTGTTAGGGGAACGGTCAATTGAAAATAGCACTCAGTCAGCAGACGACGTTGACATGAAAACTGCGGTCGGTCGCCGCTTTGCGGCCCCCACGTGGAGAAGCAGATGGCCTCCGAGGGATTCGGAAGGCCAGAGACCCCCAGAAACCACATAAATGCAAGACAAGCAGGTCGACTTTCACATAATGTCTCTGGCTGTGCCAACACGTGCCATGCCATTGCAAAGTGAAAGTGTTTTAACTGGCTGACGGAAAGAATAAGTCTGGAAAATACCTTCCTTCAATGTCCGGCTGTGGTGAAATGTGTTTCTAGAACAATGCCAATTTCATCCCCCCCCCCCCCCCCCTATTTTTTTTTCGTGAAAGCTTCTGAATGTCATCAAAGTATGGAGTGGTAGGTATTCTTAGTTTAGTGTGTACGTCGTGGCAGAAGTTGTTTTGATTGAATCCAGACAAGGCATTTGCTGAAGGCCTGGAATTTCTGCCACAAGTGCAAGTCTCCCTGATGGGAACCATATTGGTGGGAGCGCTGCCGAGTCTCATTACAGGTCCTTGGTACAACGCCCTCTCGGTCCACGCCCTTACCTTGTCTAAAGCATGGGTCCTGCAGTCACTTGGAAAGATGCAGACAGAAATGCACGCATAGAGTAATAATTATGATTCTTCTAAGTAATATGTTTCACAGATGCAGTGGAAAAACCCATAGAAATCTATTGGTATTTTTACTACTCTTTCGTGGGCCGGACGATCTATGCTGACCGATACATCTGGTGGAAACTAAATTCAATGTAGTGGCTAAAATAGTGGCCGCAAATGGACAAGCCGCAAACAAACATACTCCCACCGCCGACAACAAATCATATCACCGCCAGCGCAACTTGACGGAACACCCTGAAGTCGGTCTTTTTTTTTTTTTTTTTTTTTTAATTTCCAAATTGTTTCCATCCAGTCCCTCCCAACAGTGAATACAGACGTCACTAGACCATCAGTAGGAGGTCATCTGGCTACATGAGACTAGGAGAATACTGTAGGTTTAAAGGAACAGTTTTTACAAGCCTAAAGACCCAGCATGCACTCGAGATGTCTTGATATGTCTAGCGTCGCAGTTGCATAGTCTTCATCTTTATCACTGATTTTATGGGTGTGACATGCTTGCTACAGAGAGGAAGTGAGGGGGGAAAAAAACACAGCAGGCACATGAGACCAAAGCAAAGCTAGAAGTACATTCCCTTGGTAACACAAGTCTGCAGAGCAACCCCAGATTCCAGAACCCTCGGACGCCAGAGGAATGGGATATCCAGTAACAGAACCAGACGCTGGCACCAGAACTCTCTCTCTCTGTGTGTCCGTCTGTCTCTAAGCATGGGATATACTAGCCGTGTCAGCGAGCCTCGCTAGGAGTAGATCTCAGATGGGTTTTTCCATTGCAAGATTAGATGCTACAGTATGTTGCGTTATTATTATTATGCTACTTGACTGCATTCCGGCGCCTGGCAGGTATCGTGCTTTTAGCGAGAGACAGAATGCCTCGAGAGTGAACAAAGGTACCATTCTGAGCAGAGTTTGTCCCTTGCTTTACTTCATTATACATCTCAAATCATTTATTTTTTATTATTATTCAAAAATATATATATATTATCTTCCCTTATAGTTAAATAAAAGATAAAGGAATTTTTTGTTTATTATTTATTACTTAACTACTTCAACCTGGCTGGCATAGTATAGAAGCCGATCGACAAGCTCAATGCGATGCAAGCTTGTAGATCAGCCATTTTCGCTAGTCATTGTACGACAAAGTGTATATAGGGCTCGAGTGGATAAGCCTCCTCAGGCAGACCAGTCTGATTTCATTAGGTCATTGATCACTTCTTCAAAAAGGAGCGACAGAGGAATGACGCATCGGTTTCTACAGCTTACAGGACCAGAACAGCAGAGTGCGAGACAGACACACAGCACAGGGATTCTGGCAAGTGTTGATTTTGTCGACTAAAACTACTGTCGATTTTGTCAACAAAACTAAACTAAAATGTCAGGAAGGGACTAGTGGACAAGAGATCCAGTACAAGTCATTTTACACTTGGTTGCATGCTGAAAATAGCAGATCTACAAGCTCACAATGCGTCGCAGCGTGACACGTTGTGAGCTTGTAGATCGACTATTTTCAGCAAGTGTAAAATCAGCCATTGCGACGGCATCAAGGCCCGCCAAAATACATTTTAGTCGACTAAATCAGCTGTAGATTTAGTCGACTAAAATCTCATGACATTTAGTCGACTAAAACTAGACTAACTTCCAGGTGACTAAAACTAAATTAAAACTATTCAAGAGACTAAAACTAACTATAGACTAAAACTAAAATAGAAATTTACTGCCAAAAACAACACTGGATTCTGGTACAGCCGCTGTAGACTCAGTGATCCCCGTCTGGCCCATCAGACACAGGTTACTCTAATGGCTCCTGACAAAACTAATCCGTATCTCACTGAAGAATGGTGGTTAAGCCAATGTGAACCTGCCGATCAAAGGCCGGCTGGATCCAGACATCTGTAGCCTATACGGCCAAAACAAGTCTCAGAAGATGACAAGTGATTAAATTGGACTTCCATTTTTCATCGGTTATTATTTTATGTTTTATAATAAAATGGTATAATTGCACGTGTGCGCACGCACACACACGCACGCAGTTTGCATTTAGCCACAAACCTTCATTCCGTTCTAACCAAAAGCTATGGCATGCTACTGCAAATCCAGCCAAGGAGCATGGTTAAATGCTGACAGAGACAGACATTAATTCACTTAAATACTGAATAACTTTGTGTGGTCAACTAGCCAGGACTATCAGTGAGTAGTAGTACACCATGAGAACTTGCTCAAGGCCTTAGTGGATCAGGACAGACTATGATTATGAATGAAAAGACACGGAATTCTACTGTGCTATACAGACTGTACATCTTTTCAGTGGTGGAAAAAGCACTCAATTGTTTCACTTAAGTAAAAGTACCAATACTGCAATTTAGAACTACTTCGTTACAAGTACGGAATTGAAAATGTACTTGAGTAAAAGTACAAGAGTATCGGCATCAAAATGTACTTAAAGTATTCATATTGCAGAATGTCCCATTTCATAAGTTCAAAATGCGTAGAAAATCTATTGAAAATAGCCGATCTACAAGGTCGCAACGCATTGTGAGCTTGTAGATCGGCTATTTACTTTAATCGCCAAAGTAACGAGTAACTAAAGTTTTCAAATAATTGTAGTGAAGTAAAAGTAAAAAATTTGACTCAGAGATGTAGTGGAGTAGAAGTAAAAGTACTGGAAATCTGAAATACTCGAGTAAAGTGCAAATACCTCAAAATTGTACTTAAAGGGTAAGACCACTTTTTTTTAGGTTTGGGTTGTGTAGTTACTTTGCCATGATGCAACTCCAAATGTGGACAAGAAATAAAAAATAACTGCTCCAGTGATTAGAAATTGATAATTCAAAATATGCTCCTCATTGACTTACATTGTATCTAAAACAGCTCTCAAAGTCACTCTTTTAGTATGTAAACAAACACAAACAAAGTTGATTCAGACAATATAGAGCATCACCAAAACTCATGCTGTTTTATTTTTTCATAAAAATGTTTTCTTCCTGTTGATTTTACTATTTGAAGATCTGGATCCAGATCCACGGATCCAGTCCGGGTTTTCTTCCCAATAAAATGGACAAATCAACAGGAAGAAAACATTTTTATGAAAAAATAAAACAGCATGAGTTTTGGTGATGCTCTATATTGTCTGAATCAACATTGTTTGTGTTTGTTTACGTACTAAAAGAGTGACTTTGAGAGCTGTTTTAGCTACAATGTAAGTCAATGAGGAGCAAATTTTGAATTATCAATTTCTAATCACTGGAGCAGTTATTTTTTATTTCTTGTCCACATTTGGAGTTGCATCATGGCAAAGTAACTACACAACCCAAACCTTAAAAAAAGTGGTCTTACCCTTTAAGTACAGTACTTAAGTAAAAGTACTTTCCACCACTGCATCTTGTCCTCAAGGGTCAACCAACTGAACTCACCCCGATAAATTAGCTGTGTGGAAAAAAAGGCTCAACTGAGCCCACCTGACCTAGCTCCCACCCACAACCCACATTATGAGGTCAGGGTTCAGGGGTCAAAGGTGAAGAGGAGAGCGGGGTGGGCGACTGCTCTAAATTCTGCTCTCTGTTTCTACCCGTGTATGTGTCTGTGCAAGAAGACACATCGGTGGAATGTAAGGCCTTGGTGTAATTGGAGATATATTTCAGAACAGGTTGAACACACAAACAGGCCTGGACTGCACTTTAAACTGAAAGAAGGCAAGATCTTTCAAGCCACTGGCATTTTGGTAGCCTTCAACAACCTTGGGCACACTTTTTGCAACACTTCAAACACGTTGTCGTTGCCAGATTTAAAAGCTACGCGTATCACACAATTCTTGCACTACTAGATTCTGTAGGCCTATCTGTACATCCAATACTTTACATTCTAAACATTTACCATTACACCTTTTTGATGTAGCTACAGTATATGCCTTGTGTCCAGTGAGGTTGTATACCAACGGTATTTAGACAGCAAGAACAACCAGAAGTTAGCTAAAGTAGCTAACATCTGCTTCTGGCTTCCCTCTCGCCAGCACCATGCTGATCTTGCGGTAATGAAGCCAACGAGAAAGGAAAGTCTTTGTTCCACTGTGAAGCCCACCTATAGTTCACTGAAGCTGTGAAAAGAAGGCCCTTGAAACAGGTCTACTGCTTTTTCATCGTCTCCAATAAAACCCAGGAATCTAAAAAGGAGTTTTATGATTGCCTATTAAGGCCTCCCCACACACACTTTGCACTGGCATGTCTTCTTATACATTCACCACTGGCCCAACATAACCATAAACAACATGGTGGAAACATTAACCAACCAAAGCGAAAACATATTTCAATTTCATATCCTTTTTTACACTTTGATAAAAAAAAGATTCATGTCAAGAGACGGCTGTGCTTGATTATTACCGTACATCGATGATATGGGGAAATTGATAATAGGTTGGGGGCTGAGGAAGTGTGTGTGTGTGTGTGTGTGTGCGCGCACGCGCAGCAATGGCGGCACGGTGGAAACGCCAGTGGACGCCAACTTTGCTTGTTCTTTAACATCTAACAACCGCACCCGTTCTAACTACGATCGTTAATGTAGTGGGTACAGCTTTTGGAACTTCTGCAACTCCTGTGGCGGTGGCTGTGTGTCAGGATATCACGTCAAGATGTACCCAGCGACGTAGTCTACTATCGGCGACCACGCTGCCTGTTGGTCCCTCCCGTGAACAACAGGTGCCGGGAGGAGAGGCAGTGGACCCGGTGACTTCCCCGCGGTGTGTCGGTCCGCCATCGGGGCAGCGGTGTGTGGACTTCCAGGCCCATGAGAGCGGCTGCGGAGTGTGGAGGGTGCAGCGTCACCGGGAGAGACCAGGTGTGTCTGCAACTTCCCTACGGCAAGCGGACGCCGCGTGTTGTCACCGGGCGGCGGTGTCAGAGTGCTGGCTCCGTTCTCTCCGATGGTCCAGCCTGAGACATGTCCACAGCGTGGGAGCGTTTGTGGGAGCGTTTCGAACTCTCGACAACTTGCAATGCGAGGTGTTGTACTGTCCCTGCTGTACTGTCTATGCCACCAAATGAGCCTAGTCCTGAGCACCGTCGTGTGAACGAATATGGCTATCAGAGACGCTGCTGAGTGACATTCTTGCATGCTGTATCATGATTCCAAACATGTGTCATAGGCTTGTGATTGTAACATAACTGCACCCATACTGTTTGTGTCCTTATGCATTTTGCTTTTAAAGTGTGGACCAAATAAAATAATTCAAATGTGTGTGTGTGTGTGTGTGTGTGTGTGTGTGTGTGTGTGTGTGTGTGTGTGTGTGTGTGTGTGTGTCTGTGTCGTGTGTACAAAATGACATCGCCAAAAAGATGAAAATTAAATGCAGGTGTTGTAGCAGCAACAGCACAGTAGTAAGCATGAAACACAGGTTAGATAGGTAAGAATAGAGAGATACGAATAAGTAAAAGACAATTTACTTGACTATTGATAGATAGACAATATTATTAATAAATATATCAACAGTGCGCACGGAAACTGCAAAAAAATAATTGGGAACCAATTGTTCCCTTAATTCTTTTGAGCAATAGCTATCCGCAATGGATGAATGGATAAATGTACACATGTGAAGATGATATACAAAAATGTTAAATGTTTCTGTTGGGGAAAAACTGGGTTTATACACCATTTTAATAATCTATTTACCAACATATCATGATCTGCAACATTACAGGAATGCCTATTCTTCCCTCGTTATATACAATGGCAATTGAAGAAACTAATTATTTTGTGAAGGCGTTTGGAGTAGGGTTCCATAGGTGTGGCATTTCACACCAAGAGTTCCAAACGTTTGCACTGGTTAGTTAATCAGATATTTGTGATGCGTGTGTTGGCATAGCGGTTAAGAGCAGGAGGTTTGAAACTACTTTCCACAGAAGATAAAATATATTTTGTATGTATTGCACACATGCATGCAACATGCAAAAGTGTAAATCTGTATGAATGAAGACCATTATGCATATTGGTCAACAGTGTTGTTTTTGGCAGCAAATTTCTATTTTAGTTTCTTGAATAGTTTTAGTCACATTTTAGTCACCTGGAATGTTTTATTGTTAGTCTAGTTTTAGTCGACTAAATGTCATAAGATTTTAGTTGACTAAATCTACACTTGATTTAGTCGACTAAAATGTATTTTGGCGGGCCTTGATGCCATTGTAATGACTGTTATTACACATCTGTGAGCAGATCTACAAGCTCACAACGTGACACGTTGTGAGCTTGTAGATCGGCTATTTTCAGCATGCAACCAAGTGTAAAATTACTTTATTTTGGTCAACAAAATTGTAAATATATTTAGTCTTAGTCATCATAGCTTAGTTCTCATTTATTTTTTGTCAGTGGAAAAAGGTAGTCGACGAACATTTTCCGTCTTAGTCGACAACAACAACACTGATTGGTCAACAGACATGTGACTGCAGCGCAGTGCTGGTGACAATAAGCACCCCTTCAGTGCAGACTCAGTGGTGTGCCTCAAGGTCGTGACCCCCAGAGGAGGCGGTGGTATTTTAACATGTTGGTATCATCCTCACACTACTAACCCAACTGGGTCGCTTACAAATGGATTATTTACTCCTTCAGAGGAGTCTCAGAGGCCAACTTATATTGTGCCAACAATGCTGCACTGATAATACCATATTCCATACAGACACTATGAAAACAAGAATATGTCGACTACATGTAAAACAAAGCAAATTATTTGAGGCAAGGCCATTAACCACATGAACCGTAGCATCCCTGTTCTGGGCATGTCATAATAAACATGGCAGATCAGTTGCGAGCTTGCATATATTTGGTGTAGAGGGGAGGAAAATTAAAAAGGGGGCAAATATAGATCCCTGGGGGACGCCAGTCAAAGTACTGTATATATTGAAGTGTTTGAAGCAGATTTGTGCAAAATAAAACTCAATGTTAAAGGAATTCTACCTAATTGGTAAATGGTTAGCATTCATGATTTTCACAGAAAAGGGAATGATTTCTTATTTGCTTTCAAGAACATCTCTGAGCGAAGATATGCCAAAGGCTCAAATTATGTAACTTAGACAGCATTTTATGTAGACTTCGATGGAAGCTTTATGTAGACTTATAGCATTTTATGTAAACATAGCACTATATAATATGCATAGTTTCATTTTATAGATATCCCACTGTTACGTCCTTAGCTTACGTATGATTCATGATAACTACTTTGTATGTATACGATGTATTGCCATGCTTCTTGTTCTTGCTTAACGTAAATCGCTCTGGATTAGCCTCTTAAACCCCAGGGGGGTCCAGGGGGAAAATCCACAACATCGGAGTCGGAACCGGAAGACCAATTGGGTCTCCATTGACCCGCTGAGCGCTGTTCAGAGGTTCTGTGCGATTCATACTCCTATTTTAGAGCCGAATAAAAGTATGAAAAATAGGCGTATGAATCGGCCCTAAGAGCGTCCGCTAAATGCTGAGATGGGCTTGTATTCCTCAAAGCGCGATGGCGAGAGTTTAGCCTCTGACCCAGAATAAGCTTCAACAGCATCCAGTTATGTCTCGGAAAGAGGTCTCCTTTCCCTCGAGCCCTCATAGTCATGGTCTTTCCATGGCCAAGCGTGACAAAGTGCTTAGTGACAGAAGAGACCAGAACCACCACAGAGACAAAGAATAACGCTGAGAGACCCTGATGCTTTTTACATTAGGTCACTGGGCTGCTGTGGCAGTGGGCCACACACACACACACACACACAGATAGTCTTCCCACTAGCGAAGCGACCAGCAGTAAATTGCACGGAGTGGAGTAGAACGAAATGAAACAACTCATGACAGAGCAGACAGAGCTTTTACAAAACGCAGACGAATACAATACTGTAAAGTAAGAGTGTACCAAATCTGAGTCAGTCAACACTCCCTAACCCCCCCCCCTCATTTACAATAGAAAGGACTCATTTCAGAATGCATAATAAAATGCAGAGAGCCTTGAACACGCATTTCTTATCCCCACAGTGTGATGGGCCTGAATTGATGGTCGCATGGCAACACTCCACTGCTGTGGAGGAGGTGCATACTTAGTTTAGACTAGTCATTGGTTAGACATGGGTTAAGGTTAGGTTTAGGTGTGCTGCCCCATGGGACGTTAGGTTTAGGGTGAGGGTTTGAGATAGGGTGTAGTTGTAGGACTAATGACTGGTCTAACCAATGACTAGTCTAAACCAAAAACTGTCTAAACTAAGTACTGCACCCCTGTGGAGTAGTGTATAGTAGTAGTAGTGGAGTGGAAGGATGGAACCTTTACGCTTAATTTGTTAAGAAGGTGCGAGGTAGCATAGCAAACCAAAAATAGCTGATCTACATGCCCCCAGCGCATCTCATCACGCACTGCAACTCCTGCATGTTAAGCAGGCCATAACAATCTCTACCATATTATAAATCAGAAGAACAATCAACTCAAGGAACAAGATAGCAAGTACTTTTCTCCCCGTCGAAAGTACTTTGCCTTCCAGGACAAGGAATGTAATCCAGGTTAGCATACCAACACATGTAGATAGCAAAGTTTTTAATCTTCCAATCCCCTCCCGTGCAAACAAACCACATCTTATAATAAAATAAGTTGGATGTTGCAGGACGAAATTCACAACCTGAAAATATCGTCATATATGCAATGATACTGTAGCATACAACATAATACGAAAGGAATGGGCCAATGCTTTGGAACATTTATGACTATTTTTAAACGTTTGTTGCAGAAACATGCTTTTTGGGGGATAAATCCCCTCCTAATTACTTACACATGATCACGGAGGTGACTTGATATTGTAATTGGCTAGCTAGGGAATCCAATCGACGGATGCATAGGACGTGTGCACACGTGTCCTATGCATCCTCAATGATATCAGGCGAGAGAAGAATATTTTTTTATTTTTGAGTGAGCCTCTAAGGCCACCGTACGCTTCGCTCTTCATTCATATTAGCGTCCCGTTCACTTGGGACATAACACTGGGTCGCGCCATCTTGGATCGTCGGCACCATAAACACCCATTCTATCAGTTTCTTTCAATCGCCTGCATCTCCTATTCCTTGTCCCAGATGGCTTATTAGAAGGTTTATTCCACGGCAGGGAGCCGACACTGTGAAGCATTCCACTGCACTCGGTTAGCTACGTTTGATACACACGATGTTGACTACGCATCGTCCAACCTCCTAACATACGATCATAACCGGAAAGTCTGGAAATGTGGCTTTTCAAAATGAGAGCTCAAAAGGGAAAAATGCTGGCGTGAATTATCTCACAATTTATTAATATAATGCTGGCGGAGTAACTGTTAAGCACCCCCACAGCCCAAATGGAATGATTCTCTATCTATTGCATAACATTTTCATGTTATGCAATCAGACTGATTCGACTGCCAATTAATCCCTCATGTTGCCTGTAGTCTACTAGTAGTCGAATAATGCCAAGGATGCAGTATTCTTACAGGCAACATTTGGCCAATCAGATTCGACTATATAAATTCTTTGTCGAGGAAAGGCCGACACAGAGCCATAGAGTATAGACAGAGTTACGCAAACTTTGTTAATTTCATGGGGCCAGTCCAATGGGGCCAGTCAGTCAAGTTACCTTATCTCTTCTACATAGACTTCTATTGGTTTGAATGTCCCCATTTGAAGGCTTCAAATAGGGACAACCGGAAGTTTACGGAATGCATTGGAGTCTATGGGCTCGTGCGAGAACATGAACCACGTGACCGTGCTGTTTTCTGCCCCCTCAATATCACAACTCTTCCATTAGATGGCTCTGGGCCGGCATACTGTGGTTTCTATGCCACAAACTATCCATATGATTGGGCATATATAATATGACTGGATGTCTGGATTTCTCATATAACATTTCTGTATGGGTATTCCCTGTTGAAAATGGCAGGGTGCATGTGTGTGTGCGTGCGTGCGTGCGTGCATAGTAGACGGCTGCCAAGATATTCAACTAACACTAACATGGAAAAAGTGAACGCAGGCAGAAAAAGGGACGACTTCTTTTTTAAAACAAGCAAACATATTTCACATTCTTGTTGGGGTGGCTGAGACTGCTAGAGCAGCAGTGCCTGGAAATGTGGAGCTGCCTGCAAACGAACAGAAGAGTCACCGACAGACAGCTGCCGTACGTGCACGATGCCGCAGAACTTACTGGAAGTTCTTCTGGGCTTGTACCGCACACACACACGCAGACAAACATATTTAGGCTGCGTGTGTGCGCACACTCACAAACACAAACAACTGCAGAGAGGAGCAGACACTTTGTCGCATTGTCGAAAGCCAACGAAAACAGCTATGGTCTAGAGTCGTGTTATGTCTCAACAAAGTGGATTAGGTGCACAACAATGACAAATTACCTCCTGAGGTTGACAAATACAGTATTGTACTACTTACTTGCATGCAGTCAAACAAGATTTTGACTGCATGCACCTGTATAAGTTTAGAGTATTGTTTTTGTAGACCTTATTAATCTCGTGGGGGAAACCAGCTGATGGCTTCTCAGATAGTTATGATAAAGTACTCGGTTTGGTCAGGAACACCAACACATATCACTGGATGGGGTACTGGGAGGTGAACCGGTGGCAGTCTAATTACCAGATCATGGCAACTCTATAAGTTAAGGCTACGCCATCAATATACTGTACATCAGGGAATCCCAAACCTTTCCATGCCAAGGATCCCCGTTGTGGCCTGTTACTATCAACATTTTATATACGAGACAAAAAAGGGGACTACTGCACATCCAAAAAGACCCGTGTGAGGTACAAGTCTAGTTAGCAGGCATAGACATCAAAAAGGGGGGGAAAAAACCTCCCAAGGATATATATATATATATTATTGAATACATAATTTTTTTCATTTTCCCATCTTTTCCAATCTGCCACCCCGGCGACCCCTCCGAGGGGCCGGGGGCCCCACTTTGAAAACCCTCTGGTATATTTTATGTCTCGGCTTAGTGCTGTCAATGCTCCTACTGCACATTTAGCACGACACGCCCTCGGTGGCGCCCGCCCGCCCCCCCCCCCAACTTTCTCTTCTTGCACTTAGCGCTGCATGCATGCTGCTGGGGCCGACCCAGTGCACATCTGGGACAAGTTAAACAGGGCTGCCTTTGCCTGCTCCGCTCCGCTTGGGTCTGTATGGGGCAGGGTGGGGAAAGAGCACGCAGTCGCAGGACTGAAACTCCCCGTGGGGCCTCAATCACCACCCACCCACCCCCAACGTTACTCAGACGCATCGCATTTCTGCAGGTTACAACACAGTCTGTGAGGGAGACGGAGAGTAAAACACCACATGAGACATGCATGCACACCAAAACGTATTCCTATTATATATCGTATGCTCAATTAATAGCAATCCTGAAGCGCCACACACACACACACACACACACACACACACACACACACACACACACACACACACACACACACACACACACAGTCTACTAGCAAACGGCTAACACCTGAGCCATTGTGTTATGCTGCCTGGGCCATTCCTGTGTTGAGGAGTCAACCCAGCAAACCTGACTGTGATTGGTCCGGTGTACAATATGAATGGACGTTTGATTGGGATTTCAAATTGCGCCACTATCGACCGATAAATGGTAAATGATGCTTTTATATAGCGCCTTTATCCAAGGCGCTTTACATAAGACTGTGCATTACATTCACCCATTCACACACACACATTCATACACCGATAGCGGCGGAAACCATGCAAGGCACCAACCAGCACATCAGGAGCAATTAGGGATGCAGTGTCTAGCTCAAGGACACTTCGACACTAACCTTGCGGTTACCATCCAGCCATTCTACCACTGAGCCACTGCCGACCGGTCTACGTATCTCAACCACTTAAACCCCATATATATATTTAGCTGACCAAAAATGAGTTAATAGCACATGCAGACTCTTCACATACTAGAGCATGTCTGAAATAAGTGTCAGAGCTGAAATTATGTATGTAAATATGAAATAAATGCTTAAACATGTAGCTAGGTGTAATGAAGTGAACCCATCAAGCCCGTTTTTTCAACTAGTTGTTTTCTGCAAGACATTACTCTATAAGCCATATCTCCAAAACTGGTGGGTCAAACTGAACAACCAATGTCAATTTGAAGCTATGAAAAACGAAAAATCTAAAAAATGTAAAAATTTAGTCACATATGGTTAAAGACATTGTTGCTCACCACTGTTCCACTTCTAACCTGTCCTGGTGACGTGCACGACAGGCCTGCCTGTGAAGATTAGGGCCTCACTCAAACGCCCTCACCATGGCAGGGAAATGGAAAAACGATGTGGAGGGACAATCAGACACTCCGACACAAAGTTAGTACAAACACACACGGACACATCAATCAGCCAAGTGTACGCAAGAGTAATGAGGCATAGACAATACAGCTGCACTACTTGACATTTTTCAACTCTTTGTCTGAGATTTTTGCTGAGTTAAACGGCGGTTGTCCCCGTCTGCCAATATGTCTGCCAGCCAGCGAGCCACAGAGAAAATGACAAAAAGTGACAAAAAGAAAAGAGTGAGACAGACAGAGAGACAGAAAGAATAGGCTGAACAAATGGCAAGATGGGAATAAGAGATACAAAGAATGGGGGTGGAGAGAGAGCAGGAGGAAAAAAAATAAAAGAAAATAATATCACAGTAAGACTCTTGCTGAGGAGAGCTCAAATCAAACCACAAAGTTCTTCTCCTGGTCCGTTCAGAGAGAGACGTATCTAATTCAGCAGCAAACTGGAAAAACAAAGCTACAACTCCATTTACAGGATACTGAAACAGAAGGTCATCCAAGTCACATAATGGATATAGACAAGGAATATTACTGTACATTTTGTAATTACAGTGTGTAAGTGAAGAGATACAACACAATGCTAGGCATAGCACCTTAGATTTAGACTGTGTTCAGTGTGTTGGCCATTGAGCAACTGGTACACAGTCAAGCCTGATTTCTACTTGGACACAAATCTTGTCTCGCACTGAAATTAGTAAATCTACAAGCTTGTAGATTTACTATTTTCGATGCAAGACGACACCGGCACGTAACCAAGCATAAATCAGACGTTAGGAGTGAGTAGGCTCACTCTCTCCTCGATCATGATAGATGGGGTTTAGTTATGCAAAATGTGCAATACATCTGTGATATCTTGGGTACAGGGCCCCCCCTGAGGTACAGCCCCCCCCGAGGTACAGGGCCCCCCTTGTACCTAGAAGCGTTGATTGGGTAAGCTCTGCGGGTTGGGGCCCGTCTAGGGCACACCCACTTCGGGCACCTGAAGCTTTCACAGAAATTCACACCCTTTTCCACAAAACCACAGAGTAATAGGACACTTCCTCTGTGCACGCATTGTTGACATTCATCCAGAATGCCTCATTTCTACGCTGCTCCACTGACTCCATTAGCCACACATACACACACACACACACACACACCCCCATTCTGGCTCTTACCATGCCCGTATATCCGTTTTTCAAACAGGGCTAGAGCAAAAACAAACAAAAAGAAACGCAACCTGAAGAGAGAAATCCGAGACACATGCAGACTCATCACCGACACAGACATTCAGCCCACATTCGGTGCACCGCCAGCTATTCAGAAATTACACACATACACATTTGCATGTCAAGAAGAGCCCTAACATTTCCACCCGAAAACCCCATACTTTAGTTAAATCATGGCCTTTCCTGCAATACACGCACGCAAACATGCATGCATGCATATAAGCTACCAAACTGCTGGGGTAAATTCCACTCAAACTGTCAGTCACTATGTGTCCATTGTCTCTAAAACACATATCATCTAAGGACAAGTCTCTGTTCCTTCTTCCTTGCTTTCCTATACTCTTTTTCTCTTCCTATCCTCCCCTCCTTTTCTCCTGCTTGCGTCCTCAACTGCTGAGTTGGCCCGAATCAACGACTCACTGACCGACGGCGGCTGTTTGGATAGCCGGCGTATTCTCACGGTATGTGTTTGTGAGTGTGTGTGTGTGTGTGTGTGTGTGTGAGAGACTGTGTGAGAGAGACGTCGGTGGTTCTGTGCAGGAAGCCATAAAGAACTTGCAGTGTGTGCTCCAAGAGATGAGTGACAAAATGCAAAATGTGTTTCCTAGTTCCAGCACATTATCAAACTTTCAGCATGTGAGAACATACAAGAGGACCAGTGCAGTACTACAAAGTACTCATCCCCAGTACTACAAAGTACTCAGCCCCAGTACTACAAAGTACTCAGCCCCAGTACTTGACTCAAAGTATTAGATACAGGTCAAATATTACTCCCAACTACAAGTGAACGTTGTGTAAAGTCATGTATTAAAGGTATATTCAGTTATTTCACTTAAATCAAATATCACTGTTTTGTTGTGATAATCCTCCCTACTATAGAGTGTGCTGACCATATAAGGATTTCCTCCCTGTCCCCAGTTAACCCCTGGGGGTCAAAAAACCTTAGGTTTAGTTTTTGGCTAGGTGGCAAAGCCTTCATTCAATCAGGATAGAGAGGGGCCTTCCGCCAATCATAATCGAGCTGGGGCGGGCCTTGGTGTGTGTGCTGTTGGCCTGTGTGTCACCCCACTGTAGTGCGTGCATGTACACATCTTGTTACCGAGGCGGACCAGGGGGTTTTCCAAATCACTGAATGCTCCTTTAAAAGAGGACATGCCATTCTAGGTCAAAAAAATACTATTGAAATGTATAAATTACGAAAAAAACAAACAATAGTGAAAATAGCAGATTTACATGCTCACAGCGCTTTCTGAGGTTGTATATCGGTAAAGTACAGATACTCAAAACATGTACTTAAGTACAGTACTCAAGTAAATGTACTGCCCAGGACACTATACTGTACAGGACACTGAGTGACTACTGCAGACAGGCATGGAAGGGATGTTGTGTTAAGGAAATAAAAGTAATTTGTTTTTTATCCTCCCCTTAACCGTTCCAGGGACAAATTTCTTTCCTGTGACTAAAGGGTGAGACGTCAACTGAAGCAGATATGAATGTGGGTTTAAGCATTGCCATGCACGGCCGTCTTGCTGAATTTAATTTGGTTTGAAGGCCAATAATGGCCGAAATGCTTCTGGGAATGTGATAAGAATCCGTCTCGCGTCAATTAAAATATAACTAAATAATAATGGAAGTGTGGTAGGTGGAAATCTAGTTAATTTAAAAAAGTACATTTATATAAAGCTACTAATCGTAGTGAATTTTCTCTCAAGGATTGTAAAAGATAACAAAGAATTCAGTTGAGGAATTAACTAATGTAATAGGCTGCTAATCTTTTGGCCATGTTCTTGTTGAGGAGGGGATCAATTTCACCCGAGTTAAGAGACAAAGCACAGAGCACAGTTCAGTGCCACGCTGCCTTTAAAAGTTAAAAAGAAACTCTGGCGATTCAATATGACCAATCAGAAATACTAAATATTCCATGTAACCAATCACATTTTGTAGACTTCAGTGCCAGTTGTGTGGCTCAACAATTATTGGCCAATTGGCGCGGCAGCCCATTTCATTGTCTTATCCCCCCCCCCCCCATGACCTATATATGGTTATGTTGCGGACATGGTCCCTTCAGTTGCACTTAATTGTCATGTTCATCCTTTAAGCATAGTGTACACACTCGTGCACGCATGCACACAACCAACCCACACTATCCCCCCCTTTACTCCTTACTCCAACTTACTCCTTTTGTTAACAAAGCCTATAATGTCAAAACCCAGAGTCCAAGTACAGAATGTTACAACCAACATTTGTACATAATACGAAACATTAAGGGTCAAATTAATTGTTTCACGATGGCTGGGATAAGGCAAAAATCAAGATGAAAAACAACCACAGAACCCCTTATTGGCTCCAGAAAAAGAAAGGAAATAGCTAAATGGTTTAGGATTGGGCCTGTGCCACTCATCCCCACAAGGGGATACTTTAGTGTCTCAGTGTAAACAACACTGAGAAAACAGTCAACTCCCCTGTAGTGTACACTACACACAAATGTGGCTATTTTGAGAATCTATGCTGAATCTGGCTATTTTGAGGAATACAACATTGCTACATAGCCTACACTTACGGGCAGTCTCATGTCCTGAGTGGAACCATTGCATTGTGGGCATTTGTATGAGCACACCGTTTGTGGCACACACACACACACACACACACACACACACACACACACACACACACACACACACACACACACACACTTAATTTGCTTCCCAATCATTTTGACCACAGAGATGGTGAACTCCTGACCGCGGCCGTTAAATCAGGAAAACAAACTTGTTTGTTTTTGTAAAGAACATTGATGCGTTCACGTGCACGGTAGGCGTACCACGTGAACTTTTAACTGGTCTCAGGTGATGGGTGGGTGGGGTGCACGTGTGTTAGTAGTATACTGGGTGGGGTGCACGGTACGCATGTGTGCATGTGTGTTAGCAGTATACTGCAATCTGTTCAAAAGACTCTTTTTATTCCTATCGAAGCCAGTAATGTTTATTGATGTTTGCAACTTGGGAGTAACACAGCACCTTCAAGCACCGCTTAAAATCTAGAAACGACGGAGAAACTGTTTTTGATACTACTGCTACTCCCCAATTCTCCATTATTCCTTATTTTCGCCATTTCCCATGTCGTTATATACTTTAAACATATGTTTACAATTACTATTACTAGTACTGTTGCCATGTCTGAGGAAGCATAACAAATGTGTTTTAACCCTTCAGCCCAAAATACACCAATGCAAAGTACTCGCAACCATTATCACAATGGCAGTTGCAAGGAGTTGCATTGGTGTGACATCATAACTAAAAACTGTTTTGTTGCAAGGAGTTGTGACTAGTTGTGAGGCGCGCTCCATTGCTGCTGACATCACCACCTAGCACCCAAAGTCAATGGACATGTCTGTTTAGAGCACTTATATACGTTGTCATTTAGGGCCCTAAACAATCATTAAAGTCCATAGACTTGGGAGCCAAACGATTTAAGTCATAATAAGACTTCAT
Source organism: Protomyctophum parallelum (assembly GCF_964188405.1). Lineage (NCBI taxonomy): Eukaryota > Metazoa > Chordata > Actinopteri > Myctophiformes > Myctophidae > Protomyctophum > Protomyctophum parallelum. The sequence goes on along the minus strand of NC_139697.1, from coordinate 27,514,505 downwards.
ATGACCGATATAAATACAGTGGGCGGGCGCCCCTCACTTCACACAAGTGTGACTATGCCCAGCTTTGTGTGACCGTGTTTGTGCCACGGTCGGAAATGATTTGATTGGCTGAGCACAGAATGTGATGTATGATGCCCCTCGCTGTGCACAAAGTAGGCCTACTGATATAATACAATCTTAATTCATAACTTCTACTGTAGTTGTATATATTTTGCTATAATGTGTGGTTGTAACAACATCCTAAAAAGCACACCTGGACTTGTCTCATGGCACACAGTTTGGGAACCACTGGCATTGACCACTTTGCACACATTAGCCTTCACATGTGTAGCCTACAAGCTATAGTTAACGGGGGTGTCTCTCCAGTAAAGCTTTGCCAGTGGTGTGTGCAATTGCTGCGGGCTGCGTTGACGAGAAGCAAAAGTCGGTCCCGCCTTTGTAATTATGGACTCTGAAAATAACCCTCCGTTAGCCTGCTAGCTAGCTAGCAAGCGTACAGCCATCCAGGTTCAACTCACACATGCCAGCAAGCTGCATGTTGGGCTCTAATTGAGGCCAGGGATTGAAGGGAAAATAGGGTCCTGCTGTTTGGAAGACGAGGCTTATGAACATTCCATGGAACTGATTTGGAAATCTGTATGAAAAAAAGATTACTTCCAGGTCCACATACAGTACATATCAAAACAGTACAAACACCCAAAACATTGGCTCATGCAGATATTATGTTCTGCACTTTCACTGGAGACTAATATACAAAAGTAATGTTAAGAGGCACGAGTGAAATCAGAATTGTAGCTTTTGATTTCATAAAAATTACGTCACGCCCTTTACTGAATTCACAAAATGAAAGTGTATACGGTACATTTCTTTGACTTTAAATCAGGGGTTTAAAATCCTGTTGTCCCCTCTATACTAAATCCTTTGACCAGAAACAGCGGTTAAGGTAAGGTAAGGTAAAGTACTGTATGTTTGATCAGGTTAAGTAACCTTGATTTCCCTCAGAGTAGTAAATCCACCACACATGCTTGCACTTGTGTTCTTGCTTGTAATAAAGCACATACTCACAATATACAACACACACAAGAAAGTCATTAACCTCATTTAGACCCGAGCTCGATTCTACAAAATGTCTTCTAAATCCTGACAGTTTTCTGAAAAACCCATGTTTCTATGTCAGTCGTTCTCAAACTATTTCATGTCAGGAGCCCCAGAATTATATGAAATTGGCCGCAGACACCAATCTGAAAATATGTTGTTCCAGGGACCCCCAGAAGCAAAGATTTGAGTTAAAAAGATTTTGGCACATTCTCACGATTTAATTTTTTTGCAGATTTACAAGCTTTACGAGCTTGTAGATCTGCCATTTCTCAGTAGATGAATGCATAACAATGCTTAAAACACCAACAGGGGTTCCTGTCCAGAATGGGTTAAATACACACAGTCACACGTTTGTATTACTATACTTAAAATGAAAAGTGATTGCATCAAAGCCATTTTACACATTTTTGCATTTTAATCCCTAAAGCCGATCTACAAGTTCTACAACTATGTATAATTCAGGCACAACCCCAACCCCTAAAACTAACCTCTAAATGCCCAATCCTTCCCAACCTCAACCTGAATCCCTCGCCAATTTGTTAAGACCAACTCTGAACATCTTTAACCATAAAACATTTCTCTTGCGATGAACAGGAAAATTGTCCTCACAAAAGTCCATTTCTCAAAAATCTACCATACTTGGGAGACATTTGGCCTCCACAAGTATAGTAATACAAATGTACACACACACACACACACAGCGCATGTCTGGCCTCGTCTGCAGTAGAACTGTAATTAGGGAGGAACCGGCGCAAGCGTTCTTGCGGCAGGCCCGTCTCTAAGCAAACCAGTGACTCCTCCCTCAGAAAGCCACTAACACCCACCCAGCATCCCTTTTCCTCGCTCTCTTAACCCAAAACCTTCAACCCTGCTTCTCCGCTTGTCTCCTTGCCTGGGTTCTAAACTTGGCCTGGGAATTTTTCCTACCATACTTTTCATCCACAAACATCCTCTGTATGCTACTAGTTATTGGAAGTAAGCCACTCGAAATGCTATAGCAGAGATTCCTCAAGATAAGGTAGAATTGCCTCATCGAGGTGAATATGTGCGAGACATCGTTTTAACCACTTTGAGCTGTATAAATGTACAGATTTTTATTTTTGATTTGATATTGGTTAAAATGGCGCATGGTTACATGACACAGAATCAACTAGAAAAAGTGCCCTTCTGGGCACAGGTCTCCACCAGGTTATCCACAGATCCGTGCAGTTAGAGGTAAAAACACTTTTCGGCCAGTTATAGCGCCACCTTGAGGCTGAGTTGAAATTGTTCATGTGGCATTTTGTCCTCGGCCTAGTGGGAATGTGGGTGCACAATTTCACGGAAATCACGCGATGTGTTCATGATTTGCAGCATTTTGTTTGAAACTGAGCACTCCTGTGAACTTTGGAAGCCAATCTTAACCAATCAGGATGGAGTGTGAGAAATATGAAAGACCGGTTTGGTTGAATGGCTCTAGAGAGACTGTGTACCAATTTGCGTGATGTTTGGACAAAATCTGTAGGTGTGCTGTGCAAAAACCTGTTTTGCACAAAGCGGCCTCCTGGTGGCGCTATAACAGGCCGTTCTGGAAAGTTTGGGGCAGAGGTTCATGGTTGGCATCCAGGGAGTGTGTGTGCAAAATTTGGCATCGACCGGGTTAACGGTGGCTGAGATTAGCTGGTCACGGACGGACACACGGACGGACGGACGGAGTGCAAAACATACTCTCCCCATGCCTTCGGCTGGTGGAGACAATAACATAACTGGCTGGCAGACACATTTGACTAGAGATCTATAACGTTTTCCCTCGACCCAAAAGGATAGTGATAATTCCGTAGGGCATCTGCCATATAAGACCATCTAACCATAGACTATCCAATTACTATCCTATTTGTTCCAAAAACACGATTCTCACCTGATTCTTTTCAATGTTACACTATCACTTTGTGACTATTATAGATGATTGATGTCACATGCTCACCATTTTAAGTCTATGCAGTTCCCACCATGTGGATCCCGACATCTTTTTTGACTAAAGATTTTCTTTTTCCGTGGAGTCAGGGGTGTAAGATTACAATGTAGAAAACTCTGCAGCCTTGCAGGTTGTGTGATTTCTCGGTGACCCCTAAATGTGATGGTTGCAGCAGGACTCAGTATGGTCCAGAGGGTCCAAGCACATGTCAGTCTGACTGGAAACCACACTGGGACTGGTCTGGGACCAGTGGCCACAAAACTCAGACTGGGGGTGGATGCGAACAATTACTGCTCAAAGAAGGACTTCCTGATTGTGAAGACACACCACAGACTCAAAAAAGGAGTAAAGACAGTGGGACAGACAGACGTGCACATTTTAGACTTTGTCTCAGTTCCAAGCCGTAAACCAAGGGGAAGAAATGAGTGAAGGAAATATTTAAGGCTCGTTTTGTTTTTTCTTCAGTTTGAACATTTGGCACAGTTTAGTGACCATGATGATAGCGGCTTAGGAAGTCGTTTGTTTTGTCCCTGGAGAATTGGCTAAACTCTTCTTAGGCTACATCTATGTTTATCTACATGTGGGGTTGAATGCAATTCAATAGCTGGATTGACACATCTTAAACAAGTTATTCAATACGTGTTAATTATGCCCAATATGCCATACCCGGGTTTACAAATATGGGCCTTCTGTGTGAGCAAAGACATTTTTGGTATAGAACGAAAATACATCGCTTGGATGCAACTGGGACCCATCCTCAGTAATGTATCCCAAGGTCATCGGGGTTTCGGGTCTCGCGAACATCATACCCCTCACTCGGGTGACCAAGCCGGGGTCACCAAGTCCCGACTTACGTCCCAGTAGCTACCCTCGATCAGACCCGCTAGGGAAAGACCCCCCCCCCTAGAAGCAAAGATTAGAGTTTAAAACGATCACTCTGAAAGAATATATTCAAACATTTGTGCCACATTTTCACGATTTTTCGAAAAAAGCAGACCTACAAGCTCGTAGTGCGGCATTCGGTGCCTCTATAAGCTTGTAGATCTGCTATTTTTCAATAGCTAAAGAATAACATAATGCAGACAGGCTAAAGTTACATTAGCCTGTCTGCCAGCCGGCAGATGGAAGGGGGGGGGGTATATTTTCTCGACCCCAGATGCCCAACTAGTCTTGCATGCTTACAGTCACCTCCTGCATGAGAATTAAGCATTGTCCCGTGACAAATGAAAAGAGTCACATACTGTACGTATAGCGGCACCTTTACTGCCAAGTAGGGCATGTGAGAACGACTCCCCCGCTGCCTATGTCAGCGTTATATTAATGCTGGTGGAAATACACTAGTATTGTAGTGAAAACATGGCATATACAGTACGGGATGTAATTGCTCAATTTGCGTGAGTATAGTACCGTTCCGCTACAAAGGAAAACGGTAACATAGCAGCGCCAGTGCCAAGAAGGGCAGAAGTAGTAAACCATGGCAGATACATCTCTCTCTCTCTCTCTCTCTCTCTGTCTACAGTACTGTATGTGCGGTTGTGTGCCACCAGTGTTGATTTCGTCGACTAATACTATGATGAAAAATGTGCTTCGACAACCTTTTTTCATCGAGGAATACTGAATAGAAACTAAAAGAAAAGTAAGCTATGATGACTAAAACCAAGAATAAATATAGTGGCAATTTCGTCAACAAGTAAAAACCACACTAAAATGTTAGGAAGGGACTAGTGGACAAGCGAACCATTATAATTGATAATTGATTATGATTTTACGCTTGGTTGCATGCTGAAAATAGCCGATCTACAAGCTCACAACGTGTCGCAAAAATCTGCCATCACGACGGCATCAAGGCCCGCCAAAATACATATTAGTCGACTAAATCAACAGTAGATTCAGTCGAATCAAATCTTATGATATAGTAGAATAAAACTAAACTTAACACCAAAACATTCCAGGTGACTAAAATGTGACTAAAACTAAATGAAAACTATTCAAAAGACTATGACTAAAACGTGCTGTCAAAATCCACCACTGACTGCAGCCAGGAGAAGCAGATGTAAAGGGACAGGTCGGCAGCATGTGGTCGGACTGGAGTGTCCCTCCCAGGTTTAGAAAGCTCATTCCTCCATTCCCACCGTGTCTGGAAAACCCATTGTGAAGGGGATCAGAGAGACGGTTCAAAGTGGGGTCGTAAAATAAAATGAGGTGGTGACCTACAAGCACAAACACCAATATAAAATGCACCAACAAAAACAGACCTTACAAGTTTTTAATTAAAACTTCCAGGGCCTTTACTTACCCTGGGCTCGGGTATAAAGCCCCGTTTATACTCTGTGGTACAGTGGTGTCGCTTACTAACTGATCTACAAGTTAACAACGTGATCCTTGTAGATTCCTTGTGATAATGGAGAATACAAGTTGAACATTTCAGAAAGAGAGTGTGTGTGACACTTCAAATCAATATGACGATTTTGTCAAACCTTTGCTTGATTACGATACTATCACTATATTTTTTTAAGTTAAAATACCAGCTATACAAGCTCACAATGTGCAATGATGAACTACGTTGTGAGCTTGTAGATCATCTATATTTGTAAGCCACCATTGTACAACAAAGTATAAATAGTGGTTATTCAGGAAAATAGATTTAGTCGATAGAAAATCTATTTGGAATAGTTTTTTTCACACACACACACACACACACACCACCCCCCCCCCCCCCCCCCCCCCCGGAGGATGGGTTTAAGAACGGGAAGTGTTTGTGCCAGCGTGTTCACGTGCGCACACACGGTAGGGAGAAAGGAAATGTGAAATGCATGCATCCTCTTAGTGTGAACCTCATTCTAACCCAAATAATAAAACTCCCCGATGTGGGGATGTTTTTCCTTCCCAGGAAGTGTTTATTTGTCGAGGAGAGCTGAAAGCTACACAAAAGGGCTTTTCAACAGGGCTCTGCTTGTAAACTTGACTTGCACCACAAACAATTACAGCTATTAAGTGCAAGAAGAAATTATTAATTGCCCCACAGGCCGGATGTGTGCGTGTGTGTGTTGTAAGCTTGACCAAGTCTCTTTGTATATATATATATATATATATATATATTTAATACTGTTTTTATTAGGCATTTTTTGTATATGACAACTTCAGAATATCCATGACAATGATAATGAGTTATTCAGTTATATAAAATGAAAGATAATGACAGGTAATGAGCATTGGTTCTCAACATGGGGTGCGGAGACCCCCAGGGGTCCTTGAGGGGGTTCCAGAGGGCTAAATGATTGATAGTTGATACATGGTATAACCAAATCGTCCTTATGGGGTCTCTAACTACGTATGGGTCTGTAACTATACGAATGTACATTAATGGTTCCATTTGTACTCTCACTGAGAATTAGTCAGTGTAGACTACTGGGGGGCCCCCCTGCGATCCCGCCATGATTTACAGCCCCATCCAAACTGGTTTTAATGGTTTTGCATCCACGTGACACAAAGGAAGACAGCTTCCATCAGACATGGATACTGTTCCTCCAAGTCTTCTTCATTGTGCGAGGGTTCACAGGGAGAGAAGGACACACACACAGTTCCCATTATCCTTCAGAAGCACTTTATCCTTCAGAAGCCCACACACACGCTACCCAAATGGTTTACAGTGCAGAATGGTTTTCCCAGTAGGGTGCAAGGACACACACTCAAAACACAAATCATTGGAATAAACAAAACAACGGTTTAAAGTTGCCCAGCTGAAGGCCACGGACGGACAGACACCGCTACTATACCCTATCCTCTGGGAAAGATCCTCAAATCTTTAATAGTTAGATCAGTGGTTCTCTAAGTGGGGTTGGGGACAGGCAGGGGTCCCTGGGTGTCTTCCGTTAGGTCCCCAGCATATTTACCTCTACACCAAATCTCTTCACCGAAAGTAATCCACAAGATCAACCTCTTGCAAGATAGTCTATTTTTTGTTAGTCCCAGAATACGGATTCTAGGGTTCAAGTGGTTAACTTAAGACTCTTGTCTTGTATCGTGGGTCTGCAGATTCTGCACAAGTCTTTCATTTTTCTTGGAATATTCCAAGGTGGACTTGTGCTGACTCAGACTGCAGCGAAGACAGCCAGACCACACAACGGAGGTGGACTCAAACCTGACCAGGCCTCCAGTCCTTTCTTTGTTCTCCTCACTGTGTGCTGGCCGGGGTTTGCTCTCCTTGCCTACAGTCAACCCATGTGTGCAGCCTCTAATGTGAAAAGAACTGGTGAGAATTGATGTGAAGCGAAGACAACCGACGGAGCCATTTCCAATACACATTACACACCACACAAGTGTACACGTTGCACATTTGACAGCAGTCTATCTCACAAGTACATCATAGAAGAGTGCACGGAGAGTGTGTAAGAATTTACCCTTAAAGGGATCGTGACATTAAAATAAAATTGTTTTTGTAATTTCTCTTGGGTTTTCTGAGCTCAAGTGCACCCAAATAACTTTTAACATTCAGTAGATTGTCTGTGGTCTGCGGTTTTCAAGTGCTCCAATTTGCCTGTGGACTGTGACATAAGAGTCCACAAATCCCATATATGACATTACAATTTTCCAGCAGATGTCACTGCCCGTTTTCATTGCAGCTCAAAAGGCTTCCGAACACACAGAGAAAACCCCAGGCCACAGAAAACCCACTGAATGTTCAAAGGTGGTGTGTCTTTGTGTGTTTCACTGTGTACCCCATAGCGATGATTTGATTGGCTGAGCAATGTGTGTACCCCATAGCGATGATTGGATTGGCTGAGCACGGAATGTGATGTATGATGATGCATGATGATAAGAGCGCTATGATTTGATGCTAGTGATTTTTTATTAACCATCAGGACTTTACAAGTGGCCCCACCAAACTCCATACTATGAAGTAATTTCTGTCAATAAAAAGGAACAGAAATATAAACATATTAAAGAAAACGGGACCTTTAAAGTAACTAAAAGCTTGTTGAGGCTTTTTGAAAACGTCAAACATGACCAATATTACATTCGAGAGTTGAATATTGTCCAGCCTTCCTTTTGAAGGGATAATTCATTTTGTGGGACATTTTATAGTTTTTCCTACCTACTCAGACAGTCCAATGGACATGAAAATGGCATCCATACATCACAGATGTATTTCTTTATGTCTCTGCTGTGTGCAGTTTGAAGGTTGTGTTGAACGGTGAGCCTAGCTGAACTATAGGCTCAATTCAATTCCTGGATGTCTGCCGGATCAAGTACAGTAGCAGCTCCAAAACCCATTTAGACCCGAGGACGATTCTACAAATGTCTTCTAAATTGCGACAGTTTTCTGAAAAACCCATGTTTCTATGTCAGTGGTTCTCAAACAGTTTAATGTCAAGGACCACCAAATGCATGTGTAATTGCCCGCCGACCCCCCCAACTGAAAATATATAGTTCCAGGGACACCCCAGAACCAAGGATTTGAGTTAAAAACGTTACGAATATATATTCAAAGGTTTACGCCACATTTTCAAGATTTTTCAAAAATAGCTCGTAAGGTCTGCTAAAGCTAAAGTATAACATAATGCTTAAAACACCAAATGGGGTTCCCGCCCAGAATGGGTTAAGGAAAAATACTTTCTACAAAGCTGAGGGTTTCATTCTTTGGCATAAAAAGTGCACTGTACAATTTAGGCTTTTAGCAGACGCTCTTAATCCAGAGGGATTTACAGTAAGCAAGAACACCACAAGGGAATACGTCAAATAAATAGCAATGGTCATCAAGAATCATAAGCAAGCTAAGAACATAATATCTGTCTAACAGTAGATTATCTGTACAGTGAAGCTACGAGTATACATTAGTGTAGTGGTTCCCAAAATGGGGTCCGTGGACCCCCAGGGGTCCTTGAGGGAGTTCCAGAGGGTCCCCAGCTAAATGATAGTTTGCAATCAAATGGACCATTATGGGTCTAACTCCCAGAGTGTACAAATGGACGGGTCCATTTGTACTCAGAGTTGTCTCAGAGTTAAATTAACATTGATTTTACAATATAAATTGTGTGTCTCAAAGATAGAAATGCCATTAAATGGGGGGTCCGTAAACTAATGCATGTCAAACTGGGGGTCCTTGAAATTAAACGGGTTGAGAACCACTGCTAGAGCCGTAAAAACCTTCTCTTATGGGGGGGTTCCTGGCATATCTTTTCAAATGGGGGTCCGTGGGATAATTAGTGTCAATTTGACATGAAATAGTTTGGGAACCATTGCATTAGTGTAGTAGTAAGTTAGACAGCTGGTTGTCATCTCCCTGCAACAGAAGGCAGTGTGCGCCTGTGCGAGCAAGTTGTATCACAACCAGCCACCCCTCTCAAACAACCACCCCCTCTCAAACAACCACCTCCATGTTGTATCACAACCAGCCACCCCTCTCAAACAACCACATCCATGTTGTATCACAACCAGCCACCCCTCTCAAACAACCACCGCCATGTTGTATCACAACCAGCCAGTGCTGCCAACGAATATTCCATATTCGAATGAATATTCGAATGTAAAAAAATAAAAGAAAAATTGCTGTGTGAGTTCTGGCGAGACTCTGTGCCACACGTAAACTAAAACATTATACTAAAATGAGGCTATTAATTATGAATCATTCGTTTGATCTCGCAAGACTCAAGAGAGAAAATTTCTCAGCACCAACCGCGGCCCATACAGGACCGGACCATATAGATGAAGAAAGAGAAAGTTTTACAGCATATTAGGCTGCAATATTCATATCATATTAAAATCGTACATTCGGCATTCGAAATTCGTTCGAATGTCGAATGTATACGATTTATATATTCAAATGTCATTTTTTGGCCAATTCTGGCAGCACTACAACCAGCCACCCCTCTCAAACAACCAGCTCCTTCACTGCACAGCCCGAGGGCCCTAGCTCTCTGATATACCCAGAACAAAGACTCTAAGGTAATGTCCTAGGAAGCTCTCGCATAAAAGGCTGCTCTGATTCTCAAAGGCCCTCTGATGATCTGAAAGCGGATCGGCAGCCATAAACTGCACAATGGGACAAGTCTACCGCACGTTTAGAAATGCCCAAAATAGACCCAAGTCGGACATTATGAGGCAACAAGTAAGGGTGGCGTATTTTTCTACCACATCTGATTGGCTGACCGGCACGTGAATTGTATAATCCTTTTGAAAGGCTTCCAAAAAAGGCAACGGAGAAAATAAAATACAAATTTTAAAAACAAGAAACAAAGCTTGTACTAATATTGCATTAGCTATACTAATCAAGAGATTTAATCTAATCTGTGGCTAGTATCAGGGCCACTAATTCACATTTCCGTGCTTTGGACTGGTATATAAAAGCAAGAGCTGATTCTCTCTCTCTCTGATGCAATGCTTTGGGGGCAAAGCTTTGCAAAGTGCAGTTACAGCGTCACATCTGTCACAAACTCATTCCCCATCTAATGAAAAGTAAAAAGACGAGCAGCAGGAATACCAGTGCACACACGCAGACACACATGCACGCACGCGCGCACGTTTTGCGAAGCCCTTCGGCTGTTGTGTGAACCAAGACAGATGTGCTGCTATATTCCTGAGTACACCAATATTTAAATAAGAGTATAGTCTGTATAATGGCTGCACAGATTTGCATGAACAAACAAACAAACAAGAACAATTTCAAGTAGGTTAGTTTGACTCGGGTCAAACATTACAATAAAAGTTTCCGCCATTAACCATTTAACCCCCTATAATATATGCACAACGAATGGCAAAAATGCATCGTGAAAATGCACAACGCATTCACGATGCTTTTGAAAGAAGTTGTAGAAATGTGAAAAAGGTTTAAATACTCAAAAGGAGCAATCAGAAGAGACAGCGAGTACTGAGTTGACAGATGAGCAATCGGAGCTCAGTTGTGATTTCATAGCCAATAAGGTCATGTCAGGGTCAGGGACCGGGTCAAGCATTTTATGCAACCTCAAATCACCCATAGAACATAAACGACTGGCGATGAACGTCTGCAAAAATTAAGAGACTGGAAAGCCATCATACTGCATGCATAATATATAGCAAAAGATTAACCTTTTAAATTCTTGTCCCACTGTTTGTTTTTAATGGGGTTTTTTTATGCATCACAATCAATCATGCAGAAACAAAGGAAAGCAAAGAAAGAATATTATGCACAGATATTTAATGTAGTGAGAAATCAATAGTTATGCCAATAGTCATAGCCAAACAGTTTACCAGAACTACACCGTTTTCTCCTCACTCTTTTCAGGCCTGGGTGTTAATCTGCCTCGGTACTTCAGGAGTTTAAGTGAGAAATGACACCACTGTATTCAGAGCTTGCCAAATTTGTTCCAGAACAGCTTTTAACCCATTTTAGGCGGGAACCCTTTTTGGTGTTTGAAGCATCATGTTATACTTTAGCTATTGAAAAATAGCAGATCTACAAGCTCGTAGCGCGGCACTCTTGAGAAATCGTGAAAATGTAATGCAAATCTTTGAATTTATATTATTTCAGAGCAAACGTTTTTAACTCAAATCTTTGCTTCAGGGGGGTATTTTGAGATGGGGGTCCTTGACATGAAAATGTTTGAGAAGGACTGTCATAGAAACATTGGGGTTTTCAGAAAACTGTCAGGATTTAGAAGACATTAGAATCCAGGGTCAAAATGGTCAAAAGTGTAGGATGCAAAGGTGTGTTTCATTCTAACACTGGAACAAAAAACTAAATCATACACGAGTCTTTTTCAGGTCATAAATAAATATCTGCATTGGTTTTAACGTGTGCGCTTTTAACAGTTATGCAGTATAACCCGCTTTCCACGCCACTTAATCCATGTTTCTGCCCTGTGTAATAAGCTAAACCTGCTATTTGCTTTATGCGTTTAATTCGCAGTTTTTTAATAATTAAAAATAAATAGCGGATTTGTCGCGGCCGTCGCGTTATGACGACGAAACCGGAAATCGACCCGTGCTCTGGGCTGCAAGGGCTTCTGGGAAAATGAGTTTGATGCAAGTGAACGGTAGTTTCAACTGGACTCCAGCAGCTCTCACTGCCTGTTCCGCATCGCGACGGTGGCATATTTTTCGGTTCGACAACAAGCCATGGAACCATTTTCAGGGGGATTTTCATGGATCAAAAGGCGCAAATACTTCGGCGTTATGCTCCAAAGGTAATTAAACAATCTCAGCAGCCTCGGTATATTGGATATATTAATTTAAAGCCCTCAAAGTGGTTCAATTTGCAGTTTAATTATTTAACTTTGTGTGTTGCAATATAACCGTCTTTTTGTTATCTGGTTCCCTAGTTTTCACAGGTGTGGACAGCAGTTGCATTACCAGGGCTGTGTGTGTATTCATGCAGTCGGCAGACATGATGACCTTGGTGTACCTCATCCGCTGGATTTACTTAAGCCTGCAGGCCTTTGCAGCCTTTCGTAGTTTAGTCTACCTTCAGCTCAGCGGTGCAAAATAAGCTGCTCTCGACATTTTGCTTTCAGAATCAGTAACATGTTGAAGAATGATGTTTTGTCTATCAAAAGGTACGGTTAAAATCGGCAAACTGAATGGCATGCTTATGGATCAGCTATTTTAGTTTCAGATATTTAGTGCAGTTGGGGGGAAAAGGAGGGGGCCTAGTATAGATCCCTGGAGGACTCAGTTTAAATGTGGGGTTCAAGTGGTTAAAAACAAAACTGTAGTTGGCGTTCATGCCGAGGCTCTCGGCAGCCTATTTTGAATGATTTTGCATAGGAGGAAAAAAGAAGTTGAATGGACAGTTAGTGCTTGTGATAATGTTCCCCTGTATAAAACAGATAATGAATACACATTACTTGCATATCAGACGTCGCGGAAACATAGCTTCTTTGTTACGTTAAACAGCAGGTGATATTTCCTTTTTTTTTTTTTTTCTAAATAGGAATGAGTTGAAGGGTGAACTAAACTAACCAAACCAGATCAGCGTTTTGCTTCCTCCGTCCGGTCACGCATATCCTTTGTAAAAAGCTTAATTTGAACTACATCACAAGATAAGTGTTGATGGTCAAGAAGAACTGGTCTTCAAGCTAAGAACTGGTCATATAAATTGAGCTTAAAAGGAGGACAATGTGAATTGTGTGAGCTTCCCTGACCCTGATGTAATGTGAATGACCAGCCCAGTGCACATGACTGAACTACTACAATCAAACGCACACAGCTAGGCAGAGGTTCACACACACTCACACACACTTAAGTCCAGACAGACAAATGCAAATTCAGCACACCAATGTTTGCATGTCCGTCATTGACCGACATCTGACTCAATCCTACAAGTTCCTCGATGTCCAAAACAGTGACTCGTTCACTGATCATGTTTACACTTATACAAAGTCACGGCCTCTCCGGCATTAAATCTGTCTCCTTTGTTAATCGTTTCTGTGTAAAAGCACCACTCGCTAGCCTAGTGGTCCAGGCACATGCCACATATACCTGTAGGCTCTTGCCTGACAGCGTTCATGACGACCTTTGCTGTAGAGTTGTTCCGATACCGATCGGGTACTTGGGCCGATTCCACCCGGAACAGGCCCTGATACTCTGACCCGAGTACCAAAACATCCAATTGACACTAGGCTGAACGAATGCAACAGGAGTAAGTCTGACCTAACAGTACTGCAGCAAATCGCCAAAAACAGCCGATCTACAAGTATAAATGACCACTGACAAGTGTAGATCGGAGATCCATTTGCCATGAGAAAAAGGGGGTAAAATAAGTAGAACTCAACAAAAAATAAAAAGTACTCTTATGGGTACCAGTAAATTAAGTACTTGTACAAATCTTAAAAAAAAAAAAGCAGAGTGAATTGTTGTGGAACAGAAATCATGCTAAAGTGAATCTTGAAGAAAAATAAATAAGTTATGAAACTCCCACACTTCACTATACAAACGATACAATACCTTTCTCAACGCAATCTCGAGTAAATAAAAAAGCACAGGTGATTTGATTGGTGTGGGAGGAGGTTTTTTGTAAACATTACTCAACATGCCGTCATCATATCCTACAGGGAACAATAGGGAACAGTGGCAGGATCACATAGCGGTACAGACACACCATGGCTGCACGTGGCACACTGATCTCAATAACAATGGTAGTCTAAGCCCTGGGGGAGGCAGGTACACACACACACACACACACAGCTACACAGTTCAAATGAAACATGGGGATGTCCGCTCTCTGTGGGGGGGTGTTTCCAGGTTCATGAGTTCTGTATGAGTGATATGCTCCGTATATCGACTCTTGCCAAAAACAAAATATTTATCTGAACCATTGTTGAACTGTAGATCTGTTCTTTGTGACAACCTTGTTCAATGAGTAGGCCTACGTAACGATATGCACTCTGGAACTAATTTTAAAGGAATAAAATGTTAACCGTTCTGAATGGTAGTGCATGTTAATTAAGTAGCACATATTTAGAGGTGGTCTTCCCACCAGAATACATTTTAGTCAACTAAATCAACTGTAGATTTAGTAGACTAAAATCTTATGATATTTAGTCGACTAAAACTAGACTAGCACTAAAACATTCCAGGTGACTAAAATGTGACTAAAACTAAATTAAAGACTGACTAAAACTAAAATAAAATATTGCTGCCAAAAACAACACTGCTTCCCACTCTTCCATTGAGAAATGTATCCGCCAGTGTCAGATAGGACACTCTTCCATTGAGAAATGTATCCGCCAGTGTCAGATAGGACACTCTTCCATTGAGAAATGTATCCGCCAGTGTCAGATAGGACACTCTTCCATTGAGAAATGTATCCGCCAGTGTCAGATAGGACACGGGCTTAATGTAAATCGCTCTGGATTAAGAGCGTCTGCTAAATGCCTAAATTGTAAATTGTACTGGTTGACATATAATATGGCCTGAAGCTTATAAGAACATCTCCCCAGGCCAAATGAGGACTCCCTCATTCCCTCCCTCTCGGAAGATGGCTGGTATCCCATGCGGGAAAACGCAGGTTCGAATCCCGAATAGGACATGACAAGTGCCGCTTTAAGCTGAACCTAGCGTGTAAACATAATGCTTACACCTACGTACTCGAGTCTTAGGAGTCCTGTGCCGTATTTTTTCAGGTTTGACGAGTTGGTTAGAGTGTGGATTCTGGAATGCACTCACAACCAGACGACCTGTCAAATGATTTACAGAGTTAGGTCTTGTCGTCACCCGTACTAGGACACCTATTGTCAATCAAAACAAATTACATTTAATCTAAGCTAACCAGAAGTACATATAGTACAAGTATGTACGTCAAAAAAAAATCATTAGTAGAAGCCAAAACAGAGAAATTGTTGAGTGTTAGCTGTGTGCATGTGCGTGTGTCGTGTACATCTGTGCATGCAACACAGGTTTGAATTTGCCTGTGTTAAGCTAGTTACAATGATCCTACTGTGACAAAGGTTGAGTCATATAGTCTTTGTATGCTTGTATGTGCGTGCGTGCGTGCGTAGCCCACTCAGTCTCCGGTGGTCCGCAGACGGGAAAGAGATGAGTAGCAAGTAACAGGGTGACACCGAGTGCACGCTCAGTCACCCATGACCTGTGTTGGTAGACTGCCTGGTACTGCCTGGCACGGCTTCACACACACACACACACACACACACACACACACCACTTGAAAAGGACACACAAGGACAGTATATAGGGCTGAAACGATTCCATATTATAAAATGAAACGGTATGTTCTCAACTGCTGGAGAAAACTATTAGGCACTTTCATGATGATTGTTTCAAAAGGAGATGAAACCAGTCCATACTGGATGTGTCTGCTAATAAACACACATATATTGTCAGGTGGAAACCTTGTAGGCCCAATATGTCTAAAACGTTACCTTTCGTTCGTGGCGAGTTGTGAGCTTGTATGTAGATTACCATTTTCAGTGTGAGACTAGACTTCAAGTGTAAAATTGCCTAACTGTAACCTCTACATTTCTAATCCTAACCCAAAACTTAATATTTTCCTAGTAAGACTTGAAAATGAATGTATATATATTTTTTTTAAACCATACAATGTGCAGTGCTATTTGACACAGACACACACACACACACCATTGTCTACTCACCAACAATAGAAGCCACTGAGGGCTTTATTGTGTTTTGAGCCAAGTCCAGAGTCACAACAGCACACTCACATCATCACCATAGTCAGCACTCTGTGTTGACGCCACAACCACAGCAACTGCAGGAGCAACGGGCCTAAATTCTCACGGCCAACCACAGCTGTCCCACAAACCAGTCCAGTAGGTCAGGGGTTCCCAAACTTATTCATGTCAAGGACCCCCAAATTGATAAGACTAATTAAACCCATTTGAAGAGATAATGCCAGGGACCCCCAATAAGAGAAGGTTTTTGCGGCTCTAGCAGTGATTCTCAACCCATTTACATGTCACGGGTCCCCACGGTTTGACCTGAATTAGGCTACGGCGCCCCTATTTAACAGTTTGACGGCCGCCAATTGTTTAATCCAGGGTTCCACCGCTCGTAAAACGCTATACCCGACATTTGTTTAATTCGTCGCTTTAAAATAATTTAAAAGAAACGGCAGATTTATCCGGGACCTGGTGACGAAACCGGAAATCAAGTCAACCGCTGGGCTGTTTTAGGCTTCTGGGAAAAGAAATTGTCAATGCAAACGGGTCCATTTGGTTACATTTTGTGCACAGTTTAAGTTAATACTTGGTATTTTACAGTGTAGATATCTCAGTCAGTATTAAACATTTCAGATGCACATTGTTAAACTTTGGCAGATGGACCTCCCCAACACACAATCAGAGTCTATATTCATCTTAAGAAAATGGGGCCTCTTAATCAGACCAAATCTAAGGGGATTGTGGCTGGGGCCTTGTGTTGTGAATAGCCCAAACCCTCTTTCTATCTCCAGTACTGCTACAAGATAATTCAACACATTGTGCCCCTTCCTAGCTGCTTTTGTAGCTCAACCACTGGAGGACTACAATTGAGACCAAAACCCTCGAGATGTATACGTGCCCAAAACAAATCCACGCCAGGGACGTTCCAAAAAGGATTGGAGGATGAATAGATTGCAAGCGGCGATAGATACATTTGTATGCTAGCTGGCTAGCTAGCTAGGTAGTTGGCAGGCAGTCAAGATCCACTAAAGATCTGGGATCAATGAGAGAGAGAGACAGAGAGAGAATACAACTGGTTCCCATTCAATGTTCCGCGGTGTTCTATTGGAACAAGCAAACAAGTACGTGTGCAGTGTGCACACGCTCCCACACGCGCACACACACACATGCTCCCACACGCACACACACACGGCTCAGCAAGGAGCCTCTCTTTTCATGCAGATCCTTTGTCTCTCAGTAATGTCTGGTATGCCGGGATACTGGCTTTGCTCAATGACCTGATTTCTATGGGGCTGCCATTGCACTGGCCCTGCTTGTCTGCATGCGTGCAACCGTGCATGCGTGTGTGTTCGTCTGCCTGCAAGCCCTTCCTTTGGATAAGACAAGCCTTAAAACTGTCCAGACAGACACAGATCTAGCCAATAAGACGACAGGAAATGCGTGAGCGCGCGTGCACGTGCACACACACACACACACACACAACTCATGCATCATATAAACAGAAATGGCCAGAGTTCTTGGTGCGCAAGGACAAACAACTGGGTGAGAAGACATCGTGTGGAAAAGTGGTTTTAATTAGCAATGATGCAACGCCACGTTACGCACACAGCTGCATGGTGACGCCCCTGAACTATAAACATGAACTGTACCGTAACTTTACAGGTGTACAGCATTAATATAGTAAAAACTGATAATTGACAATTGGGGATGCACCCAATGGGAAATTCCTGGCCAAAACCGAATACTGAATATAGGAAACAGTTGGCAGAATACCAAATATGATTCATATATATAAAAAAAAAACAGTTACCGGCATGGCCCTACCTTTGTTGTAGAGCTACATGATTACATTTTGAAATTTGATCACGTCATCACAACAAAACAGTAAGTTACGTCGCCGAAAGGTAACCCTGGTTCGGTTTCGGCTCAAAACACATTCTGTGGCAGAATTCTCTGTGAATCACTGCATCCCTAATTGCGATATTAAACATTAAGTCAACAACTCAACATGAATGGCTCGTGCACAACTCAATTGTATTTTAGTAGTAACTATGAAAAAACAAGCAGAAAGCTGGTACAATTAACCATTTTAGTTTAACTCTGGTGGGGGAGGGGGGGGGGGGGGGGGGAGACAAAAGAAAGTCTCTGCCAGGACGACAAACACAACCGATCTGCATGAAACTGTGGATGCGCACTACCAGAAGGCAAAGTAAAATCGTCTGCTCCCAGTTTGGCCTGTTATACCGGCCAGCGGCCACCAGATTTATTCTGGACACATTTGTCTTGGCGTAGTGGTCCAGGCACCGCCTGACAGCGTTTTGCGGGTTCCAACAGTACTCTATCAATAAAGCCAGAGTTTGTAGATCAGCCAGATGATTGAAGATGGATGGATGGATGGATGGTCTTAAACAACACTAGCGTGTCTTAGAGGTCATTTTGGCTGTTCTTTTGACATTTTGAAGTTGATTATCTTTGCCCATGAAGCTTTCAGAAGGTTCCCCTTCCATAATCTCAGACATTTTCGACATCTGAAACATTTTCTAATTTTTTAGCTACTTCTGTCTGATTTGACTTCAGTCATGCTAGTGGTTAATTTGCTGTGAAAGAGAAAGTATGAGCGACCGTGGTATGGTGCCGTTTGCATTGTTCCTTGTTCTCAGGAACCCAAACTCCCCAGGTGCCCTTTGAATTCGGCCTCAGACCATTCTTTCCAAGTTGTGCCCTGGTCCACTTTGGATTCTATTAACCAACTTTCTCATCAAAGTGTTTTAAAAAATAGTCGATCTATAAGTTCACAACGCAATGTTGTGTGAACGTGTAGGATCTAGATCACCCACATTTAACGCATTTTTACCTGAGATCAGATTCTAAAAATCTCTTCTACATCCTGACAGTTTTCTGAAAAAGCTATGTTTCTATGTCATTCATTCTTCGATTTTCAAAAATAACAAACTCGAGCTTGTAGATCTGCTATTTTTTAATAGCTAAAGTATAACATAGTTAAAACACCAAAAGGGGTTCCCGCCCAGAATGGGTTAAAGGGCTTAATGCTGCATTCACACTACACACAAATGTCCAATCATGACCAGCTAAATTGCTTCTGAGTCGCCGTTGAAATGTCGTTTAAGCGACAGCCACACTGCATGTTGTGTGTAAATGAAACGGGTAGTTAAATATCACAGGGAACTGGTTAATAACGACAATTAGTTTTTCTTCCCATTTTTGAAAGAGAAGAGGAATTGTGGGGAGAGAGAGAGAGAGAGAAGGGGAGTGGAAATGGTGAAACAACAATGTATTGACCTTTCACTGCATTACTGGAAGTAGTTGAAAGTAGTCGAGTCCAGTTCAACTTTGAGCAGTAGCGTACCACGCCTGTCACGTAGTGACAAGTGACACCTCTTCATGTTGCTGGCTTCCAGTGAATGCTTTGTTGGCATTAGTGTGACCGTAGCCTCGGTACCCAAGCTTTCATTTTCGTCGGCGCAAAAAATGAAAGCCTGGAGGAACGTATTGGCCACTCTGGGCTAGAAGTGGGAGTCAACCCTTTCCGGGCGTCGCACCAAATGATGTGACGTAGCGCCGCCCCTCTAGACCAGAAACCTAACACGTTAGCTAAGGCTAGTGTGACCACAGCATGACAGGTTAAAAGGGCGATTTTTACCCGAATATTAACATTCTTTTATGAGGTGGACCTGTGAAAATCTGACATATTTCCCCAATGCATTTCGAGTGTTGAGACCTCCAAAATAACACCTGTGTGAAGTGAGGGGCGCTCTTATGGTGCTCCATTCATTGTCAATGGCATTTAATGTTTGTGTTAGGACAAGAATCTACACTATAGCTGAATATAGGAGGAAAAAAAAGAAAGAAAGAAAAGAAAGTACTGAAAAATCTCAGCAGGGAACAGAGCAGGGACGTGAACACATAGACATCTTTTACCCGTCTATAAAACAACTGCCCACTCCAGACCACGGATGCAGCATTCACTATGGTTAAAAAAAT
The DNA here is from genome assembly GCF_964188405.1 of Protomyctophum parallelum. NCBI lineage: Eukaryota > Metazoa > Chordata > Actinopteri > Myctophiformes > Myctophidae > Protomyctophum > Protomyctophum parallelum. Next base: position 27,494,336 of record NC_139697.1, on the reverse strand, counting down.
GCACATGCCACTCCTCTCCTTTCCATGCCATGCTGGAAGCAGCATTCAGGAGAATTCCTGTTTTTCTGAAGTCTCCTAAACTTGAACGCAGCATTTTGCGTTGAACATATTTATTTAGAAATCCATGTCGTTAGACCGCATCTCCACTATAGTTAAAGATTGCTGGATTGCGCCCCGAAAATAGCACTTCTATTTTCACTATTTTTGTCTAAAAGTGCCCTCTTAACGGGATGTCAGCCCCTGCCTACACTCCCTGGAACAGAGTGTGCCTGGTGTTCAGGTGAATACCAGGTGAATACCAGGTGAATACCAGGTGAATACCAGGTGAATGAATACCTTGTCTCTGGATGAAGATCCTCAGCAGCGGGTGTGCCGTCGACACCGCCTTGCAGAAGTTGTCGTCGTTGTTGATCGGCAGCAGGTCGCCGTGGATGTCGGCGTAGCCAATCAGAACCTCCATGTTGGCGATGCGGTGAATGTGCATGATGAGCTTGTAGAACTCCTCAAACTTTCCGGGTTTGACCCGGTCCACCGAGAAGCGCCGGAACTCTGCGCCATACTGAAGACAGGACAGGAGGATCAGAAAGAAAAGACAGGAGAAAAAAAACATTATTAGAGGGGACAGTTGTCATGGCGACTAAACAGGAAGAGGAAACTGGCACGTCTTCTTGACCTTGTGGAATAAACTAGTTCACCGACAGGACTGTATATAGTGTGTGCAATGGCTAATTTACACCAAGAACAATAAAACTAGTTCACCGACAAGACTGTATATAGTGTGTGTAATGGCTAATTTACACCAAGAACAATAAAACTAGTTCACCGACAAGACTGTATATAGTGTGTGTAATGGCTAATTTACACCAAGAACAACAAAAACTCAAAATAGCCACTAAGGGCACCAGGCAGCGAATCTTACACAGGGTATGGGAATGAGGCCATTGTCCAGACAGGCAGCAACATTTTGTTGGCGTTTTATTCAGCTTTCCAGTCAAGACATACAGCAAAAGGTTGGCATCATGTTAGCTAAGGCTCTCCCTGACCTGCTGGTAAAACACCATATGCCCTCCTGGTGCTCTGCTGACTGAATGTGTGTTCTCATTGATTAAGTAACCTCAGCTGTGCCCCCAGAATGCCCATCACCTTCAAAATAAAAGCACAAGCTGTAACTGAAATAATGACTGTAAACAAACTAATTAAGCAAAGCAAACTAAATAATAAATGCATTAAATATATAGCAAAAATACTGAAATTAGCAAAAATACTAAATAACTCCCACAGTGTGGAAGCATAGTTGAACTGGGTCACAGCCTCTATTCACCCTCTGTGTACAAGAAGTTATGGTGTCTTTCAGTTTCACGCATGCTGACCGCATAACTAGCCAATAGGTTGATGGCCGGAGGCTCAAATGCAGGTCAATTGAGTCAAAGTGTGGTGCAATGATAATACTATTTTCAACTGTGAAACTGAAATGAATTGTCAATGTGACTCACATCTACTCTTGTTTCCATTCCACCAAGGCAGGCCTTAACTCAAGGAAGTACACAAACTAAACTGGCCCCATGATAGCAAAACCAGTTTCAGCCACGTCAAGGTGATAACGCATCTCATGTGATAATAATCTACATAATGCGCTCTCTCAGTTCACAAGGATGTTAGAATGGGAAAGATTCACTATATTCTGCCCAATAAATAAAAAATCCCTAGAAAGATTTGGCATTTACTGAACCAAACAGGCAAACACTGACAGAAAGGTTGGTCATTGTCCCATAGTTAACACCTTAAATGCCCAGCATAACTATAACTAAATGCATTTGAAATTCAATTTAAAAAAAAGTTACTTTTCAGGATTCCAATTCAAAAATAGAAAAGAATTATTCAGGTGTAGCAGTCAGGTGTCGCAAAGCGTCGCATTGAGACGCTTGCTACGACAGTAATATGCAATGTGGCCCTCTGGAGTGAGTGTGGAAATATAGTGGCCCTCGCCATCATCAAAGTTGCCCACCCCTGATCTAACCTATGACAGTTGTAGTTACTAGTATGAGATACTGAAAAACCTTTCAGCGTTGAGGTGGGTAGATAATATACTGGATTTCCTGAGGAGCTGTGATTGTGTGTTTTGTGACCTGGGAGTTGGGGAGGATGAGTTTAATTTAGTTTTTCACCGGCCACTGTACAAGGATGTCAAAAAAATATCTTTATTTGGGCCGGGGCCGGCCTAGCGGTCCAGGCAACCAGCCAGGCATCGTTGTCGTGGGTTCGAATCCCGATCCTGACAACCATTGCTGCCGTGTCTCCTCCCCCATTATATATATATTATTATTTTTTCTTAAAGATTTGCCAGATTTGTTTTGGATATCTGAATGTTGTATTGATTGATTGTTGGCTGTTGACTAAGGACGTTTTTGTTTTAGGTAAATTCATAGAGAAGGAATGGCAGTTAGGTTGCAGAACCATGCTTGTGTGCACGTGCGTGTGTGCGTGCGGCAAACAGAACAATCCAGGTAGATGAGGTACATTTTAGAATGTGGAGATGACATCAGCACGTTCCACCCCATGTTCCGCCCACAATACACGTGCAAGAGTACACACTTTAACCTCTTACCAGGGCTTTATTCTTGTTCCACTCCTTTTATCACAGTCTTGACTGACTCTACACCAAATTTATTTTATTCAATAAATGTTCACCCATTATGTAATGCCCAGAATAGAGATGCCATGTTGTGGTCAAGCAGTTCTGCCATTGCTTTTTTGTGCTAAGGTCCACAAAGAGCAGAGGGTCATGGTGGAGTCATCATGTGTAAAAGTGGGACGTAATAAGCAGGTTAAATAAAGCATGAGGACAGTAAGGAATGAGATATAAACGATAGCAGTGGAGAGAGAGAGAGAGAGACCATGAAATGGAGACAAACAAACAAAAGAACCACTTGCTTCTGCAAACCACAACATCAAACAGTCCGTGACAATAGTAGTGGTGTCAAAATCACAATAGTAATTTGTTGAGTGTTGTGATGTGTGTTACCGAGAACTAAGAGAAGAGAAGAGAAGAGAAGAGAAGAGAAGAGAAGAGAAGAGAAGAGAAGAGAAGAGAAGAGAAGAGAAGAGAAGAGAAGAGAAGAGAGCGGGTGTGGGAGTAGAAAAACAAGTGAAATAAACGATCGATGAGGTGAGAGGACAGAATAAGAGGTAAGGAGGTGACAACTAGGACAGAAGAGGATACATTAGTCAGTCAGTCTCTGCTCTGTAATTAGGAGATGACATAATTATGATCAAAAGAGAAGAGATGCACACTGGGAGGGGGGAGGGGGTCGTGGGACGGCAGGTATTGGGTTTTGCCAGACAGACTCATACAGTTAACTTATACACAGGCTCACACATATACTAATGCACAATGAGTCACTTGACACATTTTGGCAGCAGTGAAGCCTCCATCGGGGTATTTATAAAAAGTTGACAAACATGTTTCTCAGAAGGCATGGGGAATGTTTTAGGTAAGTGAAAAAACTGAATTGAACTGATAGTTTACATACAGAGTATAGTTATAGTATACTCGATAATGTAAGTGGGAGTTCAGTCAGTTCACCGTCTTAGCCACTGGCACATACAATTTCAGTCAAGTTTGATAATTCATGTCAACCTTAGAACCACGGAATTGCACTGCACTTCATGCAGTCACTCAACAAGTGTATATTAAGCTTTGAGCAAGTCTGAACAAGGTTGATTAATCACTGGCCTAAATTTGAAATCCAAACCTGAGAGTACATCACATGAACGGTGACATCACTACTCCCATCCTATCAGAGTGGAGAAACATTAACAGGCTCAGACAAGTCGGGAGACAACACTGGATCATCTCACCTCTGACACAGTGTGGAAGATAAAAGCTTAGCTTACTGCTTTTACTTCTGTTTTACTTTTTACGTGAATACCGTTTTGTATGAATACTGTTTTCGTACCCATGCACTGCTCTGTCTGCCTGTAGAATGTTGTTGTCCCATTAACAACTTCCTAGGACATTAATACATTTTACACAAATACTATATTTCAAGTGCAGCAGGTCTAAACTGGCCTGAAGACTCGAAGATCAGGCATGCTAATGAGAGTGGAAGTCTGGAAGGTCAAGAAGGAACCTGAAATTCTTGCGCTTGACAATCACCCCCTCTCCCCATCCCTCTGATCCCGTCTTTCACTGATAACTGCTGCCAGTGAGGGAAACCAGCTCCGGACCAAGGCTCCATAACAGGCCAGATGGACACCTCTGGTGTCGCCTCCAGATAGGCTTATCACTAGAGCACCTTCCCTCCAGAGAAAAAACAAGCTGACTGAGGTAGGAACATCAGGAACAACCAGACAGATGTCTTTAATTAATGAATGGTTTATTTCGATCTTATGCCATTGGAACACTACAAGAATCATGTATTAAACTCTTTAGACATAAAAAATATAAATATCTTCCCTCGGATAAGATATTTTATCACACTTGTTTAATTCAGGAGAATGTAAACAGATTTGTAAAGAGTCAACGTCAGTTCCAGCACAACCTGCAGCAAACAACTGACTGAGACAAGTTCAAATATCAGCCAATATCAGAGAATCGAGCATCAGTCTCATGTAACCAATAAGCTTACGAAACAACTCAAGATTTATAGTCTACTCTACATTGGTGTCTGTCTGTGGCATCACAAAGTCCTCTGGTCATGGGAATTGTGGGCATGATGCACTGCACATATATATCATGACACTATGACACACATGATACTGAAACTGCTTATCTGCAGGACAAGCCAACAGTACTGAATGACAATGGGCTAAATGGATGGTGAATGGTTCGATGACGAGTCATCTTTTCTGTCTAAATCATGACGGTGAATGACAATGACTCAGCAGCTAGCACAGACAATAACTTTCAATGTGACGACACGCTCAACGTTGACAATCCCACCCACACAATACCAAACTTGCGAGTCCCTCCCTCCCACCTATACCCACAAACAAGGCCCGGGCTGGCAGGCTTACAAACAAACAAACCACCTACAGCCAGTTCCATTTCCATGGAACAAACTTTAACCAGGGTACCTGTCCGGCCTAGCCAACAAACACCCACTCAGCTTTCTTTCTTTTTTTAACCCAAACTCATTCTGTGGTTTGGAGGATACCCACAAAAATGATGGATGAGGCACACAGGGCTAGGTGTGTAGGAGGAGGGTGGTTTTTATGATTGTATGGCCAACTAGTCTTTTCACTTCACAACAACAAGGACGGTGTAATTTAGAATCAGATGACAGTATGTAAAAGAGACGTAGAGACAGCTAGGGCAATAAAAACTGAGATTGGATTTATGGATGTTGTGGGATACATAGTGTGTTTGAGAGATAGAGCATGTGATTGCATATTATGCAATGTGCGTGCATATGCATGTCAGGACCTCTCACTCTGCCATAGACACTTTTACACTGACACAGGGCCATCTTTAGCATTAGCACCATACCCTTCTGCATTCATGTATTACTTCTTGCTAAATCACCACCCTCCAAAAGCCATCATAAACAGTTACCTTTGACACCTCAACCCTTTAACTGGGAAATATCTTGTATTTATATCCTGGTTCATAATTATGCTACTTTGCCAACCCGTTCAGACAATCAGTCCGAGTGCAGTCATGGAGATAGACAGGTCAGATTTGAAGCCTTCCATTTATGCCCATGTTTATTTGTGATCTAACACACATGAATGACAGCCAAACGTATTTACTACAATCTACAGTAGTTCTGAGTTCATGCTTTATGCTAACCCAGTCAATGCAAGTGCACAGACATGACCAGTCTTCGATTTAATATTATTGTCAAAACAGTCAAAACATTCTTGACTCAACTGACTGATTAATTAGTCCATTAGAACAGTGGTTCCCAAAGTGGGGTCCGGGGACCCCCAGGGGTCCTTGGGGGAGTTCCAGGGGGTCCCCAGCTAAATGATAGTTTGAAACCAAATGGACCCTTATGGGTCTGTAACTCTGAGAGTGTGCAAATGGAACCAAATGGACCCTAATGGGTCCATTTGCACACTCTGAGTTAAATTACATTGATTTTACAATATAAATTGGGGTTTCACAGATGGAAATGCCATTAAATGGGGGTCTGTAGACTACATGTCAAACTGGGGGTCCTTGAAATTAAACGGGTTGAGAATCACTGCTATAAACATATTCTCTTATGGGGGGTCCCTGGCATTATCTTTTCAAATGGGGGTCCGCGGGGCTAATTAGTGTCAATGTGGGGGTCCTTGACATGAAAAGGTTTGGGAACCACTGTATTAGAGTACTCAGCCTTCAATGTGGAGGACTCGGAGGAGAGATGCTCTGATACACCAGAATAAGCCAACTAGTGGGGCTGCGTTCTGCGTCTAAATGGGTTGATATGATATGTTTGTGGCCATTCACAGTGTAGCCTATTAGCGAGCAGCGGCAAAACAAATTGAGTTAAATTGCATCAATGTTGCCAAACACAAACATACACGCGTTGACGCTGCAACGATGTAGCAAAACGTCAAAGGGGCATCCTAATGGCATACATATCATATGTCATTTTTATTATTGGACGTATTCACGAATATCGCGTTATTATTGGAGGAGGAGGGGGAGAGTAGCCTAAATCAAAGAGAGGCTATTTCACTACATCATCATCATCCCAAGAGCTTCGTGGCGAGTCGAGTCGGGTCGGGGAGAAGTCATCTCCTTCCAACTCAAGTTCCAACTCTAAAGAAGATTTCAACGTCAAAGAGTGAAAAATAAATTACAAAACAAGCGCACGACTGCAACGTGTTGTTTCTTGAACGCGAGGGTCGCTCTTTTAGTTTCAGAAGGCATGATGAAAACCCTCTCGGCAAAAAAATGTTTGTATTTTTGCACCACACGAGTCTCCAAACAAGCCCATCGGGCTACCGTTCCGTTCCGTTACGGGACGGGACGGACCGCCATGTGAACAGGGTTTTTATTCCCTCATCAAATACACACATTATATACTATATAAAGACCCAAATTCTCACCTTGCTTTTCACCTCCACGGCGTTGCATTCCGCATGTCGCAAAGGTTGCGATCTGTTAAAACTTCGATTCATTGTGGTGGTAGCGAGTAAATAAATAAAATAAAAAAAATAGAAGGGAAAAAAAAGTTCTGCGATATGCCCACCGAAAAGGGGCTTAAAATCCACACGTCTGGAATAAAAACAGAAATCCCTGTCTGTCCCGCTCAATGCTGGCAGGGAGGCACTCAGGCAGCAGTATGTCTGTCTTTTAGCTCAGCGACAATCTTTTTTTACGCCCTCGGATTCCTTCCTTGTGCTCTTCTCTTCTCTTCTCTGCATACAACGTTTTTGGGAAAAAAGTTGACGGGAAAATAAGAGGCGAACAAATCGCCGCCTCTGACTGACTTGGGGGAGTGAGTTAAGTTTTGAAATGACATCATCAGCCCAATGGTTTACAGCCCTCCTAAAAACCTTATTACGTATATATTAGTCCTCCCATGCGCCAGAGGGCGCTGTCTGTCTGTCTGTGTCTGTGTCATTTTACTACAGTATAAAGTAGCATGCATGACTTTTAAGGAATATGCTTCTGTGTTTGTTTGTTTGTTTGTTTAACTTTAAACTAAATAATCCCTTTTGATAATCAACTAGTCTTTTTCAGGGTCCACACCTGACATCATATAGAATGATGACCAATGTGATGTATCTATATTATAGATACATCATTGGTTACCAGGACCCCTGGGGGTCCTTGCAGGGTTCCCCAGCAAAGTAAGGAACAGTTTAATTTCACTGTTATTCACCTGGTAGAAGTTAGCCCAGTGAGAGAATGTATAACAATAGCTAATCAATCACTGAATTAATTTAGCTCCTGTACAGTATGCCACCAAAATGTGGAACGCCCTACCAACAGTCATTAAGACATGTGAATCCCTTGACCGCTCTCAAAGGGCACCTACGGACTGCAACTTTGTATTGAGTTGTGCTTGAAATGTACTGTGAATCGGCAAACTGTTAATAAATACTTCAATCAATCAATCAATCAATCAATCTCCACCACTCTCTTCATGCCAGTTAGTCTAGAATCTAACAACAAACTGCTTTTTTATGTGGCACAAAATCTTATGTCCTATAATAGGACCCTCAGTTGATACATAATAGGACTCCTATTATGTATCAATTTCATGAAACAGTTTGAGAACCACTTTTAGATAATAAACATATACCGGTAATGTGATAAACATACAATACATAAATTAACATTGATTTTACAATATAAATTGGGGGTCCCAGAGATAGAAATGCCATTCATTAAATGGGGGTCCATAGATGAATGCATGTCAAACTGGGCGTCCTTGAAATTAAACAGGAATATGGCTTGCATGTATCCCTATTTACAACATTCCTTGGCCTTTTTAGAGACGCCACTACGCCAGTCTGCAACAACAGCTGCAGACTGCCATGTTGTCCTTCTCTAATATATATGCTGCTGCAGTGCTGTTTACAAAGGGATATTATGTTCTCTCAATAAGTCAATACGTTTATTCAGCTATATAGGCGGCATGCAATGTTACCGTGGTAGTATACCACCAGCATTGCTCCTGTAATTATATTTTGTAAAAAGCAATGCTCGATAGTAGGCATGTAATGATTCACTCAACTCACGATACGATTCGTATGACGATATGAGGTTCACGATACGATTTTTCACGATATTTTAAACAAAATAATTGTTTCCAGAAAAAATAGTTTTTTTCATTTTATATAATTTATCTTCCCCCCGAGCTTTTTTCACATTTTTTATTTAACTACATTGCAAAAGAAGTAGCATTACTTTTGAAACATAATTGCCTTCCTTGATGAGCATCAATGGCCATCATCACCTGGGTACAGTCACAGACACACACACAGCTCCCCTCTACAGGCCTCTACTACTGAAAGTGACTCATTTCTCTCCAAAAGCACTTCAATATGATGGAATAATGACTAAAGCTCACATTTCACATCACACACCATAATTCACTAGCCGATTTTTTTATTTCAATAAATAGTATTGGTTCCCATTTTTACAGTCTTTGGTATGACCCTGCCAGGGACTGAAGCTCGACCCCCCCCCCCCCCCCCTTCCTTCAAAAACAACACAGAGCACATAACACCAAGACAAAAACAAAACATGAGGTCCCCACTGTGTACAGAACCATCCTATCGGCGGGGCAGTTTGTTTAATGCCGCGATGGCTGAGGGGACAAAACTCCTACTAAAACGGACCTTTTTCCATGGCAAGGTTCTGTATCTTTGTCCAGATGGCATGAGGTTAAAGAAACGATACAGAGGATGGTCATTGTCATTTGATATCGAGAGTGCTAGTCGTGTGATGGCCTTATTGTTCATATCAGAAAGTGTGGGTGTAGGAAGTCCGATGATTTTGGAAGCAATACGGGTGATACTGAAAAGTTTGTTCCTGTTAGGCATGGACAGTATGGTGTAGAAACATGCAGAACAGAACAGGTTGAATAATGCTTTTGTACAATAATAGCAGAAGATGAGGAGCAACAGATAATGATCTTAATTTACGGATTACATGGAGTCTTTGCTGAAAGCGTGACTGGATAGATGTAATGTGTTGATCAAACCTAAGTCTATTGTCCAGTGTGAGCCCAAGATATGTGAAGCTGTCAACCTGTTCTATTGTTTTACCATTAATGAGGAGTGTGTTAAGTCCAGTGTGGGTTGTTGTTTCAATGACCAGTTATTTTGTTTTGACCACATTCAACTCTAGATAGTTGTCAGTGCACCACTGTGTGAAATGAGAAATGGTATTCTGATAGACCGTAATAGAGTTATTGTCATGGAGCAGTCCGAGAATGGCAGTGTCATCAGAGTATTTCAAGTATGTGATGTTAGTGGGTGAGGGGCTAATACAGTCATTTGTGTACAGAGTGTATAGGAAGGGGCTGAGGACACAGCCTTGAGGGGCCCCTGTGTTGGTGATGGCAGTTGATGAAAATCATGTACCTACTTTTACTGTTTGTGGTCTATTGTGGTAGGGATGCACATAGGCTAGCTAGCATCTAGGTAGAGTTCATTTCAAATTGTTCGTTATCCCCACTGGACTGCAGGAAACCCAGGAATGCTGTTCTGTTGCTGGTCGAAGGGCCTCTATACGCTTTCACCTATCTGCTAATGAAGTCTTATCTGCCATGTTTACTTGGGGTGACACATTGGACAAACAGCTAATGGATCATTGTCACCATGACCTGCCAGTCTGCCTAGGTGTAAAAATCTATGGAAATTGGTGTATGGGGGGGTTGTTGACCCACTCCCCCTTGAAAACATTTTACTTATTTTGTTTTCAAGGGGGAGTCACGGTTTACCAGGCTAGGGAGTTGTGTCATTATCCAAGGAATCCAGGGGAGAAAAAAGTTAGTCGAGTTAGTCCAAAACATAAAGTGGCCTAACGTTCTAGGCTCTAGCACCGCAATGAGGCTGATTTGAAGTCTTTGGGGTGGACAGGTGGAACGTCTTCCTTGGCCTACTAGGAGTGTGCAAAGTTTGGTGTTGATCTGTCCAGCGGTTTATGACAGTTGAGATTGGCTGCACACAGACAGACGGACACAGGAACACACACACAGGGAAACATACTCTCTGCCAACCCGCCTATTGGTGGTGGAGACAATGGGTAGAAAACTGGATAACCGTGGGCATAAACCATTTATATTGTAATATTTGCTGCCATCTGCTGGATTAGGTGTGTGTGTGTGTGTGTGTGTGTGTGTGTGTGTGTGTGTGTGTGTGTGTGTGTGTGTGTGTGTGTGTGTGTGTGTGTGCGTGCAGGAGTTGGCTGTGGGAGTTGCTCACCTTTTTGAGGTAATCAGTCAAGTAAATGGGCACTGTGGGCATGGATGGCAGAGCTGCATTTACAATCTTGAATGCTAGTCCCATTTTTAGTTGTTTAACTCTGTCTTCAACACTGAGCCAACCTATGCTATCAAATTGTGTTGCACAGAGGTGGGTCATGGGCTCTAATCCTAGCAAAAGTCTGATTAGTTTGTTTTGGGAGGTCTGGAGCATATTCTTAGTCATTCATAGTCAAATAAGGGCTGAATAAGAGCTACTACTACTAAATACTGAATATGAGCTGCTACTACTAAGTAAATAAAGAACAATTCCCCTTCCCCCAAAACAAAGTATACAACATAGGGACAAGCTGCAAAAAAAGGGCTTGAGAGATCATCATGCCAGAAAACCAATGCTAAAGCGGATGGATGGTTGGGACGCACACATAGACATCAAAGGGGGCTTCAGCCCCTGCCCTTTTACCCGTCTGTAAAACAACTCCAGACCATGAATGTAGCATTTACTGTGGTAAAAGAAATGCAAATGCCACTCCTTTTCCACACCATGCTGGAAGGCAGCATTCAGGAGCATTGCGTTTATTTCCAAAGTCTCCTGAACTTGAACACAGCACTTTGCCTTGAACTAATTTGGTTAGAAATCCATGTTGTTACACACCGCATCTCCACTAGCTAAAGAGTGCTGGGTTGCGCCCCGAAATTAGCTGATCTACAAGCTCACAATGCGTCGCAGCGTGACACGTTGTGACCTTGTAGATCTGCTATTTTCGTCCAAAAGTGCCATCTTACGGGAATTTCAGCCCCTGCCCCTCTAACACTCTCTGCACGTTCCTGGTTCACATGATCACATCAAATCGGTCCAAGAGCTCTCTGCTTTACACTCCCCCCTACACACCCCACTTTCCTCCTTTGTGTTTTTCCTCCCCTCCCTCCAGCCAGCAAGCACACCAACTAAGGACTGGATCACATGAGGTACCAGGCAGCCAATCCAGCCAGAGCAGCGAGCCAAGCAGCAAACAGGACCTGTCCTGCGGGATGTCCGAGTGAGGCCATGCCTAGCTGACAGGCATAGGCTGTTCCTCCACCGCTAGCCCTGTAGTAGGGGCATTCGCTGACCGCTCCATGGACGTCGTGCAGCATGCCAGTGTTTTTAAAGACGTCCTCCTGGATGGTCTTTCCAATCTCTTCCAACTCCTCAAACACCTCTATGTTGAACCTAAAGGCTCTCACGGCCTCCGCCACGAGCCTCCGCTTGGTCTCCGAGTCCAAGGCCAGCTCATTGATGCGGCCACGGTACAGCTGCTTGAAGGCCTTGATGCTGTGGATGCGATCAAAGTGATAGAACGCCAAACCTTCTCCGGTGGGAGGCAGCTTCAAGGCCCGCTGGGCCACCTTCTTCAGCACCTGGCCCCCGGACAGGTCGCCCATTTGGCGTGTGTATGCGTGGGCCACCAGCAGCACCGGGTCCTCCCGGCCCGCCTGGCGGATGTGCTCCACGTACCGCAGGGTGGCGGGGGAGCAACCCACCTGGCTCTGCCAATCCGGGCCATAGAAGAACTCAAGGTCACGGGTCAGGGACTCGTGACGATGCAGCTCTGTGGGGAAATAGAGAGGGGCAAACTGGGGGTGGCGTTTGTTCTTTTCAATCTCCTCTTCCATGGCAGTGTAAATGTAATAAAGCGCCACGGTGCCGAGCTTGAACAGCTCTATGTGGATTCGTCCCTTGAGGAAGTCTTTGACAAACTGGGTGTTCTCCGACTTCTTGTGAACCTCTCTGGTTCCTGCTGCCAGCAGGTCAGACAGGTCATCACCCCCGGGACTCCTGGGTGTCACCCTTTCCTTCATACGGTCCACGGTCATCAGCAGATTCACCAACCTCTCTGTTGACATCATACTCAAGACTCCTCATTGAATTTTATGCTGGCTTTCTGACATCATTGATATGATGACCCAGTCATAGATATGACGTCAGATGTGTGTGTGTGTGTGATATGACATCATCACATCAGGCCCGGATTGCATTGGAAAGCCAGATCCAGTCTAAAGCCTGCCATTCACTGCGACTAGTCTCTGGCTGGCTGGGTACCCCAAAATTAAACCAAAATACCCAATAAACCAAATAACCAAAATAATTATTATTTTTGCACACAGATTTTGTCTAACCCTACTACTGTATGCATGCACACTGTATGCATGCGCGCGCACACAAACACACACACACACACACACACACACACACACACACACACACACACACACACACACACACACACACACACACACACACACAGAAACCCAAACAAACCCAGAAGGGCACTTTTTCTAGTTAATTTCTGCATCTCTTAGGGCCCATTTAACCATATAATGCATTTGGATGGCAAAAATGGCAGATCTGCAAGTTCAGTGTATTGAATGAGATGTGCTGTGAGTTTCCATATCTGCTATTTTCCAGCATAGGACCGTTGCACAGTGAAGTATAAACAAGGCTTTAGGATTTATAAGTCGTTTTTAGAATCCTCCTCCTCAGGATATATCCATAGCCACGGATATCCCAAGCCGTACATTCCCACTATAGGCTGAGGAAGAAATGTCACTTGACAGTTTTCAAATCAGCCTCATTGTGGCGCTACAACAGGCCAAGTTGCGTCTCACACACACACACACACACACACACACACACACACACACACACACACACACACACACACACACACACACACACACAGTGAGTGTCTACACTATACTAGTACAGTGTTCTGTTCTGATCCGGCCTAACTAGGGTATTTACCGTATTTTGTAGACCCGGGCTGTATTTTGCACACAACCAGCGGAATGAGCCGTAGTCTTCTTCGCGTCACAAAGCTTACTGCGGATTGTGCGGAACGTTCTGTTTGACCCTCGCACCACACCACCCGCGGCCACGACCCACGTGATTGGCAGTCAGTTGACAAGCCAGTACAACAACACTGTAGTGTCTCAGTGAAGCGGAGCTAAAAAGAAAAGACCCCAGACATACGGATCAGACCGAACTGAAAGAAAAATGGACCAGCAGCAGCATCCTGCACGGATGGACAGGGTGGGTTTTCTGTCTCCCCTGGAGGAGTCCAGCGCGGAGATCAGCAGAGACAGCGGCATCGAGGTGTCGCATAGCGCCAGCAGTCTGTCCATGCTGAGCGACATCCTCAGCAGCGGCGCCGTGTCGCAGAGCCCCAGCTTCGCTGCAGGCGCAGCGGCGGCCGGGCCGGCCGGGGCCGGGGGGGCATCATCGGTCTCCCAGAGCCCGAGCTTCAGTGAGGCGGTGCCGGGGAGCGAGCACCACCACCAAGACCACCCGGCCGATGGATCATACGACGACGAAGACGAGGTCCTGAGACACACCGCCCTGGGATATTCCTCTTACATAAGAGCGACTGCTGGAGAAGAGGTAGTCTGATTGATTGATGTATTTTATTAAGAATTTGCAGAATTACAGTACATTTAAATTCAAGCACAACTCAATACAAAAAAAACTGTGAGAGTGGACGACCAATAAAGCACTACACTTGTTTACAAGAGGGCCCACCTTGTTCAATTCATCATAAGGTAGTTAACATCTACATACATATTAGCGGATATAACATATAAGAGTGCAAAGGGCAAAAACGCAGCTGAAAGGAGAAGGGTGGTGGTGGTGGTGGCGGGCACTGGAGGCAGCTACTTAGCAACGAGATGACCAAACGATCCCCCAGGGTTTAAATGTCTCAATGGAAGAATATGGAGACCAGCTCCAACTAGCCTAAGATTTAGACTCTCGTAGACGTATTTATCGATTCAGATAAGAATCGATAAATACGTCTACTAGAGTCTAAATCTTAGGGTAAGCTCCAACCACTGCAGGTGTGCTATAGTGCTATATAAATGATATTCTACCATACAGATTGGTCAAAATAGCATTTTATTCATGATCACAAGTTCCAGATTGCAGCTTTTATTTTCTTGTGCTTGTTTAAATTTAAAAGCAATTCATTTGTGGAGTATTTCTCTCCCATATTTTCAAGAGTGCAACCAAAGGTTAGGGTGGAGGAGACAAACCCAGGACTCCCAAGCAAGCAGTAGACAACATTTTGAGACAAAAGTGAGCTACACACTTATATATATATATATTGCGCTTTGAGTGCCACTGTGCCAGATCTAATTTTCTCAGTAGAAGAGGCAGAGAAAGAGACCACTCCGTCCCCAACCACTGCAGATGCACTACTAGTTATCAATCAGTTAGCATACAGATTGGTTTAAATGATTTCACTAAAAATTTTCTGGATTCCAAAATTATACTTTGTTTCGACATTACTGCTGCTGTTAAAGCTCTCAAGCTTGCTGCTTCTTGTTAACTGGATATGTGTGGTAGCCAATTATAAGGGACTGTCTGGGCTAGCTGGCCTGCTCTGCCAGAATACAAAAGGCTCCTTGTGTTTTGGTTCTGTATTCCTTATTGAAACACTTGAATGGCATCCCAAATGCACACTGTGTGTGTGTGTGTGTGTGTGTGTGTGTGTGTGTGTGTGTGTGTGTGTGTGTGTGTGTGTGTGTGTGTGTGTGTGTGTGTGTGTGTGTGTGTGTGTGTGTGTGTGTGTGTGTGTGTGTGTGTGTGTGTGTGTGACCTTTCAACACATCCTATTTAGCAGCCAGTACATTTACCGTAGTTATCACATGTTTCATCATCACATTCTCAACTATTTCTCCTCCAGATCCTTTGCATGGAGAAGAGCTTGGAAGAAATGCTGACGAGAGTGGACGAGTTTGTCGGCATGCTTGACATGGTAGGTTTGAATTGGTCCAGAATGTTATATACTTTCATACATTATACTTTTCGGATGCTTTATCATGCTTAGTACCATGCCAAATTATCTACAAGCTTGTAGCGTGGCACCAAGTGCCGCGCTACGAGATTGTAGATCCGCTATTTTGTGAATGTGGTGCAAATCTTTGAATTATATTCTTTCAGAGTGAACGTTTTTAACTCAAATATTTGCTTCTGGGGGGTTCCTGGAACAACATATTTTCCGATGGGGCTCCTTGACATGAAAATGTTTGAGAACGACTGACATAGAAATTAGAAACATGGGTTTTTAAGAAAACTGTCAGGAGAGTCGTGCACTGATAATAGCTGTTGCCACACGCATTACTCTGTCATTATGACGAAGTATTAATCGGTTCCTTACTCTCTTGTCAGATCCGCAATGACACCTCCCAGATAGTGAATGAGAGTCTACCTCAAATCCAGCGGAAATCTGATGAAATGAGACAAATATACAGAAGAATTGACAAGTTAGAAGTAAGTACCAAGTTTGTTGTCTTAAACATTCTCTGCCGTTACCATAGGCTGTGCTCTATGGCCAGAAGAGAGCCATTAACCTAGTCGGATTAAAGTTTTATTAAATTAAAACACCAAATACTATTCGTTAATATTGGTAATGATGAAATCAATGCATTATTTGTATGTTTGCTTATCTTGTAGTTTTTTTCCCCCTTTCTTTTATGTCATGATGCATAGTTTACTTGTCTAAAGCAGGGATTGTGGGGGTCAAATCTATGCGAGATATTTTTATCTCTGCAGTGTTTGTTCCCTAGCAGCACATTTCCACTGACAAGGTGTCTTTGTTTGTGTCTCTAGGCATTGGTGAAGATAGTTGGTGCCAACGTGTGTGCCATGGAGGAGCAGGTCACACAGGGGGAGAGTGAGCTAGGAACGCTGCCCGGGGCTTTCAAGAAGATCCTGCGCACAATGACGGTGCCAAGTTTCTTAAACGTGAGTTCTCTGTTAAATGCCTATAGATAAATAGCGTTTACTTTTTCAGTGAGTTTGTTTCCTCAATAGTTTTTTACTAGGTTGTATTAACAGTATTATTACACAGTCAAATTGGGACTGTAAAGGTGGTTGCACACCGGCCACGTTTGTCGGAAAACCGATGGAGAAACGCTCGGTGTGTGGGGGACCTTAATGGTTTGATTGTCTTGAGGGGGAAATTGCTCACAATGCGTTTATTTTGTGACATGTAGCCTGCGTTCGGAAATAGCACACTTAGCGCATTGTGCAATGCAAACTAATAGGCGAGTGAGCTCTGGTGCAGTATTTCCAAACGCGCCCCAAGTGAGCCTATAGATCTTGTGTTTTTGCCATGCGACACTGTTATGACGAAGTATAACGTTGGGCTAAGACGAAGCTGCAATACTATAAACAAAGATGGCTAGCTGCCAATATGCAAGTTGCTACTCGCATACCACTGTTAAGGAAACAAACAAATTCGTCATGTAATGAAAATGAATGAATAGGTCTGCACTATGGCTACTTTTGCTGTTTGAAGTGTACAATGAAGTATATAGAAAACAAAACCCAGCTAATAGCAGAATTATTATTCCAATGGGAATTATTTTATTTATTTTCAAGCCGTGTTATTAAACCATTAAAGTAATACATTGTACCTATCCAATCA
>NC_139697.1:27264495-27471995 GCF_964188405.1 Protomyctophum parallelum | reverse complement strand
TCCAGATTGTATTGGCGCGAGAGCTGGTAGTCCGTTCCCTTGACAAACTTCAGTTTATCCAAAGACACCCCGATGCTCTCCAGTATGGCCTTGATGATCTGTTCATAGTACTGCACCCTGTGCTCCAGCAGATCCAAGGGAGCCTTCATATTGTCCAGGAAGGCATGCAGGTCAGCAAGCAAGATGGTCACCTCACACCCAGCCTTGAGGAAGTCTGCAATTTTTAACATAGGGACGAAGTAGGCAACATGAGGTTTGCCTGTGGTGGCTGTTCCCCAGTACACCTTCAACTCTCTCTCCTGGAGAATGTGTTTAAGTTTCTGGTCGTCACCCAGGACCTCCTGCAGGTTCCTTGTGATGAGGTGGAACTTCTCCTCTGGACTTAGTTCTTGTGCCATGCTCTCTCGCTCCATGTCTTTAATGTTCTCTTCTGTTTTCACAATCTTAATATGGTCCTTCTGCTCTGTCAAATTGGCGAAAAGGAATTCCCCATCTCCAGTCAATTTAAATCTCTCCTCCTCCACCCATTCCTCCTTGATGGGCTGGTTCATTTCGTCCCAGTCCTTCAGGAGGGTGTCTGCCTGTCTTTGTTTCCTTTTTTGCATGTAGGAGTAACCAAACATAAGTGTTCCTGCGGCCATCGCAGAGACGCCGGTAAGGAACACCTTCGGCATAAACATTACTGAAGTTGAATGAACCCTTCTTACTAAAGGCGTAGCCTCGGAAACCCAGACACCTTATTTCAAAGGCGTGACTCCACTAATGCATTAGTTTAGGGTCGACATGGAATTATATACCATGTCACAGCTGTGCATTGATTAGACAGCATTCTCTGATGTCATAACAGTTGTTATGGTAGCAGGACGGACTCTTCACGACGTTGCACCTAAGGCACTTGTTAGGAAGGCTTTAACTTAGAGCTCCATATATGGGGATAATTTAAATGTATAGTCCCATGATGTAACAGTAGAAGGACTTAGTACAGGAGGGTGAAGGTGCACTGCAGGCCATGGGATATTCAGAATGAGGATATAAAAAACAAAATAGGAAGTCGCAAAAGAAAAAGTTGTAAAAGACAGAGAGAGAATTTGGCAAAAGAGGATGTAAAAAGAAGAATCAAAGGAGGTGAAAACGGCAAAGGAAGATGCACCAGTGTTGGAAGCAGCAAGACAAGAGGAAGAAGACACCCAATACATGAATGTTTTTCAAAAGGGAAAGGATGGAAAGCAACATGTGAAGGACAATACAGAGGAGGTAGACACATAGGCTATACATACATAAAAGCAAGCGCTCTATATCTTTCCCTAGCAGACTAATGACTCATTATATAGGGGAACCTTTTCTACATCTGCTACACTGGCTCAGTGGCTCTGGTGAAACTAATTGTGTAGGCCTACTTCTTATTCTTTTTTAGTTCCGGCAGTGTGGACGCCGCATGGTGGTTTATTCACCTAGATCAAGGGTGTCCAAACATTTTTCAAAGGGGGCCATGTTAGAAAATATTAAATCACCAATCAAGGGCTGACTACATTATCAAATATAACCAGACATGCAAGGTAAAGAAATGAAATAAAATAGCCTTTCTTGACCCCTTCAGAATGAGACAACAAGGAACAAGGAATCCTATGCCCAGGTGAATAAAAAACCTCTACGTAAAAATGTCCTATAGACTATACTGTCAGGCGAGCCATTCACAATACAATTAAGGTATTAAGCCGCGGCCCGCGGGCAACATACAATTGTTCCCCAGGCACTTTGGACACCCCTGACCTATAAGATCTTCTTATATCAGTATTGTGCAGGAACTGCAGTACTGCCTTTGAAATCAAATGTTGTTTCTTTTCTCACTATGGCCAAATAAAGAATATAGTGTACTTCGATCGCTTACATGAGTGAAAGATTAGACTGATTTATTGGTTTACTATATCCTATAGGCTACTATCTCTATGCATTTTATGTAATTACCTTGTGTTTACCTTACTGTAAAAAAAAAGTGCTAAATGCCTACATTTTGGCAGCTGAATCGACTGAGGGAGCCATGCATGCATTGTTTTTCCAACCCTAAATATTGAGCACACAGAGCAAGTCTGTAGTGCTTTTTCTAGTTTTATTCTCTTAGCAGATTTATTTTGTATTGACCTGTAGACCTACTTTCATTGAACTGTACCATTCTACAAACCGTTAATACAAATTTCAATCAAAATCAATCAATGAATCAATCAATCAATCAATGACATCAAATAGCTCTCGACATTAGAGCTATGCCGGCAGGCGCGCAGGCAGGCGCGCACGCGCACGCGCACACTCACGCGCACACACGCACGCACACACGCACGCGCGCGCGCGCGCACACACACACACACACACACACACACACACACGCACACACACGCACACGCACACACACACACCCCTTATACACCCTCTCTCAAAGCCACTACCCAATCATATCACGCGTCGTTCCGTCGTGTTCTGTGTTTGGCCACTGTAAATTGTGACGTCAAGACGCTTTCGTAACCCGTATGAAGCGGGAATATTGTGGCAGACACTATTGCAGTGTGGAGTGGACCTTTTTACAGTCTATGTGTGGACGGACTGTTGGACGAGCCACGTTGAGCTGTGTCTGGATTTATTTTTTTTGTTTTTTTTAACAGCACAGGGTAAATAATTCCCTTTAATCGACACATTACAGGCCTGGTTGGTAGAATTTGTATGGAGTTAAATTATTTCTTGACCTGGAAAAGGAAATTGCAACGCATGGCAATGCGTTACATTTTCCTTTTTCAGGGCAGTTTCTACTCCGTTCGTTCGACGGTGTAGCATACAGAAAATAGCCTATAAAGGTAGACTACTATAATTCCATTCCACGAATCCATTTGCGAGAGGCAACATTAGCCTCGCAGTGGCCAGACAGTCTGGGCCAGGGCTATGCACCGCCGTAGGACGAAAATGAACCTTACCAGGCTAATGATTTCATATGTTTGTGGACGTTCTTGCAAGTGTATATTTGTATATGTCTATATGTTATGATGAATTGAATAAGGTGGACCCTCTTGTAAACATGAAGTGTAGTGCTTTTGGGTCGTCCACTCACAGTTAAGTTTTTTGTATTGAGTTGTGCTTGAAATGTACTGTAATTGCACAAACTGTAATTGCACAAACTGTTAATAAATACTTCAATCAATCAAAAACTACTAAGTTCAAGGTTCAACGTTCTTCTTTACTGTGTACATGTACAGTACATAAGAGTAAAAACGTATTTTTGTTTGGCTTCCTTCAGACAATGCAGCAGCATTGATGGCATATTATTCAAAACAACAAAAAGCACAGCAAACAAAGGGAAAGAATAAAGAGTGCAAGTAAGAACAATCAAATGGTAAAATAAATAAATATATGTAGCAAAGTTAGGTAAACCTTTGTGAAGAGCTTCACCGTATAGTTTAAGTGTAATGAGACCGGTCCTTAACTTATTACATAATCTAATCTATACTTTGCATTTACACATGACTAATGCCTTAAGTCAAAGTTCAGAGTGAGCCGGTGTTGTTCGCTCCAACTTTTTGACGTCAGTGTTCTCTGTTTTCCACCAGGGAGGGGAGGGGAGACCACAAACAATGTTAAACTCACCAACATTGCAGCTGTAGGGCAAGCTTGAATGATTTCTCTTTCAATCTGCAAAGCGTTGGTTTCATAAAAATCCACCGTAGACATGAGCTACTTGTCAAGAAAGTCCGTGCAGGTGATTATTGTTCAAGTGTTGGAGAGTTTGGAAGTGCTCGTCAAAGTCACTGACCGGCTCTGCGTTTCGAATTTGCACATGATGCAGGAGGCAGAAGGTGACACGCCGTTTCCAAACTCCAACACTTAGAAAAATAACCACCTGCATGGAATTTGTTGACAGAGTAGCTCATAACATGTCTACAGTGGATTTTTATGAAACAAACGCTTTGCAGATAGAAAGAGGATCATTCATGCTTGCCCTACAGCTGCAATGTTGGTGAGTTTAACGTTTAATACAAGCAGACCTTAAATTTCAATTTGATCAATGGGCTGTCAATGGAGGGTATTGCAACTCTAGATTCAACCCACTATAACAAAAGATAGTGTGGCAAATTGCAGCTAGACATAATTCAAATGTTAGTTGATAATTTACACAGCTTTACTTTCAGAAATGTAGAGCCGTTTCTAGCTTTACCGTCACTACTGTCTTTCCAGCTGAGAAATAGCCATAATCATGTGAGCCTTTTCAATACCCGTTCAAAATCTCTTCACAGTTCTGAATCTGCAGTCGGAGCTATGGCTGCTAAAGAAATGTGGGAACAGATTGGAGAGGGGTTTGTTGGAGAATATTACAGACGATTCGACAAAAACGAATTAAGGCCGAGTCTTGGAGAATTATATGTAAGTATATCCATTGTCTACTCAACTTTTGCTAGTTTTAATTTGGATACACCTCATGTTATCAGTTGTTCTCAAACATTGCCATTTCAAGGACCCCCTAATTGATATTTGGGGAAACTTGACATGGAAAATGTATGACAGAAATCTGTCCCTATTTTGGGAATGTCATTTTTCCTGTAATTATTATGCAAAGTAACTAACTATACTTTCAAAGGTGAAGCCTGCCACTAGGTTGGTTGCATGATAGGATAGGTCTTCCACACACTTGTAGTAAATGTTCTCAAAACAAAATGAGATATCCCCATTGTCAATTGTCTTTGTCATTATTAATATGGGGCGGCAGTGGCTCAAGGGTAGAGTGGCCAGTAGAACAGCTAGATGGAAACCGTGAGGTTAGTGGTTATACCACTGCAGTTCGATCCCGGGCTCCCTCAGACTTGGTGTCGAAGTGTCCTTGAGCAAGACGCTGAACCCCAAATTGCTTCCGGTTGGGGCCTTGCATGGTTTCCTCCGCCATTGGTGTATGAATGTGTGTGTGAATGTAATGCACAATCTATGTAAAGCACCTTGAATAAAGGCACTATATAATTGCACCATTTATTATTATTTATTGTATTCATTCTCTCTCAGTGTAATGACTCCTGCTTGACGTGGGAAGGAGAGGGCTTCCCAGGGAGAACTGCCATAGTTGGCAAACTAACCGTAAGTGTGACTTCTCTGGTCGGATGGTGTTGGGGTTGCTCAGTATTCTGTTATGATTGGGATGGGAATCATGGGATGTGACACATCAGTCTGCAATTGGACCATCGGTTACCGCTCTGTGGCCGAAGGGCTCTCTTTTGCATTTTCCCAGTGCGAGAGGAAGATATAGCATTGTGTGTGTGCGAGCGCACTCGCTTCGGATGTTATTATCATCACCCCTTAATCAGGAGAACGTTCGTGATCAGCACCTTAGAAATACCCCCAGTATGTGATAATCACACATACTGGGGAAACCGGAAGTGAAACTATGGGAGCGTTTGCTTTTTGTGACCGTGACGGCGGAGCTCCGTCTCTGGTGGCCTTGAGCCACGTGAGGCACCGCCGAGCGAGGCGCCAGCCGAGCGAGTCTCTGTGCCAAGTGTTGCGACGGCCACAAGAGCCGACTCAGCGCTGTTCGAGTTGCGTCCCGATAGGCAGAGAATAGTAAATATTAGTAGCCCCTAGTTTCCATGCCCCGACCATAGAGTTGGAAACGACACGTCCAGTGTCGTTGACCAGGCAATGTCTACAACACCCTGCATGCGTGCAGTCCGGGTGAACACAGCCAAACACCACGTCTAGTATGGCCATATTCTAACATCCTCCTGATAACGGTTGATTTCATATATGTAATGCAGTGATAACATATGAATCCGCTCGCGAGCGTGTGTGCGCACGCAGATTTGACGAGATTCTGTTATTTCATGCACTCACTTCCATATCTCTGCTGTCCAAAATGTTCATTTTTCAGGAAATAAAGAAAACCTTATATTTTAAAAACAAAGCAATACAGCCTCATCAAAGTTGGTGTTGTAACTTTATATATTGTCAATTACTTCCATAAGAGGGGGAGAGGTGGTGGAGTTAGTTGCTTTAGCAGACATTTTGAGTGTCCAATGGAGTTAAGAGGTTTTGTCAAAAGCACTTTTTACTACTTTCCATTGGTTCAATATTTTCGAAACAACACACAGACGTAAAGGGTGTTCAATAGCACTGATTTATGCCAAAATGGAGTTATGAGGTTTCCTCCCGACAGCAACGATATCTGACTTGATGGTTCTCCCTTTCATAGAGTTTGCCTTTTGGAGCCATTCAGCATGTTATCACATCGCAAGACCACCAACCCACGCCCGATAATTGCATCGTTTCCATGGTGACGGGACAGCTGAAGGTGAGCAGGGAACAGCTCGCTGTTGACATTGTTTCTGCACACTTTAAAGCCCAAACCACACCAAAGGGTCGGGTCGGGACAAAATGTTTTTTACAGTCAACCACACCAATGCAACTCAATGATTTGTATTGGTGTGGTTTACCTTAAAAGAAAACATTGAATTTCTTTATTCTATCAATTATTTATTTGGGGTTTCAACCTACTAATATTGGATTCATTGCAAACCGACCACTAGGAGCGATCCCAACTCGTTTGTTTTTGAAAATCTTATGCCCATACAACACCATGCCAAAAATCAAAAACTTGTCACCAAGTGCACAATCTTGATGATTTTGGCCGAATTCCCTCCCAGCTATAAGCTGTTGAGTAAATTATCCTTTTTTTCTCTCAACAGGCGGATAATGACCCAGTAATGGGTTTCCAGCAAATCTTTATGTTGAAGCTTCAAGATGGTGCATGGGTCTGCACAAATGACATCTTCCGGTTGGCGCTACATAACTTTGCAGCATAGCGTTTTATACATTTTTATCCCACGATTTTGCAACCCATTTTTTATCACCCAGTGTCATTTATCTAATGTAATCCTGGGCGCTACACTTCCTCTGCCAAGTGCCAACAAATTGTTTTGTCAGTCAGTTTTGAAATTCAGTTGTGCAGTGTGTGTATTTCTATATTTTGGCTACACCTTGTCACCCATTGTTTACAGTACACAGTACTAGTCAATTTTGTTTAAGGAAATTGTTGAGTTCTAATAGACCAAGTCATGTTTTCTAATAGTATGGTAGCTGTCTGTAACAAGATGGTTTAGAATAGATCACATACAGGCCAATAAATGTAATAAATACATTTCTATGTCTGAAATTAGCCCTATTGTGATCTAACCTTTGGAAATTTGCTATAAGATTTGACGATTTTCAGGGCAGTTCTAGCTGTAACAGTTTGCTTGGTCCAAAGTTTTGGTCAGTTTTGGTTTTGTGGACTGATATTTTAAATGGGTAGTTGCAGACAGTCTGTTTGACTAACGGATTGGAAATGGGTGTAGCTTGACTGCATCTGAAACTACTAGTGCACATTGGTCTGAGTGATAACAGGAGGCAGGAATCACTCTTGGTCTATACCATATGCGTAGGTCTGCAAACAGGAGCTACTGCAAATCAGTGGTTCCCAAATTTTTTCATGTCAACTGTCAAGGACCCCCAAA
The DNA here is from genome assembly GCF_964188405.1 of Protomyctophum parallelum. Taxonomy (NCBI): domain Eukaryota; kingdom Metazoa; phylum Chordata; class Actinopteri; order Myctophiformes; family Myctophidae; genus Protomyctophum; species Protomyctophum parallelum. The sequence continues at coordinate 27,464,481 of NC_139697.1, read as the reverse complement.
TTGACACTCATTAGCCCGTGGACCCCCCCCCCCCCCCCATATGAAAATATATGCCAAGGAGGACCCATAAGAGAAGACTTTCACGTTTATAGCAGTGATTTTCCACCATTTTCATTTCAAGGAACCCCCAGTTTGCCCTGAAAAGTCAATTTAACTCAGTGTACAAATGGGACCAAATGGACAGGTCCATTTGGTCCCATTTGTACACTGAGTTACAGACCATATAAGGGTCCATTTGGTTCCTAACTATAATTTAGCTGGGGACCCCCTGGAACTCCCTCAAGGACTCCTAGGGGTCCCCGGACCCCACTTTGGGAACCACTACTGTAAATAAGTACTAAAGCATTGATGCAGTTGAGTTTCTTTCTGAACTGTTGAATATGTGAAAGGACAATACGGTAGAAAGATTTTTTTTTTTTTGTCCATTACATTTTACATAACATTTCAAATCACTATATTGCTATCAATCGCTAATATTGTTTCAACGGATTCAGAAAGAAGTCTAAATAGGTTGAAGACATTGTTATTATTATGGATTGGGGGTCAGAGGAGCACATGCATTTTTGTATTTATTTTGTCTGTACGTGGAATTTACATCCTTTAAATTTGATTGCCTGCTCTTGTTGACACGGCTATTTAGAAGTCCAAAATAAACACATTCTGTATTTTTAGATATAAGAATAATAAACCTTGTCCTAGCCTGAACTGTACTCCCCACTTAATTAAACAATGGTGCTTTATTGGGTCGTCCACTCACACAGTTGACAGTTTTTGTATTGAGTTGTGCTTGAAATGTACTGTGATTCTGCAAACTGTTAAATAAATACTTCAATCAATCAGACAGACAAGTAACTTTGTACAGTTGGCTGAGTTGTTCGTCAAACAAGCGATAGGGGGCGATATATCATTCATTCCAGTGATACGCAGTTTAAAGAGCCGTAATAGATAACTACCAGAGCACTGAGAGCAGCATACACACACACTGCACTACTGAATGTGACTGCTACCATAGACCTATATAAATATATCTATGACTGCTACGACGACATTGGAAAGAAGCTGCTCCTATTCTGCAGGACGATATTAAGGATACAATGGACGTAGTGAATGTATGCCCGGTGGAGTCCAGTAAACGCAAGGTAATGTAAGCGGTCGTCGCATGACATCTAGGTAAACTCCAAACCTTTTTGGTTGAACATTTTGGTGAATGTAGAACTATATGTTGACTGGTCTATAATCTATAACCACCACCAGTACACTTCCGCTAAGAAATAAGACGTTGACAATAGAACAACGAAATGGTGATAGAATCTAGAGATATAACCATGTTTTGCCATTGATAATTTAGTCCTTTTGTTGGACGTTTATTATATCAGTCTTTCAGTGCGCAAGCGCGGTGGTCTACGTACGGTACGTTACGTCAGAGTTTATACTTCGTCCCGCGGCTGTGTCGCGCGCAGAACATACTACAAGCTGTCCGTACTCCGTCGTACGAGAGAGTATTTCAAATGCAAAGAAGCCCATAAATAAAACTCATGATATCTCCTTTTCCTCCAAGGTGGAAACCTCACGAGGTTACCATTTCTGATCCATAGCGATAGACCTAATGCCGTTGCATTAAGGCTATGCCACTCACTCTTGGCTTACTGCCCTTGCTTGCAATAAGGCTATGCCACTCTTGGCTTCCTGCCACAGTCGCAGACCTTCTCCTCTGTAGCGAAAATATAGCTCTGGTACCAGACTGGTACATAGCTCTAACACCCTTGTACAAAAAAGGGAGTAAATTAGAACCCGGCAACTACCGCCCTATTTCTATTCTAAGCTCCATCTCGAAAGTGATGGAAAAAATAGTCTATGAACAGGTTGAAAAGTATCTTGCCACTAATAAATTGCTGTACGAGTTCCAATCTGGTTTCAGAACATCCCACTCCACTGACACATGCCTCCTCTATTTGAGCGACCACATCAAACACGAGGTGGACGCTGGAAAATACTGCGGCATGGTCATGCTGGACCTCCAAAAGGCTTTTGACACCGTGAACCACTCCATACTGGTTAACAAGCTTAAAGCTATTGGTTTTGATAGCGCATCAGTGAGCTGGATGCAATCCTACCTGGAGGGGAGAGAACAGATGGTGGAGGTGAACGGAACACTGTCCCCTCCCCTCCCAGTGAGCTGTGGCGTCCCACAAGGAAGCATACTAGGGCCTTTACTGTTCCTAATATATGTTAATGACATGACTTCAGCTTGTGACTGCAACTTGTTCCTGTTCGCAGATGACTCAGCACTGCTGGTCTCGGACAGGAACAAACTGCAGGTTGAAAAGACCCTCAGCTCTGAACTCGGTAGAATCTGCACCTGGCTCGCTGATAACAAACTATCCTTACACCTGGGAAAAACTGAATCCATCCTCTTCGGATCAAATAGTAATCTCAGCAAGGCAGATGGCTTCTTGGTTAGAGTGGGTGACAATATTATCACACGAAAAGATCAAATTACCTACCTAGGTTCCATCCTGGAGGCCAATCTTTCCGGTGATAAGATGGCCACCAACGTAATCAAAAAAGTCAATCAAAGAACAAGATTCCTTTACAGGATCTCCTCACTGGTCAGCAAAAACACCTTGAAGACCTTAACAGGAGCCCTCGTACAAGGTTTCTTTGACTATGCATCCACCTCTTGGTACCACAGCACCTCAAAGGCCCTTAAAACAAGGCTCCAGACCTCCCAAAACAAACTGGTCAGGCTCCTACTTGGCCTCACCCCCCGAACCCACCTCACCCCTGCCCACTTTGACAGGCTGGGATGGCTTAGGGTCGTCGACAGAGTACAGCATCTTGCAATGGGTCTGGTCCACAAGATTCGATACACCACCAAGATACCCATGTACCTGTCTAAATACTTCCTTAATGTAAACGAAGTCCACACCCACAACACCAGAGGGAGTGCAACAAACCATGTACAACCCAGATTCGGCACAAACAAGGGACTAAATTCTTTTCGCTCCTATGCCACCAAAATGTGGAACGCCCTACCAACAGTCATTAAGACATGTGAATCCCTTGACTCCTTCAAAACCGCTCTCAAAGGGCACCTACGGATGGCTGCAATTCGAAACTGGCCTCTGTAAAATCTGAATCCCCCCACCCCCCCACCCCATTTTCCCTCACTGTATATTGTATCTTTTCCCTTTTTTGCTTCCCATATGATGAATTTAGCTACATAGAAATGTCTATTTGTATGTCTCTAAATGTTTGTATGTCTTTAAATGTTTTGATGAATTGAACAATGTGGACCCTGTTGTAAACAAGTGTAATGCTTAATTGGGTCGTCCACTCACAGTTGACAGTCTTTGTATTGAGTTTGTGCTTAAAATGTACTGTAAATTCTACAAACTGTTAATAAATATTTCAATCAATCAATCAATCTAAAGTCTTACAATGGCAGCAAGGGCATTAGGGCTATGGACCAGAGGTAGTCCAGAGGTTTTCAACCAGTGGTCCAGGGACCACCACTTCACCAGTGGGCCTTGAGGGGGTTCCAGGTGGTCCCGACTCCCCAGCTAAATGGAGAGTTGGTAACCAAATGGACCCTTGTATAATAAACCTTTGAAATGAAACCAAATGGACCCTCACTGGTCCACTCATTTCCAGTGAGGGTCGATTTGGTTTAATGTTACACTCTCAAGAGTTACATTATTGTTAAACATCTGCATCACTTAATTTACAAGAAGTCTACAATTAGAGTAGAATAATTGTTATTTTGATCATTTGCCTGTTATTGTACGGTTTGTACAACATCAATACAGCATGGAATTGTGGACAAAATCGTACTCAGACAACAAAATATTCGAAGTTTTGGGTCTGAGAGGCTAAATGTCATCAAATGGTGGTCCGTGGCTCAAATGCCCAGTAAAATATGGGCCTTGAGATGAAAAGGGTTGAAAACTGTCCTAGTCGCCTTCGTGAATCTTGCGAGACATTCACCTGCATTTTAGCAGGATTTATCTATCCCTGTCCATATCGGTTTGCAACTTGAACATGGCTGAGTCGGCTCTAGCGAACTTTGCAACACTCGACACAGTCGACACGGCAACTCACGGGCGCTCAGTCAGTGGTGTGGCTCAAGTTCGCTAGAGACGGCACCCCCTCCATCGTGGTCTAAAACTATACTTTATCTGCAAAATAAAATAAAATATTGATTTCCCAGCTAGTAGAAGGTGAGAATGCTCCGCCTGCGGGCCCCGCCGCCCCCTACTACTACTCTTCTAGTAGTAGAGAGGGGCGAAGCCTTGGTGAGAATGCTGGTGAGCAGGCACGTGCACACATAGACAGCAAAGGGGGCCTAGGCCCCTGCCCTTTTACTGCCCTCTCCAGACCACGGTGAAAATAATACAAATGCCCCCTTCAAACTCTCCTGAACTTCAACGCAGCATTTTGCGGTGAAAGAATTTGTCCACTGTGTAGAGATCCATGTCGTACGCCGCATCTTCAGTAGCTAATGAGTGTGGGGTCACGCCCCAAAAATAGCTGATCTATAAGCTCTCAACGCATCGCAGCGTGATGCGTTGAGTGCTTGTAATCATGAGTGCCGAAATCACTACAGTGCCGAAACAGCGGTAAAATAGGAGTATGAATCGGCCCTAATCCTTCCCAATTCCCATAATAGGACAGCTGTAAAAAAAAACTGACATTCATTGATTCACATGGTCAGGATACTAAGGTCATAATTGATTTATCTATTATGTTGCAGAATGGTTATAAAGATACAGATCAAGAAAACCACGAGAATAGCATAGATGTGGAGGAGGACGAGCCTTTGCTCCGAGACAACCCAAGACGGTTTGTTATCTTTCCAATCCAATACCATGACGTCTGGAAGATGTACAAACAGGCACAAGCTTCCTTCTGGACCGTAGAAGAGGTGAGTGGTATTTGGTTGCGTGCGACCCCCCTCATGCAGCAGCTCATGGGGCAGCTCTACGAGCTTGTAGGTCTATTTTTGAAAAATCATGAAAATGTCGCGCAAATCTTTGAATGTATATTCTTTCACAGCGAACGTTTTAACTCAACTCTTTGCTTCTGAGGGGGTCCCTGGAATAACATTTTCAGATGGTGGTCGGTGGCCAATTCAATTACATATCATTTTTGGGGTCCTTGACATAATATTGAGCACCACTGATATAGAAACATTATTTCAGAAAACTGTCAGGACATTGTTTTTAATTTGACGTCGGGCCTAAATGGGTTAAATGAATTAATTAATTAATTCATGCTTATTTTCTCTTCAATTTCCTCACAACTAAAAAGGGTATCTTTGAAAAACCAAAGGCACTGTCAGACACTTTTCACAACGTTTCGGTCGCTACCTTCATGCAGGTATAAGTGACCGAAACGTTGACCTAATAAAGAGCAACATTCTTTTGTGTCCGACAGTGTGCAGGACCTCTTCTAATTTGTTTTTCAAATATACCTTTTTTAATATTATGCTCTATTGCCCTACGCACCTGTCACTAGCCTTTTGAGGTGTGCATCAGGCCATTTGCTATACAATTTCCTCAAAACAAAAAAAATAAAATATGAAGTCAGGTGTCTTTGAGAGTGACAGGTGTAGCGATGTCACGGGTCCCATCGACTGCCTGACACAATTAAAAGGAAAATCAATCAGCGGTTCCGTTAGTAGACTGCTACATAATCGGAGTTCCAAGAAGTTCTTGCCAGCTCTGGCATACAAACGGGAGGGGTGAGAAACAGCTGCTCCAAGACACTTTATCCCAACACATTCCCAAATGTAAACTATAATTCAAATGACCATAAAACAACAGTAGGCTAATTAAAGGTATATTCAGTGATTTCACTTAATTCAAATATCACTTATTTTTTTGTTTTGTTGTGATAATCCTCCCTACTATAGAGTGTGCTGGCCATATAAGGAGTTCCTCCCTGTCCCCAGTTAACCCCTGGGGGTCAAAAAACCTTAGGTTTCGTTTTTGACTCTCTATCCTGATTGGACGAAAGGTTGGGTCCCACAGCCAAAAACTAAACCTACGGTTTTTTGAGTGAAATCACTGAATATACCTTTAAGTTACAACACACTCTTCCCACACACACACACACACACACACACACACTTGTCACAACAGCTAGTTTCAACTCTCTTCCAAATTAAGCAAGATAGCACCACATAGCATAGCAGCAGACAATGTAGGGCAGAATCAATGAAAATCCATTCGGCAACAATTTACAATTATGACCTTTGATGTCTTCAATCACGTAGTAATCCATAATCAAGGGCGGACACCGTTGAGTTTGCCGGCCCAGAAAAGGTGAACTCCTCAGGATACAACTTTAGCTCCCCCAGGGACTGCTGACTTCCTGACGTTTGACATTTAGGCTAATCTCAGAGATGCTTCTCGTTTGTATTTAATCATAAACAAAGACGATGGTTTCTGGGATGAAGAAAAACCATTCTGCCGCATTCTATAAACCGCAAATAACACAAGCACGTGATAGTGTCAGGCATCAGGCATGACCATAGAGTTGGGGCGTGCAGAATCATCAATCTGCTGTATGCAGTCACAGAGGAACAAACTAGGCAGTGCCAGTGGCTACAGAAAGCTAAAACGCCCTGTTGGTAGGCTGTACAATCATCTCCCGGGGCGTCACCTAATTATCAATCATCCACTCAACTCATTCACTCTCTCACTCAGCTCACACACACCTTCCACACCTCAGCTCATACAAGTACAAAGAGGGCCACACAGTGCAAACCCATACACATTATGACATGTGAAGACCCCAGGGTCGTAACACAAGCAAGGAGGCATTGGGTCCCATTTTACAGTCTTAGGTATGACCAGGCCAGGGATGGAACCCCGACCTCCCAGTTTCAGGGCGGACACTCAAGGCCTAATGTACTATAATGTACAGTATGTAATATTACTGGCTCTCTCTGACACATACACACCTAAACGCTATGCTGACCCAGCCCAACATTGCCATAAATAATCAACCGTGGACTATATTTTCAGGTGGATCTATCCAAGGACCTGGCTCACTGGGACAGACTGAAGCCCGATGAGAAGCACTTCATCTCTCACGTCTTGGCGTTCTTTGCTGCCAGTGACGGCATCGTCAACGAGAACCTGGTGAGAGAGCGATAGAAAACCGCAGAATTATGAATATCACTGACAACGAACACACAGTAGTGTGTGGAGAGGAATTAATTGGCATAAATTGGGGAGAAATGGGGCAAAACAAGAAATGATCACATAGTGATATTTGTCAGGTGAAGCGCTGACTCCGTTGTGTTCTCCCCCCCACCATATTAGTCTGATTATTATTTTAGTTACGTGTATGTTTGTGTGTCACTCACAACCTCGCAGATCTATATATGGGTCCATTTGGTTACCAACTCTCCAAAACAACTAGTAGGGGAGGATGGGGGAAGACGAACCTTCGGGTAAGTTGAACCACCCCCTGTATCTTTAAAACTACACACATGAGTTGTCATGTGACCTCAAAATCAGGACACACCCACCATTTCAACCTGACTATGAAGATGAGAGACACATGGACAAAGTGGAAAGTACATTTATACACAAAAAAGTGTTTTTTGCTGGTCAAAGTAAAAAAATAAACTTTTCTGGAATAATCATTTTTATATTAAAGCAAAAGCACCCAGGTCTAAACTTATATATCATGCATGTTGGTGATATACCAATGTATAAAACCCATGTGAATCATTTAGCTAAACATTAGCCTGGAGCATTAAGCTAGCCATGTTTTGTCAAAAAGTGGCCATGGGGCAAGTTGAACCAATTCCTTGGGGTAAATTGAGCCAATTTTCTTAATGTGAATCACCATTCATATTTTTGTATTAAGTATTAGCTACTCAAATTATACTGAATGACCTTTAATTTGGATGTTTGCAAATGTTTGCAAATTTGCTATATTGTATTAACAATATTGCAAATATTATAAGGTTCTGAATAACAAACTTTATTTAATTGTCTTTATATTGTTTAAATAATAAATAAACAGATAAAGACTATTTGCAAAAGGGAAAACGTTTATTAAATTATTTTCAATACGTGAATACATTATCTGTTCAAGTTTAAGCTCTTTACATTAAAATATCATGTGGTTCAATTTTGGATCAACTTACGCCTTACCTGGGGCAAATTGAGCCATTTTTTTTTTTTTTTTAAAGGTCATATTTTCATGGCCCTTTGTCATAGCTGCTTACTCATCATTTCAATTGATAGAGGACATCCTGAAATATGTGTAGATCATTAGATTTGACTGCCATCTCATTTTGCCTTGCTTCCAGGACAACTTAAGTAAAAAGTGGTTCATCTTCCCCCATCCTCCCCCTATAGATGGATGGATAGATAAAACAATCGTTCTAATTTGTGCAATGTCATTTCCAAGTTCCAGTGCTTCTCATACGAGGAAATCAAGAAATCACTTTGGCGTTTCCATTTGTGTTAATGCCTGAACAACTCTACTCTGTTATGTTAAAAACAGATCGCTTGTTGTGTAATGTCATTCATACGAGGGCCTTGCATTAAAATACGAGGTAACAACTCTGTTAAAAACGCATCGCTTTCTTCTTAACAGCGGTGCCTGCCTGCCTGGCTGACAGCCTGTCACTCAGTCAAGAAGGCCGTGGGCCTGCCTCTAAGCACAAAGGCCGCACGGTGCGCCTCCTTGTTCTTTTGCGTTCTGGTTTATAATCAAGCCTCTCCTTCCCATTGCCCAGAGGTAGCTTTGCCGTTGCTTGCCGTCCCATTGGCTAGAAGCAGCCAATCACATCAGTAAGACTAGCTGATGACGATGTCGTCTACATTTCAAGGGCTATCACTAGGCAGGTTTCACCTGACAAAAAAAACATTTATTTATTTGTTCTTGGACATTCAAATACTTAAAGGCACACATTTGTGAATCTGTCTTTAACAGGTGCAGAGATTCAGCCAGGAGGTGCAGATTCCAGAAGCACGTTCCTTTTATGGATTCCAGATCCTCATTGAGAATGTCCACTCTGAGATGTACGGCATGCTCATCAACACATACATCAGAGACCTTAAGGAAAGGTCAGTCTCTCGATCTTCTGTCAGTTAGTAAGTAAGCGTTCCAGTGAATGTTGAGAGATGCAAACGAATGTTTGGGAGTAGAAACTATAAAGCTTGTACTCACAGCAGAATGAGCAATGTCATTTTGATTGGCTGGATCTACAAGCTCACAACGTGTCACATCGGCTATTGTCAGCAAAGATATTTGGTAGGACTCCAGTCAATAGGGGTCAGGTGGTGAAACTGTTGTGTGTCAGCACCTCAAGTAGCAATTTCAGTTACTTCAAGACTTCAAGTGGCTCCAAGGTTTGTTTGTACATTTGACATGTTCAACGCACGCGTCGTGCACACATAACTTTACCAGTAAGATACATGATGTCATCAATATTAGGCCTGTGGGAATGTCAATATATGACCATTAATTATTGTGACCTTTTTTTTTCTTTTGGTCTTTTTTTAATTGACGTTTTCACATATATGGATTGTTTTTTTCCCCATGTTTTCGGGGCCAGGTAGGGCGTAAAATGTGTACTATTAAATTAGTAAGGCCAGGCAGGGCCTCGGGCCATCCCAGGTACGGTATGTTTTGCTGGCACTGGTGTGTGACCATATATGGAGATGTGATGTTATGATGCGTGACCATATATGGAGGCGTGGGGGTGACGGACTAACGGATTGACGTTATCATAGTAGCTTTTCATAGTAAACGCCACGTGTTTCTTTTCTTTCTAGGGACTATTTATTTAATGCCATTCAGACCATGCCTTGTGTGAGACGAAAAGCCGACTGGGCACTCCACTGGATCAATGACAGTAAATCCATGTTTGGTAAGCAAACAATCTCCTCTCATCTGAAACATGAGCTCACAGATTGAATTCTGAAATCCCTAGTCCAGCACATGATTAAGTTATGTTAAGTTATGTTGTGTGTTATTATTATCCGTTTGTAGGGGAACGATTAGTGGCATTTGCTGCAGTAGAAGGCATCTTCTTCTCTGGTTCATTTGCTGCCATCTACTGGCTGAAGAAGAGAGGTCTGATGCCTGGTCTCACCTACTCCAATGAGCTCATCAGCAGGGATGAGGTCAGAAAAACTGTTTAGTGACCCTTAAGACTGTATTTCTGTATATCAACCTGTTGATATATGCCTTATTCTCTTATTACAAACTTAAGTTTCTCTAGTCTGAATGAAACTCCAGAAGTACCTTTCAGTTTACAACTGCATTGTTAAAAAATTATATTGTATACAGCTGTATGTATGTATCCGTAATTGATGCTGATATTATGCAAAGGTGTACGAGGTGTAGGAATATTTGTAATATTTGTGTCAGTGAGAGTTTTACTCTTGCACTCCTTAGTCCTTACACTCTGGATAAGAGTATTGTGGGAAATTAAATGTTAATGGTCTAATGATACATTTTTGGATTGATCAAACCTAATCTCTCTAAACAACTCCAATCTCTCTCTCCCCCTCCTTTGCGGTAAAAAACAAAACAGAAATAGTGGCAATAGTAGAAAGAGAGCAAACTGTGGTCTGAGAGAAACCACCATGGATGTTGTAATTCACTATCCTGTCAGCTACTGTTACGCCACACTTAACCCATTTAGGCCTGAGGCCGATTCTAAAAACGCCTCTAAATCCTGACCTACGGTTTCTGAAAAAGGTCAAATATTTATATAGCAGCATCATTTTTGAATACTGTACATACTGTACAGAACCCAAAAATGGGTTCCCGGCCTGAGGGGGTAAAACACCAAAAGGGGTTCCCGCCCAGAATGGGTTCCCTGCACACTGGATGCCATTTCTGTATACAGATAGATTTTGTACACATTTTGAACTTGTGAAATGGCACAAATGGCTCATCTAAAAATACAGCTCACCAGATTATTCATTATAAATTTATACATACATTTTACTTTACGCTTGAGTGTAGATTTAAATGTAAATTTGTTAATTCAGACTTATGTACCATCTATTCTTCTGTTAAAGGAGACTACTTACATATATTTTGGCATTGGCATTGGCCTCTATCAAAAGTTTTTGGAGTTGGATTAAGGAGATTGTAGCAACCATTGTTGGTAAAGCTCTTCCCAGCTGCCCAGCCCTTTTTCTCACTGGTCATAACCCAAACATCGCATTAACCTTTCAGGACAAACGCATATTATTAGCTGCCTCAACTGCTGCTAAGAAAACAATATCAAAAACTGGTTTGAACCGACTGTTAACTGGTTTGAACCGACTGTTAAATTAATTGCTTAATTGCTTTTCTGATATTTGTTTACTGGAGCGTTCTACTGCCAAGATGAATGGCGCCAGAGCGGACACTGTGGCCAACTGGTCCAAAGCTCTTGACGCAGTTCAATTAATTATTTAATTGATATGACGTTGTAACCAACGGTTTGCTTTTGCGCTCTTGTCTGTATCTGTAGCCCTTGTACTGTACATGTACATGTCTTTTTTGTCTTGTCTCGTCCTTGTCTGTTTGTTTGTGTTTGTCTTGTACTGGTCTGTAGTGTCTGTATGTTTTGTTTTTGTTGTTATTTTCCTACAGTATATTTATTTTTCTCCATCCCCCCCCCCCCCCCCCCCCCCGCTTTTTTAATTGTCTTTGTTTCATTGTTTTAGCTGTCCTTGTGTAAGGCCACCTATGTGCATTGGTGATTTACATGTTTGTCTTGTTAGAAAATATAAAATAAATAAAGAATTGATAAAGGGGAAAAAAGGGGGGGGGGGGAAAGAAATGGCACATTCTGCACAATGAGTACTTAACGAAGTAGTTCTAAATTTCAGTATTTGTACTTTTACTTAAGTAAAACAATTGAGTACTTTTTCCACCACTGTATGTTTGTTTGTGTCTCTCAGGGTCTGCACTGCAACTTTGCGTGCTTGTTGTACAGCTACTTGGTGAAGAAGCCAACACAGGACAGAGTGAGAGACATCGTCACCAAAGCAGTCAGCATCGAACAGGTCAACCATTGGTCATCATGAGATACACTCCAACCCAGTGGCTCTCAGACTTTTTATTTTAACCCATTTAGACCTGAGGACGATTCTACAAATGACTAAATCCTGACAATCCTTCTCAAAACCAGTGGCTAACCCAGTGGCTCTCAAACTTTTTATTTTAAGCTAAAGGACCCCCAGTTTGACAGGGCGCTATGCGTACTGACTGTTAGGCCACAAGACCCCATTTGATACAATATTTATCTCTGGTATACCCCAAATTACCAGTACAAATGGGGTCCATTTGGTTCCATTAGTAGTACACTCTGAGCTAGGGCATTCACTTCTAGTGATTTGTACTAGTTTACTAGTCGACTAGTTGTTTCACTACCCATTATGTAAAAAATAAATGGGCATTTATTTATTTTGTATAAATATTTGTACATTTAAAAACTGTTAACTGTGTACATGATTATAACTATAATTTACCTAATCTTGAGGCCTATTTTTTTTCTTATTATTATTATCAACTAGTCAACTAGTACCAACAAGGTGGACTAGTGGATTTACTAGTCGACTAGTTGAATAGTCGACTAGTTGCTTAAAGCCCAACTCTGAGCTATAGAATCATAAGGGTCTATTTGGGTCCTTGCTAGCCATCATTTACAGCTCGGTCTGTCCCGTCTATAAATATCCATGACCTTCATGGACATGACAATATTGAAAATTATTCTGTTGTTGCAGGAGTTTTTGACAGAGGCCTTACCGGTAGATCTCATCGGGATGAATTGTAACCTCATGAAGCAATACATTGAGTTTGTGGCTGATCGCCTACTCATTGACCTCGGACTGGCCAAGGTAATTATACAGTTTTTTAAATGAAATGTTTTACATTATTAATAATAATTATTAATAATTATTATGTAATAATAATTTAAGAGGTCATTTAAAGTTGCAAATGCAATCCGTAACATTATGACCTATCCATACTGACTATACCACTTGTCAACCAGTAGTGTTCCTACCCGCGACATACCAAAGCCTACACGGGTTGTGCAGTCGACGCGCTGTGATTGGCCAGTCGCTGTGATTCATGGACAGCCTAACCCTAACCTTAAACCTCAGTAAACGTAACTTGCCCGGGGGCGTGGTTATAAGCACAACCCGTGTAGGAATTAGTATGTAGCTTCCTACCCCAACACTAGCTCTGATCCATAGCTCTAATGCCGTTGCATTTAGACCTATGCTTCCGGGGATCACATAAATGCAGACCAGCCTCTCGTCGTTAGCGTAAATACAAATAACGTTTTTTCTTACTCACCAATACAAATGCGTGTTGTGTCATTAGAAAGCCTACTTTCCTTAGTGGAAGCACTCTGAGCCCCCACCACACGTATAAAAGGTACTTTTTGGCCAGAAAGGGATTTTCTTTTTCAATGGAGGAAAAAGTGGAGTGGAATTTGTTTTCCGGTGGAAGAAAAATCCCTTTCTGGCCAAAAAGTACCATTTATACGTGTGGTGGGGGGCTCAGAGTGCTTCCACTAAGGAAAGTAGGCTTTCTAATGACACAACTCGCCTTTGTATTGGTGAGAAGCAAAAACATTATTTTTATTTACGCTAAAGATGAGAGGCTGGTCTGCATTTATGTGAGCCCCGGAAGTCATCGGTAACGTAGCTCTAAATGCAAACGGCATTAGAGCTATGGACCAGAGCTACCGTCCCCAACACCAAAGACACCACAGTTGATAGATATTTTAGGCTATATTGTATTAACATACTACAATACCGATTGGTCAAATTAAGTTTTATTTACTAAAGAAAGTTCTGGATTGCGGATTTGAATGTCTTCCTGGCTTCTGCTGAAAGTCTACCTTTATAAAATAGTAACCACAGAGGAATGCACAGGACTATATTCTTTGTACAATGAATAGCATATGCACTTGTTACATTACTGTATAATAAATATATAACTAAATAGTTATATGCTTTAACCATCAGATGCCAAATATAGCAAATCTACTACGTAAGATCACAATGCATTACACCTTGACATGTTGTGAGCTTGTAGATCAGCTATTTTAGGTGTGCAATACATACTGGCATGCAACATGTAAATCAGTCTTTAATCTTATGGTATAAATAACGAATGTTTTCTTTTATTATTATTAAGGTTTACAATGCTGAGAACCCGTTCGACTTCATGGAGTCCATTTCGTTAGAGGGGAAAACCAACTTCTTCGAGAAGCGAGTAGGAGAATATCAGAGATTTGGAGTCATGTCAAATTCGAAGGACTGTGAATTCACTCTTGATGCTGACTTTTAAGACTTTTTACTTGTTATATTTTGTTACATTATGTTTGTTACATTTAATTTATATGTGTTTGTCTGTTTACTAAACTCAAACAAAGGAAGACTTGAGGTGCTACTGAAAGTAATGTAATTTATTAGTTATGTTACTTTCTCAGTTTAGAGAGTTAAAGGTATATTCAGTGATTTCACTCAAAAAAACCTTAGGTTTCGTTTTTGGCTGGGACCCAGCCTTTCGTCCAATCAGGATAGAGAGTCAAAAACGAAACCTAAGGTTTTTTGACCCACAGGGGTTAACTGGGGACAGGGAGGAACTCCTTATATGGTCAGCACACTCTATAGTAGAGAGGATTATCACAACAAAACAAAAAAATAAGTGATATTTGAATTAAGTGAAATCACTGAATATACCTTTAAGAGATTTTGAATGCCATTGCTCACATGCCAAACAGATAAATGAGAATAAAGTCAGCTGCCGTGTGTTCAGCTGCCTATATAGGCTACTTTAATATTTTGTAATAAAATAATTGGACTAAATGTGAAGTTATTTTTTACTTTATGTAGCCTATCTCTCCATGAAAGTATTTAAAAATGTACGTATCTCTGAATGTTTTTTTAATATATATATATATATATATATATATATATATATATATATATATATATTATTTTTTTGAATTTGTACACTTAAATGTTCCAGTTGTGTAATGGCATAATCTTTACTGCGGATTGTGGTTTTACATAAGGGTTTTACCGAGATTTCTTCAACCAGATTACTGTAACCAGTCTAACCACGATAGTCAGATCAGATGTTTGATCCCATAGGCCGGTGGAATGGTCGCGCTGGTTGGTTGTTATATTTACTGTATTAAAAGGGATTGTTGTCTCATGCATCCGCTAAATTGTACAATTGACAGCAATTTGATCATCTTTGATAGCATTTGTATACAGCGACATTAATTATATACCGGTATATATACTTTATTTTATATTAATATAGGATACTGGCAACTACAAAGACAGAGCAGAGGTATCCCGATTTGCTTTGGATTGTTATTTTATTTGCGATCTTTAATGTTTATTGTTTATAGTTATCAACTTATCACGACGCTCGTGGTCGTTGGTGGATTGGCCTGGCCCTGACAACCAACTGGCCTATCATAGCAATGACAGCATGACCACTATATCTATGACCACCAGTGACCGTACAGTACCTCCGGGCAATAGGATCGCAAGCATACGGTGGCTGCCAGGCAGCACTAGGCCATATTAGTAAACGTTTTATTGTTCAATAAGGTATTTGAGAAAAGGAAGAAAAGATGGCAGCGGCAACCGTCGACCTGCGAGCCCTGGTGTCGGAAAAAGCCGAATTCCTGTCGGGCCGTTTAAGAGAGCTCGTCTCGTCCGGCCAGGGGCTCGTCCGAGCTCAGTTCGGGCTGGACCTGGGTCTGAAACCCGAGCTGTACCCGGGGTGGATGTTGCTGTCCACGGCGGCGGCGGGGCTGCTGCTGCTCGGCGCTCTGTCCTGGGCCGCTCTCTGCGGCGGACTGCTGCCTGGGAAACAGCGGGGATCACCGGTCACTCACCCCGTAGGAGGAGGAGAAGGTGGTACCGGTGGGGAGCCTATAATAAAACCTCAGCACTTCATCAAAACCAAACCAGAGGAACAGAAGAAAAGGAATAAAAAGAAATCCACCGGCGACAAGGTACTGGAGTCTGGGTTGGTTACTGGACCGTGGAACTGACTGCTAAGGAAATTAAATTGGCATTTATAACAATAGGTTTATTCAGAGCTTATTACTTGTTTTTTCTGGACTGGTCACCGTTGTTAACTCGGATACTGTACAAATGCACGGGTTCATTTGGTTACATGATGATGTGTACTGTACGCGGTCAGAGTTATACACTTGGATTTATATGAACACTGACGATTTGAATTTAGCGTGCATGTCTGTTTACATTGTCTGGAATCTGTCATGGTAGACTCTGCCAGCTGTATAGTCTCTCTGAACCCCAAATATTTCACATTAATGGACCAAAACTAGCCTCAAGACTGTCATCATATAATATTTGTTTTTATTTGTCAGACAGTAATTTGTAAATGTCAGACTAAAAAAACAAATAATATCTATGACAGTCTTTGTCCAATTAAGGCTAGACCAAAACGTGTGTATATCATATCCACATTATTGTTAATTGATTATTAATTAATTAATCTTTCCCATTCAGAAGGTTCAGTCTAATGGAGGAGTGGTGGTTGTATCTCAAGAGGAAGTTAACATCAGTGAGACGGCTGTGTCCAGGCCATCCCCGGAGATCAAAGCGGAGAAGGTGTGTGTTGTCCTGATCATGTCTGTACAATATTTGGCATGTGTGTAACGCACATATGGATGGCAAAGAGACTTGTTAACATATCCCCATTTCAGAGCTGCCAACCTGCACACATTTTGTGTACCAACCACGCAATTCTAGGTGTCTATACACCTATAATTGCGTGGTTGGTACACAAAATGTGTGCAGGTTGGCAGCTCTGCCATTTGAAAGAACTTATGTGAGATATAACTAATGATTATGTGCAAGCCTTTGTCTGTACTGATTGTCATTAGACAATAAATCTACAGTAGATTTCATCTATATTTACAGTGATGTAAATGTAGCATTTAACTACCATTTCATATGGTTATAATATGGTTATATTCATGTAGAAAACAGAAGAAGAAATCATTATTATATCTAAAGCTAACAAAATAAAAAACAGTACAGTAGTGCATCCCGTGGATGCAGAGGTCGTTGTTTTATTGCGTTTTATTGACAACTTTTTTTCAACCAAGGTTCATGTTTTAGGTTGTTATTAGAGAAAGTAAAATATGAGTGTTAATTTCTTTTCATTTGCTGCTTTCTTTCGTTTTAGGGATTCTTTTACAAAATATGGCGATTTCTTTTTTATTTATTTACTATAGTCCTACTAGATCCCAAGAAATTACATCTGGGCACAAAAGATCATGAGATTTAGTGTGAAACTGATATATTGAGCCTATGACACTCAGTGTGGCTTCCCCCCAGTAGGCTACCTTCACATTCAGTAGATCCTGTGATCTTTTGTGGCCAGATGTAATTTCTTGGGGTCTGGTAGGACTATAGTCAATCATAAAAAAAAGAAATCGCCATAATATTTTGTAAAAAAAAGTATTTAGCCCCATGCTCGAATGCCCCCGCCCCCCCTGTCAAAAATAGCTGAAATTCTTCAAACGAAAGAAAGCAGCAAATGGGAAAAAATTAACACTCATCATTTACTTTCTCTAATAACAACCTAAAACATGAACCGTGGTTGAAAAAACTAAAGTTGTCCTTTTAACTATAAACAGCATTTTGGGATGCAATATGCACCCTATTTTAATCTCTGTATTTATATACGATCTAACAGCTGATTGACTGTTTCCCGCAGCAGGTACAACAAGCGCCGACAACAACGCAGGCCAAAAAGAACAAGAGGAAAGCCAAAGCGGAAGGAAAACCAACCCAGAATGTTTACACCATTGACGGAAAGGAAGACGATGGTAAGACCTAAACCCACCAGGGGGAAGTTGCTTAATAACGCATGTTTATATAGCTCAGAGTCTGAATACTTATTCACCAAGGACTTGTCATAGGCCTATATTAGATCAAGAAGTTTCAACTTCCTTAATCAGACAAAAGGCTGATCCATAGACAATGTATAAATAGTGGCAAACAACACTGTCATACTGCAGAGTATAAATGACCGTAGGCGTAGTGCTGTGAGAGAGAACCGTCCTGCACACACCCAGTCTCAGTTAATCAGTGATTCATTTCACCTTGACTGGGTAAGGCTGTGTTCCAACAATGATTTTATTTTTAGGTCACAGATTGTATCCTATATACAAAGCCCATATTTTATGTTTGGTTGTTGACAGATCCACTCAAACTTGCTGCAATTACAATTGGACAAAAACCTAGACAGCCACCCAGCAGGCTTTTATTTTCGTTCCCATTCGGCTTGAAAAGAAAAGCCTGGGGAAACGACACGTATTGGAACATTTGGCCTAGGAACAGTGTTGATTTCATCAACTAAAACTAAGATGAAAAAACAATTTTACTAACCCAACAAAACAATCCCCTCTCTTCTCAACTCCAGGCGCGTGGGAGACCATGGTCAGCAGCCGAGAGAAGAGGCAGCAGCGCAGGAAGGACAAGGGCCCAGAGGACTCTGGGACCCCAGTAACAGTGGAGGGACACGGGGAGCCACCTGCAGTTACAAACAGCAGGAAGCACAGAGGTAGTCAAAACGTTGTGAGCTTATAGATGTGATATTTGCAGTAGTTGACTGAAAATTGGAAGGTTTCCACAGTGATGTAAATAGGTTTTCAATGTAATGAGTCCCAGGATGCAGGGATGGTCTTTTAGCTGAGACCCAGGGACATTTTATGAGTCCCACTTCAACGACGTTAGGAGTCATATTTTTGCCATTTCATTTTATATGGTTATAATGTGGTTATATTCATGTAGAAAACAGAAGAAGTTATTATTTTAACTAAAGCTAGCAAAAAAACAGCACAGTAGTACAGTAGTGCATCCCGTGGATGCAGAGGTCGTTGTTTTATTGCGTCCCTTAACTATAAACTGCGTTTTGGGATGCAAAATGCACACTATTTTAATCTCTGGTTTCCAGTTCCACTCACTGCTCCTCCTGACTTGGGCATGACCCTGAACAGTGAACACCTAACTGCCTCACATGGCATATTGGCTGCATCCACCATCAGTGCAAGATTGTGTGTATGACGTGCTTTGGGAAAAAATGCTATATAACTACAGTCTTGTCCGACTCGCCCCTATTTTGGGCATTTTTCTTTTTCTTTTTTTTTTGCAAATAGCAGATCTACAAGCTCACAGTGTAGTGTAGCTTGTCTTAGTAAGTTTAAAATCAGGCTTAATTGATTTAATATAGGATTAATGGCTATAGCCTGCATTCCAAACAAATCATGATTGAAATAGTTTTAACTTAAACTAAATCGCCAGTACATACAGTGCATGATGAACAATTGTGTAATTCCTTTTCTTTTCCTTTGCTATGTATTTAAGAGTCTCAGCAAAGAAGAAGCAGCGGAAAGGGTGATGCAGGCAGTGCACCTGGTAAGAGCTGAAATCAAATGATGAAAAAAGGCACACGATATGTTTGCTCCCAATCTTGTCTTTATTTTAACCAATACATTCTCAAGTTAAACTTCAGAAAGCCCTGATGGGTGAAACGTTGTTTGGTTCAAATAAGGAAAAGATGGGGAGCAAACATAGTGTTTGTGTGCAGACAAGACATTGCCCTTTTCTTAATTTGAACATTTCTGGGGGTCTAGCACCGTGTCTAAAACCTGTGGGGATGTTATGCATATCTTATTCCTCAAAAGACCAGGCAAGCTTGACTACTTGCAATTAAAAAAAACGATTTTGTGTACATAGTCGTAGTAGTGTACTGAAACATTGTTTCCCCAAAAATCGTTTTTAATTGCAAGTCACATATGCATTCATAATGACGAAACACCAGCATGTAGAAACACACTTATATTTCTCTGTTGTAGGACACAATCTTCAAAATCTTCAGTTACCAAAAGGTCATGCCCACAACAATACCGTCCCAATAGAATAGCCCTCATTTATCAAACTTTCGGATCAAACCCTGGTTCTATTATTAAACATTGACTGCCAGAATTAAAACATCTTCTATCCCAGGGGTTTTCAACTGATTATGAACCAGGGGCCACCACCCTGACTAAGAATGAACCTGGGGGCCACCACCCTGACTAAGAATCAACCTGGAGCCACCATCCTGACTAAGAATCAACCTGGGGACCACCACCCTGACTAAGAATCAACCAGGGGCCACCACTCTGACTAAGAAACAACCTGGGGGCCACCACCCTGACTAAGAATCAACCTGGGGGCCACCACCCTGACTAAAATCAACCTGGGGACCACCACCCTGACTAAGAATCAACCTGGGGGCCACCACCCTGACTAAGAATCAACCTGGGGGCCACCAACCTTACTAAGAATCAACCTGGGGACCACCACCCTGACTAAGAAGAAGAAGATAATATAGGCATGGTGTGAGGGGAAAAAGCTTGAAATGTAACATTGAGGGCTTAAAGAGCAATAGACAATAAGAATGTACTGTTGTTGCAACTCTCCACCAAATAATAGAAAAAGTATCAATAACTATGGATGAAGACTCACATCGTCTATTGTTCCTGCTGTTCGTCCTTCCTCTTCAGCATCTTCTGGTTGGAGGGAGGAGCCGGCGATGGCCGGCGGTCTGGAGGGGTCCTCGGCATCACGACACAGAGCCCAGCCTGAGAGCACCCAGTGCTGGGGACAGGAGACGACACAAGGTAGGCAGTGGACGTGCAGAGAGTGTTAGAGGGACAGGGCTGGAATCAAGAGGGCACTTTTGGACAAAAATAGCGAAAATAGCAGATTTACAATGCTGCAGGCTTTGCCAGGGGTGGATCTGGTGCGATAGCACCCTTCTGACAGGTACTTGCTATTGGGTAAAGCAGACAGTTTAGAATAGATGACAATGGTCCTGTTGTCCTCTTTGCACAGGGACATGGAGTGGGGTTGACAGCAGGATGAAGGCTGATCTCAACCCTGTGTCCTTCTCCATGATGGGATTGAACGCTACAGGTAGGCGGAAATCATCAGGTGGTGTGTGATTTAAAAAATATATTTCTGCTTGTTACATTTCTTTGATATCTTATCTTTACACACCGTTTTGTTATTGCCTGTCTGTTTACATGTACAAATTATTTGTGCAAACATATGACATCTGAAGTGGTTGTTGAATCACGGCACTCAAATATACTTTGTGAAATACAGAATTCTGATTTAAGTCACCAATAGCGTCTCTCTCTCTCTCTCTCTCTCTCTCTCTCTCTCTCTCTCTCTCTCTCTCTCTCTCTCTCTCTCTCTCTCTCTCTCTCTCTCTCTCTCTCTCTCTCTCTCTCTCTCTCTCTCTCTCTCTCTCTCTCTCTCAGAGCCCATGTCTCAACCTATTGACCTTCAGTGGGACAGACATCCTGATGTTACTGATGAATGGTCTGGTTTCAGTAAGTGTTCAACCATTGGTTAAATATTATTTTGTAAATTTACTGAACAAGTATTCTGTCAGACACTGGCTGGTTAGGATTTCAAAATAGAACCCTGTATGCCGTTTGGTGAGAAAAAGTAGGAAGAAAAACAGGAACTCATCAGTTAAACATCAATATGAGACACGAGACAAGGTTTGGAAATACATTTTGGAGGTTGTCGATGTAAATATTCATTGTCTGTATTAAACTAATATATACTGCTGATGTGGCGTTCCAGATGGAATGGCAGCTGTGGACTCCAGTTCAGACTGGAACGCCCCGGCAGAGCACTGGGGCAACTATGAAGAGCCTCCTGTGTTGGTGACACCAGCTGCACCACCCAAGGAGCAGGCTGCCCCTCTCAAGGTCGGACTGGCACTCTTTGCTATGTTTGTTGTTAGGTTATTTAGGCCAGGGGCTTCAATCAGTGTTGACTTTGTCGACTAAGACAAAGAATGTTCGTCGACTACCTTTTTTCACTGACCAAAACTAAATGGAAACTAAATGAAAACTAAGCTATGGTGACTAAAACTAAGACTAAATATATTGACAATTTCGTCAACAAATAAAAACTAGACTAAAATGTCAGGAAGGGACTAGTGGACAAGGTTGCATGCTGGAAATAGCAGATCTACAAGCTCACAACACGTCGCGCTGTGACACGTGAGCTTGTAGATCGGCTATTTTCAGCATGCAACCAAGTGTAAAATGACGTATACTGGATCTCTTGGGTCCAATTGTCCCTTCCTAACATTTTAGTCTAGTTTTTATTTGTTGACGAAAGTAAATATATTTAGTCCTAGTTTTAGTCATCATAACTTTTATTTAGTTTCCATTTAGTTTTCGTCAGTGAAAAGGTAGTCGACGAACATTTTTCGTCTTAGTTTTAGTCGATGAAATCAACACTGGCTGATAAATAATCTTTGTGGGCTTCTTCTGTCTTCTGATTAGTTTCTTGTGTTGTTTTGTCATTGGTGGCCCAGCAGGTGTCAGAGGACGAGAAGGAGGTTGAGGATCCCACGGAGGGAAATCCAAGAATAAGAAGAAAAAGAAGAAGAAGGCAGAAGATGATACTCAGGCAAGAAACGTCACCTCAAAAGAACAACCACTTGAACCCTAGCATCCATGTTCTGGGGCTAACATTTGTCAAACATAGCAGACCTAAAAGCTTGCAAACACGTCAAGTTACAATTGTATATTACCGGTAAGCTATTTTCGGTGAAGATATTTGGTGTAGAGTGAAAACAGTTGGGGGCTTAGAATAGAGCCCTTGGGAATCCGTGGTTTTTTAAGTGCTACAAACCAGAAAATAAACTATCCCTGTGAGCAATTGTTATGGATAGAGTTTTTAGTTTTTTTTAAATTTCAGCCAGCAATGGGTAAATTTGCATCTGCATTCAAAGATGTTCCTGCAGATTGCGGCCCCTAGATGTGTCACAGAGACTAAAACATTTTTGGGAGCGTTTTACCCATTGCTGGCTGTCTGAATACAAAAAAAATAAAAATAAAAAGGTCATTAACATTTTGACATATTATTGCTTATAGCAGCTTTAACATTGAGTGAGTGAAGTTTCTTTCAGTGGTGAAATGTTGTGTATGTTTGTTTTTTAGACTGTAAGTGAGGTGTCCCGTGAGGCTCCTCCCATCACGCCATCGTCTCAGAGTAAGTCTGAATTTATTTACTATTCTCTATTTATTTATAGGGGAATGAAACAGTAGTATGGCCAATGTATGTTTTTGAAGGTCCTTGACATGAAATAGGTTGAGAACCACTGACATATTTCTGAAAACTGTCATGATTTAGACAACATTTTGTAGTAAGTCTTTGTTATTTTCCATCCTCCACGGATCCTTCCTTCCATCTTTGTAGAGAAAACAGAGCAGACGGTGGAGTCTTCAAAGTCTTTTCAGAGGAAGAAAGTGCGAAGGGAAACATGAAGTCACGTGACCCAGTCCGTATTAATCATATGCAAATGATTGTCCTGTGTGTAAAAATGCAATAATTACCAGGTACGGGAGTTTTTTGCTTTCTTTTTGTTTTCTTTTTTTTTGCTGTGTGGATAAATTAACTATACTTTATTCAATTTAAGAAAAAGAGAAATTTAAAAGAAAACAAGCAGCCAGATACCAAGTGATTCTTGGCTCATCAGAGTGAACAAAGTGAGGTCCTGTGGACTGAGATCTTAACTGATTTGCACTATATATATACGCTACACTGCAAACAGAGCACAAGTTCACCTGCAGTGGGAGAGAGGTACAAGTTTTATTAAACCTATTATTTTTTCAATGGCAACAAAGTTGTTGTTTTTTTGTGAGTATGTTAAATGTTATTAAAGAAATGAAGTTAATTAAAGGGACACTTCACCCTTTTTGCAAAAAAATATATGTTAATGACGTTTAGAAGCTTTAGATCACTTTCCTGGGGGTATTTATGTGTGTAATATGTG
The DNA here is from genome assembly GCF_964188405.1 of Protomyctophum parallelum. Lineage (NCBI taxonomy): Eukaryota > Metazoa > Chordata > Actinopteri > Myctophiformes > Myctophidae > Protomyctophum > Protomyctophum parallelum. Next base: position 27,440,574 of record NC_139697.1, on the reverse strand, counting down.
GTTTTAGTTATTTTAGATTGTAGCAGTGAGCCTGTTGTCTCTGATGTCATGGACACTGGTCTCACTAACTTCCTGGACTACAATTCCCATAATTCTTTGGTGCACTGCTCCTCCTTGTGGATAGGGGAGGTCTGTCTTACTGAGACAACATGTAGTCCAGGAAGGAAGTGAGCCCAGTGTCCATGACATCAGAGACAACAGGCTCACTGCTACAATCTAAAATATCTAAAACCACATATTACATACATAAAGCCCCCCAGGAAAGTGTTCTAAAGCTTCTAAACGTCATTAACATATATTTTTTTGCAAAAAGGGTGAAGTGTCCCTTTAAGGAATGGAAAAATGTATGAATGAGTTTATACTTTGGTTGGTTTTGGTTGGTCCGTCCCCCTGTTCTGTGGCACGGCATCACATATACTGAAAAGGTGGAAAGCTCTTTCATGCATTTGCTGATCTTGAACCAATTTAACCACATTTATCCAGATGTGGAGCCGGTGGTAAAACTGGATTGATGGCAGGCTTGCTGATGCTTCACTTTGTAGCAGTTACAACTTTCAGCCACTAGGAGGCACTGTAACTAAGGTTAAATACTAAAACCAAGGTTGTGGGACACTGCTATTTTTCTGTCAGTACAGTTATTGAGTATCTGTATCTTTCTTTAATGTGCATTGATCTTTTTGGAGACATTTAACACTCTTTGCACTCTAAAATACCTGTCAGATGGTTTTTAAAATCCGTATCTTTCCTTCCAACCTCTGTGGTAGAAAGAGCCATGCCATATGTACAGATTGTAAGGGCTTTTTCCAATTCTCTGTGATTGCACTGTGCAAAAAGGCTGTACTGAATTCTTTTGATGTTATTGTGACATTTGATTCGTTTTTTAAGGATCCTTAAAGTTTTGCAGAATGTGAAAATGTGTAAATCCAAGTTTGTAATTGACTTCCTGGCTTTGTGTGAAGAGGGGGAAAGTCCTTTGTGATGTTAAAAAATAAGTACATACATTTAATTAAAAAAGAGGGGAGGGGGGGTGGTGCAGCTTTAATTCCATGTCAAAGGTTTGTTTTTGTAAACAAATTATATACATCAGGAACTGAATTCTATTGCCTTAAACTGTTAGTCGTATGTAATGTGCATTGGCATCCTTTCGTTTTTACTTTCCATCCAATTGCAAGTTTCAATTGATGTCAAAAGGTGAATTTAGCATGACTTCGACAAAGCCTGATTTATGCTTCAGTGACAAAGTGACATTCAGTGACATGTTGCTCAACAACAACAATGTATTTTCAAACTTAAGCACATGATTCAACCTAGCATCTATTTTTGGCATATCATTATAGGTGAATGTGTTGTGAACTGGTTGGTTGACTAGCTTCACAATGCAACTATCGTAAAATGCAGTATAAGATAGGGTTTAAGTGTGTGTGTGTGTGTGTGGGGAGGGGGGGGGGGGGGGGGGGGGGGCTGGATGGCAACCGCAAGGTTGCTAGTTCGAACCCTTTGGGCTCCCCCAGAGTTAGTGTCGAAGTGTCCTTGAGCAAGACTCTGAACCCCTAATTGCTCCTGATGTGCTGGTTGGTGTCTTGCATGGTTTCCGCCGCCATCGGTGTATGAATGCGTGTGTAAATGGGTGAATGTATAATGCACAATCTATGTAAAGCGCCTTGGATAAAGGCGCTATATAAATGCACCATTTATACCATTTTGACATTTCCGAAGCATAAATCAGGCAAAGAATACTTGTGTACATAAATGAAATGGGCAGATAATTGTGCTGTAATTTTTTGGACACTTGGTGTACATAGGGGGTAAAATGTGGGGCTTGAGCATCTTCATAGACCTATATATGCTTTAGAAGGGATTGAAAACTGCTGTGTTTTACTAGGTTTTGACTGTGTGTTCAACGAGCAGTAGGCTAGTGCATCAAGCTGTTAATTGGTGGTGGTGATACAGTATTTTTATGTTTGCCCATAAATCTTTGTAGACTCGATAGGTCGTCAGTGAGAAAAGTTGGTGTAGCTACCAGCTACTACAGGCACTTATATTTTATTGTATTCTTTTTCTTTTTATACTGATGAATGAAATGATCAATTTAGTCAATGTATTTATATACTTGTCCTTGAGGATATGATTTTGAGAATGATTTTGTTTTATCGCATAAACTATTTCTATGTTTGTTAAAGTTGAAAAAGTAATACATTAAATGCTTGATATTACGTACCCGCTTATGCCTGCATCTTTTGTCTCAATGGCAAATAGAGCTCTAAATCAACTCACTTTTTTAATACTGGTTTATATATCAACGTCATAACAATCTGTGGCAAACCTCTGAGGTCGCCTCATGGCACACGTGCAGCGGTTGACCTTCCGCTGTGATAATAAATACAGCACATCCCCCAGGACCAATTCTCTCCATTCAGTTAGGATTTAATCTGTAGAAATCTCTCTCTCCATTCATTCAAAAGAGGATCACGTGTGTCTTCCCTAGTGCAGTGGTTCCCAAAGTGGGGCCCGGGGACACCCAGGGGGTCCTTGAGGGAGTTCCAGAGGGTCTCCCAGCTAAATGATAGTTAGGAACCAAAATGGGACCTTATGGGTCTGTAACTCAGTGTGATACTGACCATGATACTGGTCCCAGGATAGTGACCATGATACTGGCCCCAGGATACTGACCATGATACTGGTCCCAGGATAGTGACCATGATACTGGCCCCAGGATAGTGACCATGATACTGGACCCAGGATACTGACCATGATACTGGCCCCAGGATACTGACCATGATACTGGCATCAGGATACTGACCATGATACTGGCATCAGGATACTGACCATGATACTGACATCAGGATACTGACCATGATACTGGCCCCAGGATACTGACCATGATACTGACATCAGGATACTGACCATGATACTGACATCAGGATACTGACCATGATACTGACATCAGGATACTGACCATGATACTGGCCCCAGGATACTGACCATGATACTGGCCCCAGGATACTGACCATGATACTGACATCAGGATACTGACCATGATACTGGCCCCAGGATACTGACATCAGGATACTGACCATGATACTGACATCAGGATACTGACCATGATACTGGCCCCAGGATACTGGCCATGATACTGAAACCAGGATACTGAAACAAGGATACTGACCAGGATACTGACCATGATACTGGCCCCAGGATACTGGCCATGATACTGAAACCAGGATACTGAAACAAGGATACTGACCAGGATACTGACCATGATACTGGCCCCAGGATACTGACCATGATACTGGCCCCAGGATACTGGCCCCAGGATACTGACCATGATACTGGCCCCAGGATACTGACCATGATACTGGCCCCAGGATACTGGCCCCAGGATACTGACCATGATACTGACATCAGGATACTGACCATGATACTGACATCAGGATACTGACCATGATACTGACATCAGGATACTGACCATGATACTGACATCAGGATACTGACCATGATACTGACATCAGGATACTGACCATGATACTGACATCAGGATACTGACCATGATACTGGCCCCAGGATACTGACCATGATACTGACATCAGGATACTGACCATGATACTGGCCCCAGGATACTGACCATGATACTGGCCCCAGGATACTGGCCATGATACTGAAACCAGGATACTGAAACAAGGATACTGACCAGGATACTGACCATGATACTGGCCCCAGGATACTGACCATGATACTGGCCCCAGGATACTGGCCCCAGGATACTGACCATGATACTAGCCCCAGGATACTGACCATGATACTGGCCCCAGGATACTGACCATGATACTGACATCAGGATACTGACCATGAAACTGACATCAGGATACTGACCATGATACTGACATCAGGATACTGACCATGATACTGGCCCCAGGATAGTGACCATGATACTGACATTAGGATACTGACCATGATACTGACATCAGGATACTGACCATGAAACTGACATCAGGATACTGACCATGATACTGACATCAGGATACTGACCATGAAACTGACATCAGGATACTGACCATGATACTGGCATCAGGATACTGACCATGATACTGGCCCCAGGATACTGACCATGATACTGGCCCCAGGATACTGACCATGATACTGACATCAGGATACTGACCATGATACTGACATCAGGATACTGACCATGATACTGACATCAGGATACTGACCATGATACTGACATCAGGATACTGACCATGATACTGGCCCCAGGATACTGGCCATGATACTGAAACCAGGATACTGAAACAAGGATACTGACCAGGATACTATATATATATATATATATATATATATATATAGTGGCCCTCTCAATCGTCAAAGTTGCCCACCCCTGCTCCAGATACTCTCCAAGAATGAAAGAAAAAACGGAAAACTATAAATTATTTAACATTTGATTTTACAGTATTATTATTACAAGCCGTGCATATCCACGGACAGTTTTCAAATCAGCCTCATGGTGGCTACAACAGGCCATCCTCACACACACACACACACACACACCCAAACAAACATGTTTAAATTACTCCTAAACATTTTGCCAAACATCACACATCACACTCTCCTATCCTCCTGGTGGAGGATAGGAGAGTATGTCTGTTGTATGTCTGCATGTACAGTATTATTATTACAAGTTGCGTCTCTCTCTCTCTCACACACACACACACACACACACACACACACACACACACACAGTGCAACATTCTGTAAAATAACAAACATATGAGTTCCAACTTCCAGGGCCCTAATGAATTACTACTGCAAAAATCTTGGTGTTGTGAGGTTAATTACATGGATTTAGTAATTAATATATTCATTATGAATTCATTAAAATTAATAATGTATTAATAATAAAAAACAACGCTTTTCTGAAACCTGTTAGGCTTACTCTGTCATATTAGTATAAAAGGTAGGTGGCTCGCGCACATCCAGTTCTTGTCTGGTGCTGGACTAAGGTAAGTACAATGTAGAGAGGAGAGTCCGCACACAGATTTGCTCCAAGGTGTTTGCTTTTTTATTATTATTATTATTATTATTATTATTATTATTATTATTATTATTTTTTTATGGTGTTTTGAATAAAAAAGCAAACACCTTGGAGCAAATCTGTGTGCGGACTCTCCTCTCTACATTACTCTGTCATATTATCTCGTGGGTAAATAGACCAAACTGAGCTCATTCTAATAAAAAAAGTGTCCATCCATCTGATGTAGGTCGAAATCATACTGTAAAAAAATAGGTCGAAATCGATCCTCCTTTGGTCACGTGTCCCGTTGTGGCACTGAAATTTGTAACCTATCGAATTCTGCGTCTACAGAGGTCAATGTGTTCACTGGAAAGATTTTAGTTTTTATTTGGGGTGTTTATTAGGTCTTTAAATATAGGGTAGCCAAGAAATATATCCAATGTATTAATATGTAGGCTATACAATTTATAGGCCTATATACAGTGGGTTATATAATATTATACAACTTACAACTGTAACAGTCAGTGTATATGTTTTCTTTTCCCTTTTTACCTCCTTTATGATGATTTCCTGTTATTTGGTGTATATTTGTACGTCTCTACATGTTATGATGAATTGAACAAGGTGGACCCTCTTGTAAACAAGTGTAGTGCTTTATTGGGTCGTCCACTCACTGGTAATAGTTTTTGTATTGAGTTGTGCTTGAAATGTACTGTAATTCTGAAAACTGTTAATAAATACTTCAATCAATCAATCAAACAGTGACACATTTTCCACCTATGGCCTATTGCAACACAGCGACCTCTGCAGGCACGGTATTCACAAGGTCACCAATGTCTCCGTGACACCGGGATGAACTGGATTAACGGTCGCCCACTGTTTGCCAAGTCAGTCGGCAGCCAGCGGAAATAATAACCGTAGATCTTCACCAGACAAACACACGTCGAATGTGGCGGTCGTGACACAGAACCGAGGCTCCACTGAATCATTTCAGGATACAGTAGCCTTTGTGTTTTTATTCCGTTTTTTTTCGCATCCATGAACTAGCTTCTTTTTTTTTTTTTTTTAGATAATAATAAAGAAGAATAAACAATGATTTCCCCGTGGGACCGCTGGTACTCGACCAGCTGCTGCCTTTGCTGTCACGTACGGACGGGCACCATTATTCTGGGAATATGGTATATGGTAAGAAAAAAATTATAAACATTATTGTGTCAAATGCATATAGATCTTTTAGAGATATAGGCTAAAGTTATTTAAAAAATGCAATTGTTGGAGAAGAGGAGGGAGGGATTCCCCCTATTGTTTATTACCGAGCACACATTCTTCTGCATGGCCATGACCAGTAAATCTCTAAAAGCCCAATTTAGCTTGTAGCCTACTTGATCAGCTAATAATTTAGAATGACAAGCAGTAAATGTTTTTCTAAATGTCTAAATGAAGAGTTTGCTTCCGCTTTTAGACTGCAGGGAAGCCAGGGATAACCCCTGAGTCTTAAAAAGAATGCATTAAGCCAGGTAAATCCTTGACCCTTACGTCACTACCCGTTTTGGGATTCTATTAATATATTGTTCAGCAATATCTTCACAGGTTGAGGGCAGAAAAGCTCTTCGTGCCTATCATGTAATATTGTATGAGATATAATTTTGTATTTTGGATATGGTAATATATGATATGGTATATAGGCATAATTTCCCATTCCTGATTTTAAAGGCTGCATTACAGTAAAGTGATGTAATTTTCTGAATTTACCTGGCTGTTCTAAGATGTTATATTATTCAGTTATCTTTGTGAAAAGCACAAAGACCAACACAATATTGATAGAGCTATATATATATATCCTCAGATCGATTTGAACCATCTGCTCCTCTTTTCAAGAAATTAAAAATTGTCTGTCTCTGAGGTAAATTCTTTACAGATATGTATATTTGTGTACACATGGTTTTAATTTTCTTTTCTTTTAATTAATTCATTTGAATTAATTAATTATTCATTCATTTGAATTAAAAGGCATATTCATTCATATGCCTGCCACATGTCAATCCAAGGACCTGCACATACCTTATTGTGTACTTCCCTTAGGCAGTTCTCAATAGGATATAGATAGAGGGTCTTTGGAATGCTGTTGATTCTAGACTGAAATCTCTATCTCTTCTAGTCTTTAATGCAAACTACAAACAAACACTCTTATCCAAAACGTAGTTTAATTCACAGTTGGCTGAGTAGATCTGCAGATGAGTTATTATGACTGTAATATAAAATATTGCTTGTTTTATATATATATATATATATATATATACACTTATGCATATACTGTATGTATGTACTGCATGTAATTTTGTATTTAAGCATATCTATTTGAATGTATTACTGGTATTATTTTGTTTATATTTAATGTCTGATTCTTCGATAATCCTTTCGGCTTTTAACTTCTCTTGCACAATATTAATATGTATGAATTTCTTTTTCCTGTTTTTAACATTTTTTATGTGGGAATAAAAACCTAAAACCTAAAAACCTATATATACAGTATATGATTGTGACCCTCACCCATCCCTATACATCAAATCATCACACAGCTCAATTGCAGTAGCTTTACTTTTACTGGATGATTTAACCCATGATTGTTATTATCTGTTAGATCTGTCATTGTGTACTCTCTTCAGCTCATTGTAAGCTTTTTAAATTAACTAACTTTACATTATGTTTCATCACTAAAGGTGACTGAATAACCCTAACCCTTGAATCGGTTAAAGAGTGATTCCACTCCATTTAACTTCACTTAATTTTCTTCACTATTCCCACAGCTCATAAATGCAGTTGTCCTAATTATCCTGCTGTCGGCTCTCAACGACCCAGTCCAGTACCGCTACCATCTGACCAGCACCGAGTTGGGCACCGACATAGATGTTATGGACGATGCAAGTGAGTGTCTCTCTAATCCCATGCTTTCCTAATGTCAAATCATTAATAAAATAATAATAGCAATCATAATAATAGTAGTAATAGAGCGCCAAAGTCCTGACGTCACTCTCTCGTCCCCTCGATTCCCCTGGTTCAACGGAAGTAATTTCTCTATGGAGAATAACATGGGCTCATCTTAAAATATAAGCATTGTGGTCCAAAAATAAACAAGCTGTCTCTGCGTTATTGACAGGGAGGTGTCTCTGTATCGTTTGCGACAGTCAGTCATTCATATTATATGATAGTCTGTTTCTAGCGAAAATGTAACTAATTAAGTAGCAGTAACAGTCTCAGTCAGTCAGTTGATTCTTCATATCCATATGAGTGAAGCGGCCTGGATGATTTGTTTATTTTTCAAACACAGTTCTTATATGAGGCGGTCTAAAATCCCCCTATGGGGATTACAATGCAAATAAAAAGTACATGTACCCGCAGATCTGCGCCCTCTACTAATATTGACGTCAGACTTCGGTGCTCTATATTAAAGGTCTCAATGATTTATTGTGCAACAAGATCAAGTTATTGCAGAAACACCCTACCCATTCAAGTTGTATTGATTTCTAGAATTATTCATGAATGTACCGGTGCATGGTTAATGAGGTGGAGCATTTTAATGTGCAATAGCAGATTTCACTTACAGTACATAAGGTACTGTATGTACATGTGGGACAGTCTGGCATGGAGTGTACTGTATGCCCACATTATTGTATAGGCTACATAACATAACTACATACTTTATAATATCTCTTCTATGTTGGAACCAATTTTTGGGTCGCAGACCTATTTTTATTGGTCACGAGTAAAAAAAGAATCACACCCGTGTGAACCGAGTGGTGCAACTCCCCTCTCTCTCTCTCTCTCTCTCTCTATCAACAGTGCAGCACTGTCTCTCTCTCTCCGTTTCTGGCGCCCCTACTGGCCCCTACTGGTACATACTAGACGGACACAGAGTCACAGACATTGCTGTTCTTTGGAGTGGTTGCACCACTCAAAAATCACATTTTCATACATTAAAAACATTCAATTCCAAAATAATTTCATAAATGAGTAAATAAATACAATAAAATTGGGAGTATATAGTGATGTTGCCATTATTCAACCTGAAAGAAAGGAAGAAAAGAAAGAAAGAAAGAAAGACATGCACATCCAACCCAAACTTGGGCAGGTGCCGAGCGGGGAGCAGTATACAAAGAAATAAAGACGCTCGCACACTGAGGGCTCCCATGCTGTGATAGAGGCCTGTATTGCACCATAAGGTGACCCCATGCTGTGATAGAGGCCTTTATTGCACCATAAGGTGACCCGATGCTGTGATAGAGGCCTGTATTGCACCATAAGGTGACCCCATGCTGTGATAGAGGCCTGTATTGCACCATAAGGTGACCCCATGCTGTGATAGAGGCCTTTATCACAGTCACCATAAGGTGACCCGATGCTGTGATAGAGGCCTGTATTGCACCATAAGGTGACCCCATGCTGTGATAGAGGCCTTTATCACAGTCACCATAAGGTGACCCGATGCTGTGATAGAGGCCTGTATTGCACCATAAGGTGACCCGATGCTGTGATAGAGGCCTGTATTGCACCATAAGGTGACCCGATGCTGTGATAGAGGCCTTTATTACACCATAAGGTGACCCGATGCTGTGATAGAGGCCTTTATTACACCATAAGGTGACCCGATGCTGTGATAGAGGCCTTTATTACACCATAAGGTGACCCCATGCTGTGATAGAGGCCTTTATTGCACCATAAGGTGACCCCATGCTGTGATAGAGGCCTGTATTGCACCATAAGGTGACCCCATGCTGTGATAGAGGCCTGTATTGCACCATAAGGTGACCCGATGCTGTGATAGAGGCCTTTATTGCACCATAAGGTGACCCCATGCTGTGATAGAGGCCTTTATTGCACCATAAGGTGACCCGATGCTGTGATAGAGGCCTTTATTGCACCATAAGGTGACCCCATGCTGTGATAGAGGCCTTTATTGCACCATAAGGTGACCCCATGCTGTGATAGAGGCCTTTATTGCACCATAAGGTGACCCCATGCTGTGATAGAGGCCTGTATTGCACCATAAGGTGACCCCATGCTGTGATAGAGGCCTGTATTGCACCATAAGGTGACCCGATGCTGTGATAGAGGCCTGTATTGCACCATAAGGTGACCCCATGCTGTGATAGAGGCCTTTATTGCACCATAAGGTGACCCGATGCTGTGATAGAGGCCTGTATTACACCATAAGGTGACCCCATGCTGTGATAGAGGCCTGTATTGCACCATAAGGTGACCCCATGCTGTGATAGAGGCCTTTATTGCACCATAAGGTGACCCGATGCTGTGATAGAGGCCTGTATTACACCATAAGGTGACCCCATGCTGTGATAGAGGCCTTTATTGCACCATAAGGTGACCCCATGCTGTGATAGAGGCCTGTATTGCACCATAAGGTGACCCCATGCTGTGATAGAGGCCTTTATTGCACCATAAGGTGACCCCATGCTGTGATAGAGGCCTGTATTGCACCATAAGGTGACCCCATGCTGTGATAGAGGCCTGTATTGCACCATAAGGTGACCCCATGCTGTGATAGAGGCCTTTATTGCACCATAAGGTGACCCGATGCTGTTATAGAGGGCAGGCCTGTATTGCACCATAAGGTGACTGTGATGTTTCGACCACAATGCTCTTCCTCAGACGTCTGAGGTAAAATAGCAGACCCACAAGCTCACAGATAGTATCTAAAGCTGAATTTAAAAAGTACAGTATTTATTTTCCTCTGAGATGTAGCGGAGTTACATAAAGACTGCGTGTTTTAGCCATGGATTTGCTCAGAGTGTCATGTCGTCATCATTAAGCACACGCAAAACGTCACATGAAGAACAACCATGGAGTCACTGCTGGGAAATTAACTGAAAATATATCTATTCTAAACCCAGATTTTAGAACCTACACTATAACTAACTTAATCTTGCTCATGTAGGTTAATCGATTAGTTTTTTTGTTTGTTTGTTTGCTTTGTTATTCTTTCTCAGTGAATCGACACAAGATAACCATATCTACGCCAGAGTAAATATGCATTACAACCCCAGATCCCCATTTGATATGTTATCTATTGGACTCCAAGCTACACTGTAAAATCCTCAGTGTTACTTTAACTCTGAGAGTGTACTACTATGGGTCAAATTGGGTTCCTTTTCTACACTCAGATGTACATACCTATTATTATCAATCATTAACCTGAAGGCCCCCTGGAATCAGTGTGGTTTTTGTCGACTAAAACTATGACGACAAATGTTCGTCGACTACCTTTTTCCAGTGACGTAAACTAAATGGAAACTAAATGAAAACTAAGCTATGATGACTAAAACTATGGCTAAATGTATTGACAATTTCGTCAACAGCTAAAAACTAGACTAAAATGCTAGGAAGGGGACTAGTGGACAAGAGATCCAGTATAAGTCATTTTACACTTGGTTGCATGCTGAAAATAGCAGTGTAAAATCAGTCATTACGACAACATCAAGGCCCGCCAAAATACATTTTAGTCGACTAAATCTACAGTTGATTTAATCTAATGACATTTAGTCAACTAAAACTAGACTAACACTAAAACATTCCAAGTGACTAAACTGTGACTAAAACTAAATGAAAACGTTTCAAGAGACTATGACTAAAACTAAAGTAAAATGTTCTGCCAAAAACAACACTGCCTGGAATACCCCCAATGACCCACCAAGGTCCCAGGGCCACATGTTGAAAACCAGTGATTATATTGATCAACGATCAATGACTCTTACTTAACCATACAGTAAGAATATTAGTTAAGGTTCACTGGACAAAATTGATTGAGATGTAATCCATATTTCTGTAATAGAAAGCTCAAACATCATTCTAGGAGTGGGACAGCAGATATTAATAGCCGATTTTGGACGATGTTACAAATGAAATGGCACCTACTTAAGTGTGTGAAAATGTAGAAATCCAATTGTCTTGGTATCCATAGAAACAGCACCCTGTACTGACTTGTTAAACATGTGCACGACTGAAGAGCGGTCAATAAAATGACGTGTTTATGGGGAAGAAAGGTTGCAGATTCAAAATCCATAAAGTACCATGTTGGGAAGTTGTTATAGCTTTACATATCTAGTGTTCTTCTTTTTGTTCTTTTTACAAAGTTTGAATACTCCTCTCTGAGGCTTAGAGAGAGCCATCAGTCAGTTTAGAAAACAGAGGGGTGCCATTAAATGGTCTGCAGTCCGTCCTGAATAACAATTATTCACTGTCAGCTGTAATGTCTGTTTTGCCCCAAGACAGTTTGAGAGCTACAGTAGGCTAATAATAGCAAAGGTACTTGAATTGTGTATTTGTTTTAAGGTGTACAGTACATCCCACAAGTGTATTATTGAGATCAGTGATTCCCAAAGTGAGGTCCGTGGACCCACAGGGGTTCCCCAGCAGTTTGGAACCAAATGGACCCTTATGGGTCTGTAACTCTGAGAGTGTACAATTGGAACCGAATGGACCATTTGTACACTCTCAGAGTTAAACTAACATTGATTTTACAATATAAACTGCAGTACCAGAGATAGAAATGCCATTAAATGGGGGTCCGTATACTAATGCATGTCAAACTGGGGGGTCCTTGAAATTAAAACGGGTTGAGAATCACTGCTAGAGCCGTAAAAACCTTCTCTTATGGGGGTCCCTGGCATGTCTTTTCAAATGGGGGCTAATTAGTGTAAATTTGGGGGTCCAAGCTACACTTAACTACACTACACTACTGTATATGGGCACGTTCGGAAATAGCACACTGAGCGCACTGTGCAAATGCAAACTAATACGCGAGTGCGCTCCCAGTGCGCATTTCCGAACGCACCCTACATATTATGTTTCATAACATTATTTTACTTTGTTTTTCCTTCCCCTACAGACATATGCATAGCCACCGCAATATCTTTGCTGATGATCCTTATATGTGGCATGGCAACATATGGTGCATACAAGGTAATGAAAACTGCCATATAGAAATGTTCGCAAGAAAACTTGAATTAGATGCCGAGGACGTTGACCAAATAAATTCTGTATTCATCTCTCTCTCTCTCTCTCTCCAAAGCAACATGCAGCCTGGATCATCCCATTCTTCTGCTACCAACTCTTTGACTTTGCCCTTAACACATTGGTTGCCATTAGCGTGGTGGTGTATCCCAACACAGTGCAGGACTACCTACAGCAGCTGGTGAGTGAGACATTATACGATATGATATAATAAGTATGTCTAGGACTGAGCTAATGTGATCCTGTGGCCTGAGATCTCCCTCCACGTCAAACAAAACATTTGAATAGGGCTGCAATCAAACCCTTAGATCTCCATGGAGCTGGCCTATTCTGACATTCCATTATGTTGATCCTTCCTCACCCGTCCTTCCTCTTCGATGTCTCCCTTTGGACTAATACATGTCCATTTAAACTCTAGACGGGCCTGCCCCAAAGTGATTACTGAATAACAACTGGTAAAAGTAGAGTTCTTAAGAGGCCCGAAAAGTAAGGCCCAGCCCTACCTGGGCCCTCATCAAACCCTGTACAGATACTGCCCCCTCTGCCACCCTTAGATCTCCATATATGGAGCTGACCTGTTCTGACATTCCATATGTTGATCTGACCTCATCAAACCCTGTACACTCAAAACACGCCCCATATATGGCCAGTACAGAATTCATTCCATATGTTGATCTGACCCCCCCATGCCAAAGCGCCAGCAGTCTGCCGTCACCCAGGTGGATGCGTGCACGACTTACTGGTTTGGGTTTTATTACAATTTATAATTAATTATAATTGATTAGAATCGATTAACTACTACACCTCTATGTGAGAGTAACTGACAGTGTATAAAATGTACTCTCTGAGAGCTAAAGGAACACTGAGGATTGTGCTTCATAGCACAGCAGAGGCCAAGTAAGCGAGCTGCACTTATTTTCTGGCCTGACAAATCTCTCTCCTTCTCTCTCTCTTCCTTAAAATCCATTGTCTGGCCCAGCCGGGGACGTTCCCTTACAAAGAGGACATCATGTCCACCAACAACGTGTGCCTAGTCTTTGCGGTGCTGCTTTTCGTGGGCTGCATCCTTTCCTTCAAGGTAAGGCTCCACTCTCTCCTCATCCCGACAACCCTCTGCTGTTGTTCAGACGCATCACATCACTCTCAGTACAAACAAGCAGAATACCGGGTGCATGGCTCACGAAGAATCACTGTTAAAGAGAGAGATAGCCAGCACTCCAGTGAGATACACGCTGTGGAAGGCTTGGCGCCGAAACACGTCCGTGTTTTGATTATCCGTGCTGCACAATGCAATAAATGTACCATGAATGGACTTTGGAGTGCTGGCTATCTCTCTCTTTAACAGACCTGGATATGATTAATCACGTGTGTTTTTTTTAGCAAAGAAATTTAACACAAGGCCTCGAGGAAGTGTCCCTGTGTTGAAATGCACACTGTAGCCGAGGAATCGATGGTTGTGATACTTGAGCGCCTTGCACGAGCTGATGCGCGCGCGCACGCGCACACACACACACACACACACACACACACACACACACACACACACACACACACACACACACACACACACACACACACACACACACACACACACACACACACACACACACACACACACACACACACACACACACACACACACACACACACACACACACACACACACACACACACACACACACACACACACACACACACACACACTCTTAAGATTGAATCAATATTATATCCAGCACGAACCACCAAGCAGTAGTAGAGTCTCACGCCATGCCCATCTGGAAGGACCATAAGTACGGACATGGAGGAGATGATGAATCCGCCACTGCCCCCGCCCCAACGTCCGTCATTGGTTGCTTTTAATAGGATGAACACATGCAGTCAGAGAGCCTGCACAGCACGGACAGACAACAGGAAACACACTGACTGTCTGCAGTCAGGCTGGTGATTCCTCTTAATGCATGCGTGACTCGCCAGTCAGACTCCGCGCAGGGGGGCGGAGATGGGACAGGAATTTTGCGGTCATCTGTACAATCATATCAAGTCATTTCTCAGCGCTGTCATTCTCGCCCCAGTTGAGTTGGAAAATATTCAATGCCGTTATTGTCCAACGTCAGAGCTAAGGTTAGGTTTTGATAGGATAGGAGAAGACCGCAGGAAAATGACCCACGTAGAAAAGACGTCATGGTCTATGTCCCACTAAGCATATAGGAGACCTTTATGAATCATATCAGCATTAACGATGTTGTCACAAACCAATTGACAACATTGTCAAAAACCAATTTCCTGTTCTACCCCAGTTTTAACCCATTTAGACCCATTTAAGTCGATTCTACAAAATGTCTTCTAAATCCTGACGGTTTTCTGAAAAACTCATGTTTCTATGTCAGTGGTTCTCAAACCATTTCATGTCAAGGACCCCCACAAATCATATGTATTTGGCCACCGACCCCCATCTGAAAGAATTGTAATGGAAATCTGTTTGGACATAAGCTCAAAAGACAAATCACAATAATGAATAATGAGACAACACAAGAATTCGGAGTTATAGAGTATAAGGATTTACTCGAGTAAAGGAGACAAGACTTACACGAACCTGTATCATGTATTGGAAACCCTAGTCTGGCTCCCAGAAGGACAAGACAGGACAGCCTTTATAGCTCTCTCTCACACAGACAACCCCCCAACATATAGCCACAAGGCATTCACCAAATGGGACAGTGACGTCATAAAACAATCAGCACAGGGCACAGCACCAAACTAATCTTGGAGTATTATTACATGTTTATCTCTAAATTTCCACGACAGTATAAAAATGCTTAAAACACCAAAAGGGGTTCCCGTTCGGAATGGATTAAAGATGTTGTCAAAGACTAAACCCGGTTTTAAACCCGATTTTAACCCCCTGTTGCGCAAGTACTGTTTCCACTACTGAGCTGATAGAGCCTGCCTGCTCTGAAGCAACACATGGAAGAAATAGAACAACAGAGCCCTGTTTCTGTCTGAGCTGTGCGCGGCTCAGCTGTGAATGCTAAGCAGTGGTGGGCAGTAACGAGGTGCATTTACTCGAGTACTAAACATTGCATAAAGGCTCAAGTAAATTATGGAGTACATTTTCTTGTTAATAGGCTATAATAATGCACTGCTGTATTGAAATTTCCCAAACAAAGTCAGACATTTACAAAACATGTTGCGAGCTTGTAGATCTGCTATTTTAACTATTTTACGGTAGTTAATTAGCGCAGGAGTCCCCCTTCCTCGAAATGTAGTGTAGTCAAAAGTACAATATTTCTCACACTCAAGTAAACTACTTTGTTACTGTCAACCACAAATACAAACAGACACGGAACCTTGAGGAAGGCATGGCTGTCTGTCAGCACACGTAACTGAACCAACAACCAGATCATCTGACAGCTGTAAACTGATCTAGAAACAGCAAACGGCCACTGGCCAGGAAGGAGAAATGGAGGAGGACTGCTCATAACGCAGACATCCCCATTACTCAGACTACGTGGCTTCACGTGCGGTTTAGGGATAGTATTGCGGCGAGTTGGACCAACACGCCATCTGAATAATACGCCATTGGAACAATGATAGTAACAGCACCGAAATGGAGACAGGATGATAAGAAAAGATCAAATAAAATAAAACTTATTTTTTTAACCCCATGTGGAAAATTCAAAGCAGCAACAACAGTAATGCCTAATATTTATGCTCCGTAGCGTGGCATTGCACGCCCAACATATCAGACCGACAAGTTGCGACACAAATAATTAATCTGGCTTCAGAATGGCACACATGAAGTAAGAGTATGTAAGCCAACATAGTCCTGACGTCACTCACTCGTTCCCTCGATTCCCCTGGTTCACAGAAGTAATTTCTCTATGGAGAATAACATGGAATCATCTCAAAATCGCTTCATATAAGCGTTAAAAATAAACAAGCTGTCTCTGCGTTATTGTCAGGGAGGTGTCTCTGTATCGTTTGCGACAGTCAGTCACTCATATATGATACAGTCTGTTTCTTGCGAAAATGTAACTAATTCAGTAGCAGTAACGAGTAAATGGATGACATGTTTATTTTTCAAACTGTTATTATATGAGGCGATCTAAAATCCCCGCTATGGGGATTACAATGCAAATAAAGTACATTAACTCGTGGATTTGCACCCTCTACCGATATTGACGTCAGACTTCGGTGCTCTATAATCAAGGACCAATTAATGCCTAAATTGTTGAAGAGAAGTTATAGTGAAAATAAAAGCAGAGAATAATGCAGAGGGGGAAATATTAAACAGGCTAGTGGCTACAGATAATACAGCTGTAGCACTTTGTATTATTATGTCCCAGGATTTTAAGTCATAATCAGGTTTTTTTATCTCCAAAAACAAAGAGGACATTTTGAACAGAGGAGCAGGTGGTATGAGGAGTATAATAATAGATTCCATGCTGAATTGTTGGATATATACTTCCTGTTAAAAATAAGTATTCTTACCACCATATAAAAATAAATACTCAATATGTACAAACATATTGGCATAAATAAATATGCTTTTGATGTCAATTTGCAAAAAACTTTAAAACAAGACGATCTGTAATGTTCTACGGAGAGCTACTGTTTTGATTGATTGATTGAACATTTAATTTCACAGAATGTAGAATTTGTGCATTTCAAATAAAAGCACAAGTCAATACAAAAACTGCTGAGCACGAAACCGAAAAACACTATAGACTTGTTTACATCAGGGTCCTCCATTTTCAATTCATCAGAAATCCTTTCATCGGTCTGGTTAACATCCACGTTCTGAAACCTGGGCGGTTCTCAGTAAAGTGTGGGACTGTTTTAACCCATTCTTTTTTCTTCTTTTTTTACTTAAATTTTTATTCCACGATTTTGTTACCCAGTTTTTCTTTTCACCCAGTGCCAATTATCTAATGTAATCCTGGGCGCTACACTTCCTCTGCCAACCTGGGGGGGCAGCGGACTGACCTCATGCTTCTATGCATGAGGAGTAGCCATTCTGTGGCGGGAACCCCTTTTGGAGTTTTAAGCATTATGTTATACTTTAGCTTGTGAAAAAAATAGCAGATCTACAAGCTCGGCACTGAGTGCAGCGCTATGAGCTTGTAGGTCTGCTATTTTTGAAAAATCTTTGCTTCTGGAACATATTTTCAGATGGGGGTCGGTGGCCAATTACATATAATGACATGAAATATTGAGCACCACTGATACAGAAACATAGGTATTTCAGAAAAGGGTTAGAATTTAGAAGACATTTTTTAAATTTCGACGTCAGGCCTAAGTGAAGCACAGCGCTGGACATTAGTGTCAGAAATGTTAATTGGACCTCAATATGTTCCCTTTACAGTAGAGATGTCTGTCTGTCTGTCAGTCAGCCCAGCAGGGTAGTCAGTAGACACACACACACACACACACACACACACACAAAGAACCTCCTGTTCTGTTGCCAAGTCAGACCTACCTTTCTGCAAGAAAAGCTTTACAGAGAGTAGACAGGTACTTTTTGATAGTTTAAGAACCACAATTTCTTACCATCACTATTCACAGTAAATCTGGTAATGAAATTATGCTTAAATCTAAGCAAAATATATTAATAAGAACAAGAATAAAATACAATGGAAATTCTGCCATTTTTTAAGACTTTAAAAGTCTTCATCTGTAATTTCTGAGGTCAGTTGACAGCCGTGGTGTACAGTCAGGGACGTGCACACATGGACATCAAAGGGGGCTTCAGCCCCTGCCCTTTTACCCGTCTGTAAAACAACTGCCCTCTCTAGACCATGAATGCAGCATTTACTATGGTGAAAGAAATGCTAATGCCACTCCTTTCCATGCCATGCCGGAAGGCAGCATTCAGGAGAATTGCTTTTTTTCCCGAAGTCTCCTGAACTTGAACACAGCATTTTGCGTTGAACTAATTTGTTTCTAAATCCTACATGTCATTACACACCGCATCTCCACTAGCTAGAGTGCTGGGTTGAGCCTCGTTGAGAGCTTGTAGATCAGCTATTTTTGTCCAAAAGTGCCCTCTTACGGTATTTCAGCCCCTGCCTCTCTAACACTGTGTACAGTAACACTAACATGCCAGCAGTGATGTCATTTCAACTCATGGTCTGTATATCTTCCTCCTCCCGTGGCAGGCCTATCTGATTGGCTGCGTGTGGAACTGCTACAGATATGTCAGTGGGCGGGGCACCACTGAGGTCCTCGTTTACGTCACCACCAATGACACCACGGTGAGTACCCCCCCCACCCCTCCCCCCCTCGCCTCAAGGACATAACACTTAACTGCAGCACCCTCACTCCATTGTGATAGGATGACACGGTCATATATGTATATGATGTGGGTTTACTGGCCTGTGCATAGAATACTAGGCACACATGCATGTAGTAGGCATGCTTGCATTTACACAAAAACGTTATACTTTAGACACATACGTGCACTGCATATTGTACAACATTGTACATGCGGACGTGCACACATAGACATCAAAGGGGGCTTCAGCTCCTGCCCTTTAACCCGTCTGTAAACAACTGCCCTCTCCAGACCACGAATGCAGCTTTAAACTACATGGTGAAAGAAATGCAAATGCCACTCCTCTCCTTTCCAAGGCATTTTTTCCCGAAGTCTCCTGAACTTGAACACAGCATTTTGTGTTGAACTATTTGTTTAGAAATCCATGTCGTTACACACCGCATCTCCACTAGCTAAAGAGTGCTGGGTTGCGCCCCGAAAATAGCTGATCTACAAGCTCTCAACGCGTCGCAGCGCAACGCGTTGTGAGCTTGTAGATCTGCTATTTTTGATAGTCAACGGCCAGCGCGTTCATGAGTTTGGCCCAATCCATCCCAGAATGCACTCTGTTCCTACCCGGAAGGAGGAGTGAAAACGCCTCATGCACTTTTGAGCAACTTAATGCAAGTGGATGGGAGGAGAACTCGGGTGCCGTCTCTATTCATAAACTCTAAGGTTCAGATGCACTTTGCGATGCCATCACCGTTGTGACTAGCGTGATCCAGTTGATTTTAGCTAGTGATGATCATTCAAATGAAAATTGTCATTAGTGTGCGCTCTTGACAAAAGTTAAAAAATAAATAGCTAGCTACAGTGTGACTTGCGTGCCCAGCATGACTAAATAGAGGCTATGTTTACTTTTGCATGTTATTGCAGTTCAGTGAGTTGATACCACTAAGTGCACGAGGTAAGGATTTTAGGCAACGCTTTACATTACAGTGCCTTTTCTACCGTGTACAAATTAATGCTGTGAGGCACTTTGTCATATAATATGCATGAATGAGCCTCGTAGCAGTACACCAGTGTCTCAATCATCCTCCTTAAACTTCTAGAAGAAAAAGTAATAGAGCGCCGAAGTTCTGACGTCACTCGCTCATCCCCTGGTTCTGCCTGGTTCACGGAAGTAACTTCTCTATGGAGAATAACATGGGGGTCATCTTAAAATAGTTTCATATAAGCATTGTGCTCCAAAAATAAACAAGCATGTCTCTGCGTTATTGTCAGGGAGGTGTCTCTGTTTCTAGCGAAAATGTAATTAATTCAGTAGCAGTAAAAGTAGCGTTTTCTCTCAGTTAGTTAATTCTTCATATCCATATGAGTGAAACGGCCGGGATGACATGTTTGTTTTTCTACCAATATTGACGTCAGACTTCGGTGCTCTATAAATAGACTACTAGAACCTCATTCACCTGACTGGAGACTGGAGATTTGAACAGGAAAAAAGCACTGAAATATGTAACGATAAAACATTTTTTGTTAAATGTGAGCAATGGCTCAGTTCAAAAAACAAAGCACCGCCGACTGTGCCCATGAGGTTCAGATCAGTGAGGCTCTTCTAAAATATCCATTCACTGTAATGTAAAGACTGTAAGTCTGACCACCGCTTTTTATTCATAGATTAGACATTTAGAAATGTATTGTAATCATGAGTAGAACAAAATTGTTAAATAGATACAACTTTACAGAACCCACCCACCCCCCACTCCACATGTAAAATCGGACCCTAGCTAGCCTATACCACTTTAACCCTTTCAGAATAGGAACCCCTTTTGGTGTTTTAAATATTATATTATACTTTAGCTATTGAAAAATAGCAGATCTACAAGCTCATAGGACGGCCGTGCTACGAGCTTGTAGATCTGCTATTCTTTTTGTATTGTCAAAATGTGGTGCAAATCTTTCAATATAATTTCTTTCAGAGCGAACGTTTTTAACTCAAATACAGATAATTCTGGGGGTCCTTGACATGAAAAAGGTTGAGTTTTTTTTTACAATCAGCTTCAGGTCTAAATGGGTAGACCTGCAGGTGTCTTATTTTGGTTGCGTCGTTAAAGGTGAACATTTTGCACAGACAACACAAAAACATTCTTTAAGTGGATTAACTTGTGTTTAACTACATATTGTCTAAACACATGTTTAGAGATGTTTAACTCGCTGTAATCGCATTGCCACCACTTTGTCCTGTTGGTGGTGGGCGTGGGCGAGGTGACATTGATGCTGTAGGTATAGCAGTAGACTAGGCTATAACCAAGGAGGTGAGTGGCTAGGTGGGCGGAATCACACGTCATCCTTCTTAGTGTTGACTCAGGGCTTTTGAAAAGGCTTTACAGTCTGTACAGAGTACAGTCACTCTTTCCATCTGTCCGTCCGTACCGTCCCTGGCGTATAATCCTCCAACACTCCAATACGCTAATCTCTGTCACACCCCAGAGTCCCTTAGCGTTCACCCTTGCTTTGGTGGCAACCTTCCCATGCACTTCCCCATCACAATCAGAACGGCAGCCTCACTCCCAATCGTCCGCCGTAGTCTGAAAACCCACCTCGGCCCGTAGCACTTGCCCTAGTTCCAGTCGCTCTGGATTAAGAGCGGCTGCCAAATGCCTAAATTGTATTGTAACCTTCTAGTTGAAGGTTGCCACCAAATCAAGGTGAACCGATCCGTCAGATTCCTAGACCTATCCCATAGTTAATGGTTTAATAGTATTCACTATACTTACTATATATATACTCACTATAGTACTATTCACTATACTATAATCATTATGGCACAGCCCCTTCGTTAGGGAGACTAACCTCGGAGACCACATAGAAAATATAATTTTGCTTTAAAGGTGTGACTATATATATAGATTATACACTATATCTCCATCTATACTGTAGTAGATGTTATTATGTCACAGTGTCATCTGTGTCTAGTTACTGTAATGCCTCCATGTTGCCTCAAGCTGCTTCTTCACGGTGCCTTTTTATATAAACCCATTAACCCATTTAGACCCGAGGACGATTCTACACATTTTTGTCGTTTTCAGGAGAAAAAAAACTATGTTTCTATGTCAGTGGTTCTCAAACTATTTCATGTCAAGGACACCGCCAGAATTATATGTAACTGGCTGCCAACGCCCATCTGAAAACATGTTGTTCCTTCCAGGGACCTCTCTCCCCGGAAGCAAAGATTTGAGTTTAAAACACTCTTGAAAATAATATATATTCAAAGACTTGCGCCACATGTTCAACGATTTTTCAAGAAATAGCAGATCTACAAGCTCATAGTGCGGCACTCGGTGCCGCGCTATGAGCTTGTAGATCTGCTATTTTTCAATAGCTAAAGTATAACATGATGCTTAAGTTAAAACACCAAAAGGGGTTCCTTCTCGCCCAGAATGTGTTAACATACGCAGGCTCAGGTCTCGGTCTTTTTGCCCTTCCCCCACTCGTCTCTTTTTATACCCATCCTCTTCTTTTCTGGACGCGTTACGCAATAGCCCGTGTTTGACCTAGTGATGTTAACACGCTTTCACTGCATGGTTCACAGTTCTGTCCCCCTGGGAGCATGTTCTCTCTCCCTCTGACGCGCACGCACACGCATGCGCACACACACACGCACAGTGTGTTTGACATTTATTATAGGCAAAAGAAATGTCGCGGACAGGTCGTGAGAGAACACCGACTTTTTTTACACTTCCTATAATAATTAAAAAAAACACCCTTTTCAAAAATACAAATAAACATTTCCCTAATAAAAAGACAGTGACTGTTAGCTCTATTCTGAAAAATAGCAGATCTACAAGCTCATAGCGCGGCACCGAGTCCGAGTGCTGCGCTACGAGCTTGTAGTTTGAGAACCACTTGATATAGAAACATATGTATTTCAGAAAACCGTCAGGATTTAGTAGAACTTTTTTTGGATTTCGACGTCAGGCCTATAACTAACTCTCCTCCTCTGATGTTTCAGGTCCTTCTGCCACCATATGAGGAGGCCATCGCCCTCCCACCCAAGGAGCCTCCTCCACGGTACATCGAAGCATGAGGAGACGCCCTGGCCTGGCCTCGCCGCTGGATCCTAGACCTTAACCCCCCTTAACGTGCTCCCCAGGCCCCACCACAGACCTCTACATTACTACATCTCCCCAGGCCCCACCACAGACCTCTACATTACTACATCTCCCCAGGCCTCACCACAGACCTCTACATTACTACATCTCCCCAGGCCCCACCACAGACCTCTACATTACTACATCTCCCCAGGCCCCACCACAGACCTCTACATTACTACATCTCCCCAGGCCCCACCACAGACCTCTACATTACTACATCTCCCCAGGCCTCACCACAGACCTCTACATTACTACATCTCCCCAGGCCCCACCACAGACCTCTACATTACTACATCTCCCCAGGCCCCACCACAGACCTCTACATTACTACATCTCCCCAGGCCCCACCACAGACCTCTACATTACTACATCTCCCCAGGCCCCACCACAGACCTCTACATTACTACATCTCCCCAGGCCCCACCACAGACCTCTACATTACTACATCTCCCCAGGCCCCACCACAGACCTCTACATTACTACATCTCCCCAGGCCCCACCACAGACCTCTACATTACTACATCTCCCCAGGCCCCACCACAGACCTCTACATTACTACATCTCTTTCCACTGCGGGCTCCACAAGCACTGCAAGAAAAGTCCTAATGTCTTCGAGACTGGTCTCAGACGTATGATGATATCTCCCACCCCACACCCCCTTCCTCGCCACGAGGATGGAAATCTGACAACTACACTAGACTAGATTAGGGCAGCTGTGAGCCACTGTCGTCCTCTACTCTGTCCTTCCTTATGCTCCTATACCACTCCATCCCCCCATCACAGTCCTGCCCACCCCCTTCCCCACCCCCCGCCCTGCGGTATCGCAGTGACTTTGAGATGCCCTGCTTGCCTCCCTCTCAGCAGCAGCCACTGTCCCACCACCCCCGCCCCGCGCCACGCCCAGGGGGGAAGCAGCCATGGACACACCAGTGAAGTCCCCCCATGGCACAACAATCTGCCCCCCCCCCCCCCGGTTTCAATTAGCACTTTTCTGTGTTTGAAATGCCCGTTGGTCTGGGCCAATAATACACTTTTTAAACCCCCCCCCCCCCCCCCCCCACACACACACACTTTTTAGCCCCACACCCCTCCCCCCGATACTGTGAACCTTCCTCGTGGGTCTAGAAAACTAAAACGCAAGAGAAACAGCAGCGATATTAACGAGCGTCAGAGAGAGAGAGAGCGGTTATGCAAGAGCACTTTTGTTGACGAATCCCCCCCCAATGAATGTAACGACGGGGGTATTTTTGTAAGAATCTTTTGTATGTATAATTGTAAAGAAAAAGAAACAAATGGAGGGGAAAATAATTGAATAGTGAGAGGATATATATCCTGTTGTTTGTGATCAAATATTCATTTGCATAACCAAGTAGTAATGTGTCCCAAAGGGAATCTGGAACAGAGAACCTTGACTAACAGCCACTATGACGTCTTCCGTTTGTACCATCCATGTAACGTCTGTGAAACCTCAACACACCCGACTGAAAAGAAAGATCGCAAACCATTGCATCTAATCTATTCCAGTTTGCCCTCTTGTCATTTCCAGCACTGTTGTTGGCAAGTGCAAACAAAGTATCAAAAGAGTTGCAAATGATTAATGTTTAATCCTAAATGTATGCTTTGGCGAGAAAAAAACCTGGAGCGCAACATACACAACTTCAAAGCAATAGACGGTAAATACAAACATTATGTAAATGTTCAAAGGTAAGAACTGTGTGTCCATCTTAGATATCTGTCCCATGGACTTGTGTATTCACAACAACGTCATAATTGTGTCTTTTCTTTTTACATGGAGGTGTTTATAATGTGATCTTTTAGCAGAGCTAAACTTAGCAGGACTGAGGTGTTTTAGGTCATGACGTTACTCCAAGGGTCCTCGTCTGTGGAGACAAATTGTTTTGCACATGCAATTTTTTTTGTTCTGTGCTTTTTAAATGGTTGGATAAGAATATGCTCTTATTTACGGTAGTGTAGTATTACAAGATGCAGCTGGTAAATTACTGCCTAGTAACTATTTGGGCAAAAATGGTCCAGGATTACTAAAACTATGTAAGAAATACAATTAGCTATAATATTCTATAGCCGACTAGTTTCCCTTAATCTACAAATAGCATTGGCTCTTTGTAGAAAATATTACATTAACAATAAAAAGCTATGCAACCAAGAGCTCCTTCAACAATTTGTTAGGTTTAGTAGTAATACAAGCACTGTGGTATTATTATGGCGTTTAATACAAATAGTTTATTTACAAATAGTATTGAGCCCTCTTATCGGCGTACCAGTGTGACCACACCGCTTCAGTAAATACAATGTTTGAACAAAGCTGTGGACAAAATGTGCACTTTATAAAGACCATGTGAGCTTATTGGAAATCTGTTAAAATGCTGTATATTCCTATATGTGATTGATTTTCCATCATGATGCTGTCTGTCGCCAGGGGGGGGGGGGGGGGGGGGGGGGGGCTCATGCCGTGCTACGAGCTTGTAGCTCTGCTATTTTTGAAAAATCGTTCAAATGTGGCGCAAATCTTTGAATATGAATTTCAGAGCGGTTCATGGAACAACATATTTTGAGATGGGGGTCCGTGGCCCAATAGAGATAATTCTGGGGGTCCTTGACATGAAAAAGGTTGAGCACCACTGACATAGAAACATAATTATCAACTAATTATTGGGTTTTAAGTGGTTAAAGATCGACCATGTGAGCTCATTGACAATATGTTTGCTGTATATTCCTTATTTGATTTATTTTTGATTCATGATGTAGACAGCCTGGGTGGGCTTCTAAACTATGAAAGGAACAAAATGTCTCAACATTTCATGTACATTATTATCTAATCTAATGTGACTGACACTCTAGACATTGTTTCTGATGTGATTGAAGGTTAATCTCAACCCAGTATGTGTGTGTGTGGCATCCTTTTAGAATCTTAAGGCTCCATCACTGTCCATTCATTGTTGATTGTCACACACGCCGATCTTGTTTGATCTGCATCATGGGTCCATGATGTCTACTTCAATTCTTACAAATAAAACCCTCAAAACAGTAGATGTTTTGGCCTTATCTGTTTGATCATTAGTTTATACATTTTTGTTTTCACAACAAGACTTGTGAAAAATATACATTAAAGGACCACTTCACCACTTTTCAACCTATCTTCATATAATAGGTCCTATTATTATTTTTAATAATAATTATTTATAATCATGATAAAATGGCACGATTTATTTTTATAGGAGGGCTGCGGGTGGTTTAGAAACCGTCCTCCAGTGATAATCATTAGGCAGATTATTTTTTAAACAAGAATCTTTTTTAACATTTTTTTTTAGATTTTCATTATCGTGAGAATGATGGCTTCCATTTTCGCATTGCAACTTTTCAAGACTAGAAAGCCTGCAGTTTCTATTCACTGGAGGACGGTTTCTGAACTGCCCACAGAGAGACAGACCGAGTAGAAAAACATGATTATTAGTGAGGACCTATTATATGAAGATAGGTTGAAAAGTGGTTTAGTGGTCCAGTTTTGTGTATCTTTGGTATCCGGAGAACTCGCCAGTTTACCAACTCGTCGCGATTTAGTGCATTTTTGTTTTACTTCACCTTCATTTAAATTGCATTGAATTGAGAGAGATAGGCGGGTAAAAATATGGTTTGACCCTAAAAAAATTGCAACAAAAGGTTTCTCAACATTTTTTTGTAGTATTAGGTGTCCTTAATAACATACTAAAAGTTTACCAAAGTTTGACCACCCGAAAGGTGTTATATTCAAGATGGCCGCCGCCAGTTCTTAAAATACCATTACTACTCCATTATTCATCCTAGAAAAATAATTTTGGTGTCTAACCCTATGTTTTGGTTATCTAGGAATCCAATTAGCATATATAAATTATATAAAAGTACAATGATATATTAAAGCAATTGTTTATAAGGTTATAACAGTGTAATAGGACATTTCCCTTTTCTATAATGCCGTACTGCTGTATAGGTGAATTCATCACCTATACACAATTCACATTCTGTTGAAGCTTCCAGGAGATTTATTTTGATACCATAACAATAAGGAATATATTCATTATTACTGGGTGGTACTGTCATGTGACATTTGTAAAAGCATGGCTGCCAATGATAGACTGCATGGGAATATTACACAAATCATGGAATAAATTTACAGAGAAATGTCTTCCCTTTTTTTTGTAAAGGTGTCTGGCAATAATAATAATAAAAATAAGCCCCCTATAAGGGTAGTGGTTCCCAAACTGTGGGCCGGGACAAACATTGTGAAAATAGGCAATCTATAAAAGCTCACAACGCTGAGTGTCTTTGCAGCAAACACACTCAGTCAGTAGAACCAAATGGCCACTTGTCTGGTCTATGGGGAAGATGGACTCCTCAGTGGGGATACAGTGGAGATATATGGCCCCTCATGGGCCTAGAGCAGGGGTGTCGAACTCAACTTGGGGCGAGGGCCGCATTGGTCAAAAGGTCACTTGATGGGGGCCACAACCAGTTGCGGACGCACGCTCGATGTCTCAGTCAGTCACTGCTATTCTATCTATCTATCTATCTATCTATCTATGTATGCTCAGACCCAGCCAGCCAGCCAGCAAGCCACACACATAGTGCTCAGACCCAGCCAGCCAGCCAGCCACACACACATAGTGCTCAGACCCAGCCAGCCAGCAAGCCACACACATATAGTGCTCAGACCCAGCCAGCCAGCAAGCCACACACACAGTGCTCAGACCCAGCCAGCCACACACATAGCTCCGTAAGGGAGTGGTTGCACCACTCAAAAAATCTTAAAAAAACTGAAGAGGCTACTGGAGATTGGAGAACCTGTTTTGGACATGATCTGATGCAGGACAATATTATGTCACTATGACAGAAAGAGAAGATGGGTCTGGCCACATTCATTCACCCCATAATCTCAGTGGAAATTGGGGAATATGTTGACAATAGTCGACAGCTCAGCCGATTAATAATCGATTAATTGAACCCACCCCCCATATTAATCAATATCACAACATGGAGGTCTTAGAACTACCACCACAGGGACAGACAAGCCCCAATCTCTCAAGCTCTCAAGTGCCCCATAGCTTTAATGGGACATGTACTGTATGAGCCACCTCGGACACGCATAGAGGAGAAGACCATGAGGGTCTTCTTAACTTTGCTCTTCTGTGCTCCAAGTCCCCAGGGAGAAATCCAGTGACCCCCCACTCCCCATACTCCCCTGTACCCACCTGAGGGGAACCCTAGGCCCACTAAACTCTAGACCGGACCCCCCTTTACCTTCTCACCCAACCCCACCTATCATACTCCCCTCTGCACCCGGTAGAGACTTAGGTTCTGACTACTCTGCACTAAGAGTAAGTAGAGCGTCGCAGTCCCGCCCCCTCGAGAGAGACGGAGAAGAAATCACCGTTCATTTTCCTCATAGACTTTTCAAAAAGTATTTATTTAAAGACGTTTACGCTGCGGACAAAGCCAACTCTTGTCGTGACAAATCATGACAATAGACACAATGTTTTGGGCCAAACAAAGAATTAGAAAGTAGAAAGAAACAGCAGATTACAACACTTGTTGTTTTTCTTCTTTGTAATTATTTGTTTGGTCCAAAATATTGTGTTTGTTGTCATGATTTGTCACGACAAGAGTTGGCTTTGTACGACGCTTATAATGTCTTTCAATAAATATGTTTCGAAATGTCTATGGGAAAAATGCATTGGGAATTATTTCCTGGGCCTGGCGTCGTCATGAAAGGGGGCGGGACTGCGACGCTCTATAATGCAAGAAAATAGTTTTGGGTGGGGTGTATAATGATTATTTACAGTAGTTTGAGCCAAAGTTTATCCACCAAGCTATCCAAAACGTTTCAATATTGCAATCACTGAAATTACTGAAAATTGTGACTATTAGTTTTGTTGTGTTTTGAGGATATCTTGAAACCTTATTCCAAAAAATATATAAATATTCAGACATTTATTAAATATTTAGTTTAGTTAACTTGAAACTGGTGACTATTTCAGAGGGTTTTAACAGAGTCACAAACACAATATTGGATTTCACAATTATCTAATTGTATCTCTGCAATTTGAACAAGTTCAATGGACTCCTAGATCCCAAAAACATAGGGTTAGACACAAAAAGTACTTGTCTAGGATGAATAATGAAGGAGGTAGGCTATTTTAATGGTTTTTAGGCCATCTTGGACGCCATCTTGAAAATAACACCTTGCGGGTGGTCAAACTTTGGTAAACTTTTAGTATGTTATTAGGGACACCTAATACTACAAAAAACTGTTGAGAAACCTTTTGTTGCAATTTTTTTAGGGTAAGGTGCTTTTTTTTCATAGATTTACTCGCCTAAGAAGAGGATAGTTGTTTAGAGTTTACACTAGAGAAAGTAGGAATGCTAAAAGTTTAAACACCAAAGTACCGAAACAATGTAATTCATTAGTCAACAATATCCTGAAATGGTAGGCCTACTCATTGGAATTCACATACTCACCTTTTTATCATCATCTAGCTGTGACCATTTAATTGCACAAAATAATTTGATCACTTTGGAAATTAACTATAACATCTGTGAGCTTGACATACTACACTGATGAAGACAGCATGTTAGCATAACGATGAAGACATTGATGAAGAATTTCCAACGTGGCGACTTGGCAAACTGGCGAGTTCTCAGATATTCGTATCTTTTCACAACCAGGATCCGGATGCAGTCACGATTAAATAAATAGCCTTGGAGAGCCTGACCTCACTAATGTTGTTGGGTTTTGGTCTGATCTTGTACTGGACTGTTATCTCCAGCTGAATAAACACAGGTCACCAGGTAACGGAGAGGACTTTGTCATGAAATGGGGTGCACGATTTGTGTTTCGCTGACAGGGGCAGTAGTAGATATGGGTATAAAGGCACAATTAAGCTATCGCATCCAGCTATACCACATACAGCATTGGATGACATCTAATGAACATCATGTGAAGTGATTTCTCTCTTCCATACTGACACCACATGGACAAGCATGTAAGCAGAGAAGCCGGACAGATATAGGCCTACAGAGGGGTCTGCTGACCTTTTGACCCTCAAGAATGGTCTCAATTCCTGCACCAGTGGCATACTTTGTGTGCACAAAGGTACACTGAAACTGTCCAATTCCAGACATTGGCCTTCATGTTCATAGGTACAAGGAAGGAAATCTATTTGATTTGTTTCCTACAGACTCAGAGACTCAGGTCCAAGGGATACCCTTGTACCATAAAGACTTGATTCCATTTTAGATGGATTATGTATCATAAAGACTTGATTCCATATCAGCTGGATTAAGTGTCATAAAGACTTGATTGCATTTCAGCTGGATAAAGTGTCATCGCCACAGATCACACCCTGACTTTGGATGTCAAAGGTTGAATGTTCCACTCAGTCACAAAAGCATTCATTCACAATTCCTTAACCATCAATTGGGAATATGACATTCACTGTACAATAAATGTAGATTCATACATGTGTGCAGATTGTGTGTTATGTGAAATCTAAAGCCATGAAAAATGCATGCGTACACCCTTTCCCAAAATGAACTTCAAAGAAATATTGCATCACGAAAACATGTTGACGAAGTCTGGAAATGTCACGAGACATCTCAATGTCTCCATCTTGCAAAGAGAGTGACATACAGAGTAACTGAGCCCAACGAAGAGAACTATATATATTTGGAGAGGCAGACAGGAAAACTAGGATTAGTGGAGTCCATGAAGACCGGATGAAGGGAGAGGAGAGGAAAGGACGTCTGATGAGAGGGTCTTGGCCACAACGCTACACAGACCAGCTCCAGAAGACAGGATAGAGGGAGAGACCAAGGAGCCAGAAGGATGAGATGGGTCTACACAGACCAGCTCCCGACGCTCTTACCTGAGCGTCCCAGGCAGTCCCAGGCGATCCCAGGCACTACATCGACAAGCCCAGGGGTTATAGCCAAATCAAACCCCTGCCGCTGCCACTCCACCTCTCTCCCTCAGAAGACCGACGACCCCAGTCTGCCTCTCTCTCTCAAGCTCTCAACAAAGCCAACACTCAGGAAAGTGATTGCATTTACATCAGGTTTCTAAGTTCATGGCAAAAGAACATTACCTATCATATAGATATTTCATTATCATTTGATTTGTTTCTTCAATTCTATTTTGAACCTGTATTAACCCTTGTTTAAGAAATCGTTTGATTATTGTTCTACTAAGTTTGTCTATTAGCTTAGGTGTGGAAATAAATTGATTCATTTTTTAAAACAAGTCTATTATTTGCTCAAGAGTTGAACTGGTTTTTGACACATGCAAAGTAAGAAAGGCTATGTAATGGAAAAGACCTCTTACCTTCAGATTCCATAGATTTATTAAGATAAAATAATAATTGATTATTTTATAATCTTTTAATTGTTATATTAGTGGTTTAACTTAAAGGCTAAATACAAATCAATCTGGTGCTTATTCCTAAGCTCATTTCACTGGTGCCCCTTCTTAAATTCAGATTGATTTTGAGTCTTAATTTTGAACTTATAATTCATATTTTTATAATTATGAATTACACTAATATAAAGTCTACCGGATTAAATGTAACACCATACTTACTACATAATGGCGCCCCGAGCGAGGCCCACCTATGGTCAAATCGACAATAGGATTTCAACCTTAAACCCTTGTTAAATCGGCTCCACACTATGACATGGAGTGAGGCCAATTTAACATCCTTGCTTTGCTGATGTGTCATCAACAAAATGTTTTTCTTTTAGTGGGTTCAACTATGAGCAATTAAACCTTGTTAAGGTACATATTGGAACTTGACGTCTCATCCAATTACCTTAACCTTAACAACCTTAAAGATAATTGATCATTCAACAGGCAGTTGAAAGTCTTGCTTGACTGTCTTAGCCTGTGAAACTTAATACCTGTGCAGCTCAGTTATTTTTAAGTCAAACTGAGTGCAAGGGTTCCCTGCATGGTCTATCTTGAGAGCTTATATCTATCAGACCCTATCCGAGTCTAACCGTCATCAATTTTGCGCAAAATCGAGTCCACTGACAGAGAAACGCAAAAATAAGCTACTGAATGCTTAATGTTAAAATTCACATTATCGTGTGTTTAGTCCACAATGTGTTTACATTAAAAACAGTCTAATTGCTTAACGTGTAAAGCCACCGTTAATCGTGTGTTAAAGTCCACTTAACGAAGTGAAGAAACGCAAAATAAGCAATTTGGTTCATATTGTGATCTTTCAATATGACCCAATCAAATAAACCACTGTAAATTAATAAATATAGGCACAGCTAACCTATTTTATTATATGTTGGTTCATTTTTGTATAAGTGAACATAAGACAGTTAGCAACTGCGCTCCTTGTACAATGTGTTCATATTGTAATCCTTCAATATGATCCAATCTTCTTTAAGGATCTAATAAACCACTGTAAATTAATAAATATAGGCACAGCTAACCTATTTTATTATATGTTGGTTCATTTTTGTATAAGTGAACATAAGACAGTTAGCAACTGCACTCCTTGTACTTAAAATTTTAAAGATTGCTTTCCTTGCTAAAAACCTGTAGTCTAAATTGCAAGTCAACGAAAGCTGCTCTTAAAAATTAACCCTCTGATTCTCTGTGAAAAGGGTGGACAGAATTTATGTGACAGCCACTGTCAGCTAGCTATAAACACCTCAGTGTGTTTACATTCTTTCTAGTCACGTGACTCACTCTCCAGACGGCAAACAAACAACGCCATCTTGAGTGTACCACACGTCCCTTACAAACTGCCATATTTGTGGCTGTAACATTGTGCGAGGGTTCCAAATACACCTCTCCCCCTCCTGAAGAGGGGAGGTCTATTTTTGTCTGGGACACCGAAACCCGACACACCCACACTCACATACGCACACGCACACTGCAAGAGACATCCCCTTCTCTCTGCAGCGTCTGTGTTAGTCAGTGTGTAATTCTTAAAATTATCAAAGTAATTGATTAGATCAATCTAACTCTTGCTTGTTGACACTTCCAAACAAATATTGCATTAGTGCAATTCTTTAACTAAAGACCTACGTTTGTGGTTTAATTACTTTTATCCTTGCTTAATTCTCTAATCAATCTCCCTGTGTTACAGAGACAAAAATGGCTGACGCCTTATCCCAGAATACCGATGTCACGGTACGGTCTCTGTTACCTCTAGTAATGATGATTTTTATCACCGGATCATCATACCCTAAGGTCCTTCTTATAAAAGTACTTCATGTGCTAAAATTAATCACAGAATTTGTACTAACAACACTTGATTCAAAACCATTAGAGAAAGCAACGCAGAATTATATTAATGATAATCCTAAAGAATTGAACCAATTTCCCTCTCCAGCTCTCAAAGATAAATGTGATCCCACGTGCCCTTTGACACTGGAGAAGGAATGTCTAAAGCAGCCACAACAAGTGGATGAGGTACAAAGTAACCAGACTGCCAATGACAGATTTATTTCTGCATTAAATATGGTACTGAACACCAACGAAAACCTTAAGGTCCAAATGGAAGATATACAAAAATCAATTACCTACTTTAATGTCGTCACTAAAGAGACAGTAGCTCAAATAGCTAAATTAAAACAAAGTATTGATTTAATTAAAAGTCAAAAGCATGAAAATGAACAACTTACGATTAAGAGTAATCAACAACAAGAAGATATTATTTTACTTAAGAGCCAGATTCCTAAAAAGCCAGTAAACCTTCCCAGGTTTGAAACAGAATCTGATTCTGATCAAACTGATGTTGAGTTGTTAAGAGATATTAACCTCTTTCGTAAAGGTCATTCAAAAGGAACCACAGGACACCAGATCCCTAAAAAGCCATTAAAACTCCTAGCTGTCAATTCTGAGATTCAGACAGGCCAGGCCCCCAAAACATACTGTGAGGCCTTGAAAGTTTTACCTGACAAACCAGATGTTTTACCTGACATCACAGTGTCTCTTCCAAGTGTTCCTTTTGAAAAAGTAACTACCCACTTATTAGACAAAATAGCACATCATATTCCCAGGTTTGAAACAACATCTGACAATTGCGATATCGTTGGGTATTTAAGAGATATCGACTACTTTCTTAAAGGTTATTCAGATGTAACCACAGGACACAAAGTCCAACTTATCGGTATGTCCTCTAGCTCTGAGGTACGACGATTTATTGAACGTCAACCGTCGGATGTTGTTGAAAACTATGATGCTCTGTCACAGAGTCTCATTGGGGAATATAAAGTCCACAAGTTGGAGGGAATATCTGCCGCCCTTTCCCTAAGACAAAAGAAAGGTGAACGTCCTAGCACCTTCTTTGGTCGCTTGAGGAGAGCTTGGTTTTCAGATGAGAACACTATTGATATGGAGGAAGATCAAACATTTAAATCAGTCTTTCTAGATCGACTTGATACAAGCATCAGACCTGGTGTCCGAGACAACACGGACAGAAATATGTCCAGCAGTAAATTAAGAACGGTCGCTGACCAAATTTATAATAATGATCTTATTGACATGGCTTGGGAAAATAATACCAACCAGTCTCACCCACAGGAAGGTCACAGCGTTCCTGCAGTTGTGAGCTCACCTGTCCTATCCAGACGGAAAAAGAAAGCTTTGCTAAATGCTGATAAACAGCATTGGCTCTCAAATACTCCTGCGGAAAGATCTGTGGACTGGCGACTGAGGTCTGATGCGTGAATAAAGTCTATCCTCTCATGCTAAATTACTAGTGATAGTTCATAAATTAAAAGTAACCAATGGAATAAAAACTAAAACCTGTGTTATTATGCTAATCGATACTTGGACTATAACCTATAGCATTTTTACCCTGTCAAATTGATTCACTGACAAAACATAAACCTGCAAACTATTATGCATTTGGGGCTCCCTATACGTGTATGTCCTCAGATATACCAGAACAGCTGCTGGCATATTATGACAGGCATTCCAAATATTTTCATAAATCAAGGTATCATCAGTAACCTTTGACCTCTTGATTTTGAAATGGGGGGGTCTTTGCATATAACTTTGTGAATCTCCTTCAAAGGAGATATGCTGCTTTATGTTGTTAAAATGAGTCCTTAGACTAGCACTAGTCAACTTAGTAACACAGTACTTCCAAATACCACTTTGTTACTCTGTCACTTAGAATTAATTGCAAACTGAACGGAGTTAACTTAGTTTTTCTGTAACTCTGTTTTACAGACCGCGTCGAGACATCTGCCATTGGGGGATGTATTTTTATTTATTTTTATAAGTTGCTATTGGCTCTCAAGATATCTACCTATCGCCCAAAGTAGTCAACTTCCATAGAAACCTTATGTTTGGTATTCACTGGTTAATAAGCTAGTAGCCTACAGGGTGGAAACTGATCCACCAATCAATATTAAACTATTACCTCCTACACTATGCCCCATAGGTTTCAACTTTTCAAGTACTGAAATAACCACCGGCCTGCATGTTGCATGTCCCTGGCTGGTGCATGTTTCTTAAGTATAGGTAGGAACCCCAAGGAATGACCCTCCATATAGAAGTTTGGGGAAGAATTCTCAGCTTTGACCCAACCAGTCAACATAATTCCTTCCTTTCTTTTCTTTATTTTCTTTCCTTTATTTTCTTTCTTTTATTCAAACTTAGTGTAGTCCCCCTATACTCCACTCTACACAACTACTGTGGAAATAGGAAATCCCCATTTCCTTATAGGGTAGACTAACACTCAGAATAAAACCCCAGTATTGTTTATAATATACTGCATGCCTGGTTTTTACTCCTTTGAATAATAAGTCTATGTCTACTTATAATCTCAGGATATTTTCATTAATGAAATCAAATTATGAATCAGTAGCATTAACATACTATAGGCGTAGCATAGAGATATGTTCTTATGCCATGAATTTGCTAACATGATCTATTGCTTCCCTGAGTTCATTGATTGTGCTTTTATCAACTAAGTTTCATAATCAAAACATCACCAGTAACCTTTGATCTTTTATTATGAAATGGGGGATTTGTAGTAGATATGGGGTATAAAGGCACAATTAAGCTATCGCATCCAGCTATACCACATACAGCATTGGATGACATCTAATGAACATCATGTGAAGTGATTTCTCTCTTCCATACTGACACCACATGGACAAGCATGTAAGCAGAGAAGCCGGACAGATATAGGCCTACAGAGGGGTCTGCTGACCTTTTGACCCTCAAGAATGGTCTCAATTCCTGCACCAGTGGCATACTTTGTGTGCACAAAGGTACACTGAAACTGTCCAATTCCAGACATTGGCCTTCATGTTCATAGGTACAAGGAAGGAAATCTATTTGATTTGTTTCCTACAGACTCAGAGACTCAGGTCCAAGGGATACCCTTGTACCATAAAGACTTGATTCCATTTTAGATGGATTATGTATCATAAAGACTTGATTCCATATCAGCTGGATTAAGTGTCATAAAGACTTGATTGCATTTCAGCTGGATAAAGTGTCATCGCCACAGATCACACCCTGACTTTGGATGTCAAAGGTTGAATGTTCCACTCAGTCACAAAAGCATTCATTCACAATTCCTTAACCATCAATTGGGAATATGACATTCACTGTACAATAAATGTAGATTCATACATGTGTGCAGATTGTGTGTTATGTGAAATCTAAAGCCATGAAAAATGCATGCGTACACCCTTTCCCAAAATGAACTTCAAAGAAATATTGCATCACGAAAACATGTTGACGAAGTCTGGAAATGTCACGAGACATCTCAATGTCTCCATCTTGCAAAGAGAGTGACATACAGAGTAACTGAGCCCAACGAAGAGAACTATATATATTTGGAGAGGCAGACAGGAAAACTAGGATTAGTGGAGTCCATGAAGACCGGATGAAGGGAGAGGAGAGGAAAGGACGTCTGATGAGAGGGTCTTGGCCACAACGCTACACAGACCAGCTCCAGAAGACAGGATAGAGGGAGAGACCAAGGAGCCAGAAGGATGAGATGGGTCTACACAGACCAGCTCCCGACGCTCTTACCTGAGCGTCCCAGGCAGTCCCAGGCGATCCCAGGCACTACATCGACAAGCCCAGGGGTTATAGCCAAATCAAACCCCTGCCGCTGCCACTCCACCTCTCTCCCTCAGAAGACCGACGACCCCAGTCTGCCTCTCTCTCTCAAGCTCTCAACAAAGCCAACACTCAGGAAAGTGATTGCATTTACATCAGGTTTCTAAGTTCATGGCAAAAGAACATTACCTATCATATAGATATTTCATTATCATTTGATTTGTTTCTTCAATTCTATTTTGAACCTGTATTAACCCTTGTTTAAGAAATCGTTTGATTATTGTTCTACTAAGTTTGTCTATTAGCTTAGGTGTGGAAATAAATTGATTCATTTTTTAAAACAAGTCTATTATTTGCTCAAGAGTTGAACTGGTTTTTGACACATGCAAAGTAAGAAAGGCTATGTAATGGAAAAGACCTCTTACCTTCAGATTCCATAGATTTATTAAGATAAAATAATAATTGATTATTTTATAATCTTTTAATTGTTATATTAGTGGTTTAACTTAAAGGCTAAATACAAATCAATCTGGTGCTTATTCCTAAGCTCATTTCACTGGTGCCCCTTCTTAAATTCAGATTGATTTTGAGTCTTAATTTTGAACTTATAATTCATATTTTTATAATTATGAATTACACTAATATAAAGTCTACCGGATTAAATGTAACACCATACTTACTACATTTGAGTGTTGCAAAGGCAGCTATGTGTCACAGGAGGAGGGCTTGTACAGTACAGTACATACAGTACAGTACAGTACAGTACAGCACAGCACATGTTGTACAAGAATTGTACTTATAGGGCCTCATTAAGAATGGTGTATGCTATCGACCTTTGACCTTTTTGTATTATGTATGTTATCAACCTTTGACCTTTTTGTATCATCATAAAGAATTGTTTATGTCATTAACCTGTTGACCTTGTGACCTGTTGACCTCATGGAGTTGGGCAGATGTGCATAGTGCCACATGGCTGAGTTGCTCATGGCCGTCTGTCTGCTTTGCTCCAAGGCCTGGTTTGCCCATATGCCGTCAGCAGAAAATACTATTTCTGCTGACGTGAGGGTTTGGAAGGAGGGAGCGGGGAAGAAGGGCAAACATGGCCCTTTTTCGGGGTAGACACGGCCTTGGATGAACTGAGGGTGATTCATGTGTTATCTTATCGTGTGTTTCAAAGGAAATCAAAGACAATCGGATATCCTTTGAAACAGACAGGACAGGTCGTGATTGGAAGGGAGCTGACCGGCCTCCAGTACTGTGACTTTATATATTGACAATTACTTGCATGAGGGGGAGAGAGGTGGTGGAGTTATCTGCTATATAGCAGACAGTTTGAGGGTGCAATGGAGTTAAGAGGTTTTGTCCAATATTTTTTTAACCAACACACAGACGTGAAGTGTGTTCACTCAATAGCATTGATTTATGAAGAAAAAAAACAAATTATGCAGTATATACTGCACATAACGGACTGTGTTCAATCCATATAGCTGCTAAAAACCACTTGACCTCGTTCACAGAGCATCACTATAATTCAGTGGCACTGTCGGCCTGTATAGCCTCGATCAGTTCACTTCCACAGAATGATGAATTGAGAGCCGACGTCAAGCTCATCCGCACGTGCCCCGCTGCCCTGGCTGGCCTTTATGCCCTGAGCCCTGAGGCAGGCCAACGACAGCGACCAACAGATCAACAGGGATTTACAGCTTCCATCTCTTCTGCCACAAAATGGAGCCTAGCTGGCATTATACCGTATCGGGCCTGACGGGAGCCAGACAGACACACTCACCTACTTTCTGCCAGCGGAGCTGGGGAATAGAAATAAGTAGGTCACACATGTATGGGCCATTTTCTCTCTGGGATGTTTGTCCAGCAATGGTCAATCCCTGAGGCAGTAAGTCATCTGTGGTCCAGTTGGAACAGGGATCAAATAACATTTACTATGTTCAGTATCTCCTCCCAGAAGCTATAAATAATATACTATGAATAATAGATATGTGACCTCAGGGGTCATGACTCATGTTACCATTACAGACACTAAATATTATTCGCAAGATCTCTATATGAATTACAATTGTGCTCCTGTCCAGAACGGAACACTGCCCTGCTCTGCGGCTATAGGACATCACAGTTCAAAATCAATAATGTAATTCTTTGTGTGTGTGTGTGTGTGTGTGTATGTATGTGTGAGAGAGAGAGAGCACTGAGCACATTACGTCCAAACTGTCCAGTGAAATGTCAGCTGAGGCATAATAATCAATAACAATCATCAGTCAGTGTTGTGTATGGGAAATGTAAAGTTTCCAGTATTAAATCTAGTGCAGTGATCTATATTCCATGCAGCACGCTGTAGCACCCCGGGACATTATTATACATGGGGATGTCTGGACTAACTGCTATACAGAGTATAGTGGTGTGGATATAAAATGGGAGCCATAGGCCAATTCTAATCATTAGATATGTTTGCTATTGATGTCGTTTGTTGAGTCACTGTTGAGTGTCACTAGCAGTGTTGAAAAATGTTCGTCGACTACCTTTTTCCACTGACGAAAACTAAATGGAAACTAAATAAAAGCTAAGCTATGGTGACTAAAACCAAGACTAAATATATTGACAATTTCGTCAACAAATAAACTCATGCCAGTTAGTCGACTAAAACTAGACTAACACTAAAACATTCCAGGTGACTAAAATGTGACTAAAACTAAGTGAAAACTATTCAAGAGACTACGACTAAAACTAAAACAGGAATTTGCTGCCAAAAACAACACTGGGTATTGGGTATCCTCTGCACATGCTCAGATCATATGGGGATAAGCTCAATTGATTTAATTGGAAATCAAGAAACAGGATTAGGTGGTAGCGGAAACAAGTGTAAAAACTAGGCCAAAGCACTCAGTGGATGATGGTGAGCTTATATTATCTCTAAACTGTAACTATGTATTTTATCTGCTCCCTAGTGGGGCGGTCAGGGTTTCAATCTAGGGCGGAAAATCCTTCCACGACTAATCCTGAAAACTTTGAATTTCCCTGCAGGGATCAGCACTAGTGTTGCAAAGAATGAAGACACCAAGGACCAAGAGTTTAACACTAAAAGCCCCACTAGCAACCTAACCAGATGGACGTTGCCATCCTTGAGAGCAGTGTTGTTTTTGGCAGCACATTTTGATTTTAGTTTTAGTCATAGTCTCTTGAATAGTTTTCATTTAGTTTTAGTCACATTTTAGTCACCCGGAATGTTTTAGTGTTAGTCTACAGTTGATTTAGTCGAACAAAATGTATTTTGACAGCCTTGATGCCGCAGTTTTTTCACTTTACTGAAAATAGCCCATCTACAAGCCCACAACGTGTTTCAAATTCAATCCTTGAGTGAGCATCACTCAAGGATTAACTGTAAATGTATTCAGCAAAAACTTAGTTCATGTACTATAATAACAAAAATAAATTCACAAAGTGCAATTTAACCTAACCATGGCTGGTATATTCACCAGATAGATGACGAGACTCTAATCTATCCCTTTCTATAAATTATAATGATGGTTCAACTGCATTTCCTTTAGACCTGTGTGAACAGAACTGATTTTCATAGATTTTATTAATTATATTGCTCATTTGTGCTGTGTGAATCATGCATAGGCTACTGTCTCTGGGGAAGGTGATAAAACGAATATCCCTCACTGTTTCATGGACAAAGACAAAGTAAGCAAATCATTCTAGTAATTACCCTATTATGTTACAAAGGTCACTACTCACTGCCATTCTGGCATGTGTCAACATTAATCTAAATAAAGCCTTGACTGGGAGCTTTACAAAGTTACAGTGTGCGGATTGCCTTTATCCACATGCCTATTTGTACCACACACATTATGCCATGATGAGCCCTCAGGTTCCGTGCCTGCCAACTAGCTGGCCTGGCACACAGACAGACAGGCACAGGTATTATGCAACTGCTGCTGCTTGTGATTGTAACATTCCAATAGCTCTGGCAGGAAGCTTCATACCGGAGGTGGAGGAACATAATTTGAACGGGATAGTTTTAGGCCCAACAGTTATATAAGTGAGGGGTATGATGTTGGAAGACCCGAAACCCCATTGACCTCAGGATACATCAAACATCAAACACATTAAAGTAAAAATCTGAATAACCGAGTGAAGAAACATGACAAATGCATTAGTTTCCATACATTGGCCACGTTTCTTCACTTCAATTTTCACTTGTTTATCCTGCATGCCAGTGGTTCCGGGGACCCCCAGGGGTCCTTGAGGGTCCCTATAGCTAAATGATAGTTAGGAACCAAATGGACCCTTACGAGTCTGTAACTCAAGTGTACAAATGGACCCATTTGATATTAATTAATTAATATCAATCAATCATAATTAATTAATGTAATTTGATATTACAATATAAATTGGGGGTCGAAATGCCATTAAATGGGGGCTCGTAGCCTAATTCAAGTCAAACTGGGGGTCGTTGAAATTAAAATGGTTGAGAATCACTGCTTAGAGCAGGGGTGGGCAACTTTGACCATGGAAAGGGCCACTATATTTCCACACTCACTCCAGAGGGCCACCTTGCTGTTGTAGCAAAGATAGTCGATCTACAAGCTCAAAACGCGTCGCAGTGCGACACGTTTTGAGTTTGTAGATCAGCTAATTTTGCAATATTTGAATTGTTTTTTGGCTATTTGGAATCCTGAAAAGTAACCTTTTTATTTTATTTCAAATGCATTTTGTTATAGTTATGTTAACTTTATGAACTAAATACAAATACATTAGACATTAAAAAAAGACAATAAATATATCAATGTTCGGATATTAACCTGAGGGCCGCATTAAGTGATGATGGGGGCCGCATGTCGCCCCCGGGCCACCAGTTGCCCATGTATGGCTTAGAGCCTTAAAAATCTTCTTATGAGGGTCCCTGGCATATGTTTTTAAAGAATACGAGAGGACTCGACCCGCCGAGTCTTCTTCACCTTTGGCGAGATTTCTTCCACTTTTGGTGAATCTTCTTCACTTTCCGGGTCGACCCGGAAAGTGAAGAAGATTCGCCAAAAGGGGAAGAAATCTCGCCACTGGAGCGCGCATCTAGCTACTGCATGATGATCATGCACGCTGACAGACACTGTCCCAACTCCTAACACTTGTTTGATTAAACATAATGTGCCACGAAAAATAGCTTCCAATAGCTTAGTTGGTTATTATCTCGTCGAGGAGGTACGTGTCCATAATATCGCCAACAAAAGACATCTTTATTCTTCGCCGTACAATGTGTTCCGTGCTGAAAATAGCTGATATATGGGGGTCTGTGTCTGTGGGCTAATTAGCGTAAATTTGGGGTCATGAAAAGGTTTGGGAACCACTGCTGTATGCCTCCTGATTGGATGAAACCTGAAAGTAGCTTGTTTATTAAGCTGGAGACCTGTTAGCTAAGAAATATCACTTACATCAGCTTTGAGCAAGTCACTAACAATGTAGTTTCTGAGACCATACATACTGTACACTTAGTCCTTGCTGCCTGAGACCAAGGACATGAGATTCTAAAGATGCATATGGACAGTTGACCATAGCACAGTAAAGCTCTTAATACCTCTAAAAGGA
Organism: Protomyctophum parallelum; assembly: GCF_964188405.1. Classification (NCBI taxonomy): domain Eukaryota; kingdom Metazoa; phylum Chordata; class Actinopteri; order Myctophiformes; family Myctophidae; genus Protomyctophum; species Protomyctophum parallelum. The sequence continues at coordinate 27,397,444 of NC_139697.1, read as the reverse complement.
CTGTGTCCTTACTCGATTTAGTCAACAGGCTGCATCCAAAACTGTGGCGTTGTCGAAAATATCTTGTTGAAGTGCTGACATAATGCAAGTGTCTAAGTATCTTCTACAGATATTCTTGGATTTCTAAGCTGTTGACGACAGTAAAAATAATCTACAAGCTCACGTGTGGCACTGGGAGTTTGTAGATCCATTTTCTGAAACCTTTCTCCTATGGCCAATATGGTTAATATATGGATTTCCAAGTTGATCCAAAAGCTTTGCCAAGGCTGGAGGAAACGCATCAGATAGCTGCATCAGTGCAACCAGGTCTAACCAATGCTGCTCTCTAGTGGGCATACTGCAGAATGACTACAAACAGGAGGGAAAGAAGTCTTGCATTTGGCCAATTTAAATTACAGAATTTTGTATAGCAGATGGTGTACTTTGAACTGTATTGCTTTCACTTGTCAGACCACCCAATGCTTGGTTGAACAGATGTACAATGAAAGTCAATTTCATCCTAATTGTAATGGTGGTTGGTTGTATGCCTTTATTTAATACAGAAGGATGGTCTTCCTGCTTTCTTTGTCGCACCGCCAACGGTAACCCATAGACATAACGGTTGCATTCTCTTGTCATACTTTTACTGCAGGCTCTTTTAGTTTAAACGTATTTGGGTTAGTCTTGTGAATACTTGGGGATTAACTTGGACAGACCCAAAAGCCAGTGTTGGTAGTGTCGTCAGTAGCATGTTCAATACTTTTGTTTCATCTTAACCCATTCTGGACGGGAACTTATGGTGTTTTAAGCATTAGGTTATACTTCAGATGTTGAAAAATCAGCAGATCTACAATCAGTTTGGCCACTTGGTGCCACGCTATAAGCTTGAGGATCTGCTATTTTTGAAAAATCGTGAAAAATGTAGTATGAATCTTTGAATATATTCTTTCAGAGCGAACATTTTTAACTCAAATCTTTTTTTCTGGAGGGGTCCATGGAACATTTTCAGATGGTCAGCGGCCAATATATTTTTGGGGGTCCTTGACATGAAAATGTTTGACTGACACAGACTTGGATTTTTCAGAAAAAAGATTTAGAAGACATTTGTAGAATCATCCTCCGATCTAAATGGGTTAAATTATTGTTCAGAAATGACAGGGCAGCAACAGGTACCATTTCACCAACTTTATTTATAACAACGGGGACAGAGCTCTACTGGGGAGGTTGCTGCTGATCTGGCATGCTCCTGATGATGTCAGAATCACCTGCAGGAGGAAACAAGGAAATTGATTAAAAAGATGGAACAAAACATATCCCATCTTCATATTACAGCCATTTATGGGGGTCCGTAGCCCAATTCAGGTCAAACCTGGGGGTCGTAGAAATGAAAATTGGTGAAAATCACTGCCAGAGCCGTAAAAATCCTTGGCATATATTTTCTAATGGGGGTCCTCGGGCTAATGAGTGCCAATTTGGGGGTCCTTGACATGAACATTTGGGAACCACTGATTTACATGAAGAAACACCTGACCAGAAGGCTGGTTTGATAAGGTTCAAATTAAACAATGGAGCTACAAATAGCACAACTGAATGCTCAGATGTCTTTGACACATGATCAGTCAATGAAATTGATGACTAATTAAAAACTGCTCTACAAAATGTACACTTTACATTTCTTTGCCTGAAAGATAAACCAAAGCCCAACGCTTAATCCTTGGTGAACATTCACTGCCATGTGATTCATTTATTCCTCCACCAGTGCCACGAGAAAGGATTGAGATAAATGTATTTAAAATAAAATAAATTGAAACTACCTTCTCACTTCGTTTTAGCGATGGCCTAGCAACAGTGAGGAATTCATACATTTAAGTTAACTTTAAGTTTACTGCCCAGAGAATTTAACCAAAATAACCCAGACTGCCACCATTTCTGTCCATGTGTTTTGACTCACCTTCAAGTAGTCACAATATTCATCTTCACTATGATCACACACCAGATCGTTGGTAATGAGCCGTTCATGAACACCCCGAACGCCCAGGGGTATTTAGGACAATTACATCAGTTCGCCCAGCGATTAGCAGCTACGGAGCACATTTCAAGGTGCACCAGGCGCCATCTTGAATGTAGCTGAAGTGATTACTTCTAACGCGACTAGTTGACTAATTTATTTAGATAGTTATTCGCGTTTTAAGATTTTCGACCTGATCCACTAAAATGGGGAGGGATCACTTTGGATGATGTCCCAATCGGGAATGACATCGAATGTTGCCCAACAGGCGCTCCCAGCCTGTGGAGCGATGCGCTCTGTAATATTCCGTCCTGAACTCTGATCGTTACCATTTGATAGGATGGAGACTGTTTGGTAAAACCATACATGTGTTCAGTAGTTAGAGCCAATTGAAGATTGAACGGTGGTCACGCCAAAGTAGAACGATACAATATGAGTTAAGAACCGTGGGAGTAGAGCAGGAGCGCGATTTTTGCGACCACGTGGTACCTTGCGTCTCACTGCACGGGGGTGGACTTGAACTGACGAGTATACTCGTCAATGGCAGTGAATGTGTGCTAAGCAATTCCCTCCTAGACCATGTTAACTGGCCGACCATTTTTGTCTTCGACACGAAACGACGTTAAAAACTAGTCATCTTTCAGACTGGAGCATCACATTAGGACAATCAATATTTTGAGTGAGGGGTGTACAATATCTGCAGCAACGTGACAAAATGTATACCGTAAACACTTTCACAATCCAGATTATATGTATACAGACCCCCACCATCGTGAATCAGCTTCTGACAAAAAGTGGAATAATGTGGAACGATTCCATAACTTATGTAGATGCAATTTCTTTGTTGACACAAAAAAGTCATGTCATGTCTAGTCCACACCCTTCAGGAAGGGAACTCACCGGGGTCAATAATGGCCAATGTGCAAACCCTGTAGTATTTGCCGCAGGCTGTGCCAAGCTCAATGTTGTTGCCGCTGTAGTGGTGCACGCCAGTCTTGGCCAGCATAGCGTAGTACTCAATCTCAGATTTCCTGGAAGAACAAAAGGATTTGACTATTAGAAACATCAACAATGATTACAGAAGCAAACATTATTACACTTGTATACAACACATTATATAATACACTTATTCTGTATTCAGCTTTAGTTTATCAGCTTGTGATGTACAATGTCGCAGAGCTTTGGTGAACTGACCAACAGTGCGGTCGTCAGCTCACTCTGGTAAGCTCTGGCTTTAATGTAGCGAACCGCTGGTGCCGATTAGGACCATTTACGGGTCAATCAACCCTCCGTACTGGGTCCGCACACAAGGAGTGACAATGATAGGATGTTTAACCAATGGGACACAGTCCTAAATGAAACACTGATAGAACAGGACTCCCAATTATTCGTCATAGGAAATAGTTAATGGATATAATCTTAAAACTTAAAGTTGACATTTAGTCCAGCTATTACGATGTTAAACTGCCATTTAGATACCTGAGGGCAGGACAGTTGTTAGCCAGGATTACCAGCTTGGCTTTGCCCTGGCGGATCATCTTCTGGGACTGTTTGTACCCCAGCACGTATTTCCCACTCTTCATCACTAGCTGGAGTCTGGAGTTGATAGACTCCATGGACTTTTTCTAAAGACGGGAGGAACAAAAATAGATCAGTAACCACATGAGATGCTAGCCGAAGGTGAACACAAATCAGAATCTTACAGCAAGTAAAATCCTGTATTAATGTATCCATTTGTAACTCAAGTGTATACAAATAAATAATAAATAAATAATAAAAAAGGAGTCCCTTACAGTTGAATACTCAAGTTAAATTAAATTTAATAATTTAATAAACACTTGCATACTACAACTACCATTCAATGTCATGATTAATGTCAAACATCTGTCACACAAGTATGGTGGTGCCATTGTGTAAAAATGATTAAACATAAGAACCACCAATTATTACACTAGTGTACAGGCGTACAGCACATTATAAATAATACTTATTCTGTATTCAGCTTTAGTTTAGGTACAATGTCGCAGAGCTTTGGTGAACTGACCAACAGTGTGGTCGTCAGCTCACTCTGGTAAGCTCTGGCTTTAATGTAGCGAACCGCTGGTGCCGATTAGGACCATTGACGGGTCAATCAACCCTCCGTACTGGGTCCGCACACAAGGGGTGACAATGATAGTTAAATTAAATTATTTAAACACGTGTGTACCATCATGTAATTATTCATGTCAATATAATGTCTATACACAAGTACATCACATATCCATGGAGAATTGGTGAACTGACGAAACAGTGTGGTCAAAGAGACTCAAGTTGATTTAAATGTAATTATAATTGAACACTTGTGTACCATGCATCGTCATCATTCATGTCAAACAGATCTGTCCGTTTTGTGTTTGTTTTTTAATTAATGCAGCGACTGAGTCTATGCGTCAAATAATCTGACAGTACGTCAATTTAGTAAGGGACGTCCATAGTCCATAATTTAAAGTCAACATTAGCTGCACATGCTAGGCTAACTACAAGCTCAAGTGCGTGCATCGCTGGCTAACATCAATAAGAACTCAACACTTTCGGTACAACTAATTTAGACACCGCCAACATAACTGGCTTATCAATACAGGGAAGACGAAAGCGACGTTTTAAAGCAACGTGTTTAGCTACGGAGCTAACATGCTAGCAAAGGCCCCGGTAGGTTTCCACGTGAAGACATGCAGCCATTGCTGGGACTCGACGGATGGGGACTCACCGCCTTCTTTGCAGCCACCATTTTTGCGGTTTAGTCCGATCCGGCCAACCTGCGTTTAACACAAATGGAAGCAGAAATGTGTCGTTAACACATAAAACACCAACACAGCGACAAGCTGGACAGATACGGGTGTTGTTTTATACTAAAACTCAGAGCTCCATCTTACACAATGTAGCGTCCCCAATATGGCCTCGGAGAGAAAGGAAGTTCCCGTGGTGCATTGCGATTTTATCCCCACGCGAGGAGGAAAAGCACTGGTTTCTATTCGCTGTACAAACTGCAGATCCGGTCTAGCTCCCGCCCTACTGTATCCGGTTATTTACACGCACACATCTATTATACATGCACATTCGCCCTGCAGCGGATCTGCAACCTGCAGAGATGAATGGTCCCAGTTCTAGTCTGCCCATTCTACTGAGTCTGCGTGGAGGAGAACTAACTGCGCTCGACCAATCGACCATTGATATTTTCTTCATCATAGATTTTCATTTTTCATCATCTGTTGGGAGATTATTATCATTGAGTTGAGGGATTAATATGGAGACATATTTGAGGGTTGTTTGTCGATCTAATGTTGAGTGCTACAGCATTTTACTCCAATAAACATTGCACTATTTTTTACACATTTGCTAACAATAAACATAAAATGCTGTTTTTAATTGTGACATTTTGTCTGTTACATTTAAGGAGTTTTGTCAAGTCATCTTTATTTATAAAGCACTTTATAATAAAGTATTAAGTATAAAGTTTAAAAAAAAAATCACTTTGAATTTTAATAGCCTTATGACAATAATAGCTATAATAATACGATAGATAGTAATAGTAATTTAATACACTTTATTTGTAGACAGACATTTAAAAAAAAAGTTTAAACTTTAAACCAGTAAGCCTATTCGAAGAATACCAGAACGCCGTAAGGATAAAACCAGAGACATGTTCTAGTTCTTCAAAATAATGTATTAATTATATTACTACCGTATAATATCATTATCATGTAATTGTAGCCTATTTATCTTTTATCCTGCATGCGCCATCAACCAGGTGGGCGTATGAGCCAATTTAGAACGTTTTTCTTGCATGCATGTCTTCTCATCAGACACCAGCAGAGCAGACCAGAGCAGTGCAACAACAACCATGCAGTCATAGCTACTATAAACTAATAATATCCTGAGTATAGAGTCTGAGTGTGTGCTGTGTGGCTGTGCTATTAACTCTGGATACCCATGGGTGAGTAACTCTGAAGGTGGAACAGAATGGACACGAGTGAGTAACTCTGATCGCGAGAAAATGGAAACACGTTTGTACACCGTTAAATGAACACTCCGCATTTTACAGTGTTGGATCATGCAGTGCACACACACACACACACACACACACACACACACACACACACACACACACACACACACACACACACACACACACACACACACACACACTAGTCAACGATTCACTTGAGTCGAGTGAGTCCAGATCGAGTGTACAGCTGTCGAGGCAGCAGCAGTGTGTGTGTCCATGTTGAAACACACATTACATTATTCTTCGGGGACCTAAAGAGATGCGCAATTACGCACGGGACTAGTGGAATTTAACGACAGGTCTATTTGTCCAGGTGGATTTTTTGAGGACCTTTGCATTTTTAACTGACACTATCAATGCAGGGCGTCCTCAGGAACGCTGCCAGCCAAGTCTTCTGAGAGCACTAACTTTTTTTCTTCTTCTTTTTTTAAAAACCTGCACCTCCACTTCTCTATGTGCTAAGAGACAGAATAATGGGATGCTCAACATCTACAGCTACAGCGGTGGATACGACCCGGCCGAGCACCAAGCCGGAGGAAAGCAACGGCGCCAGCACCACGGGTAGGCTATGTATATACTAAAAAAATGTCTTCAATCCTAAATTGTTTCTGAAAAACCCATGTTTCTATTCTATGTCAGTGGTGCTCAACCTTTTTCATGTCAAGGACTTCCAGAATTATCTCTATTTGGCCACGGACCCCCATCTCAAAATATGTTGTTCCAGGGACCCCCCAGAAGCAAATATTTTTGTTAAAAATGTTCGCTCTGAAAATGAAATATAGCCTATTCAAAGATGTGAGCCACATTTTAACGATTTTTCAAAAATAGCAGATCTACAAGCGGTGCCGCGCTATGAGCTTGTAGATCTGCTATTTTCCAATAGCTAAAGTTTAATCTAATGCTTAAAACACCAAAAGGGGTTCCCGTTCTGAGTTAAAATACAAATTGACCAACTTTTATTTAGATTTCCATCATGGCAGACTTTGAAAGACGTTTAGGATAGAAAAGTTCCATAATGCATTTCAATTCTAGGCTATCGGCTCATATGGTATAAAATATTATGAATAAGATCCAAATCAATGTTAAAAGTAAAAAACAATAATAAAAAAAATAATGTATTTGTCTTTATAATGCAATTCTTTCTAAGTCCATAAATTGTGACATCATATGGAAAGGGGTGGTTCATCGTTCACTCACCCATCTTTAATTAACCCATTCTGGGCGGGAACCCCTTTTGGTGTTTTAACTAAGCATTATGTTATACTTTAGCTATTGAAAAATAGCAGATCTACAAGCTCATAGCGCACCGCACTACAAGCTTGTAGGTCTGCTATCTTTTTTATCGTGAAAATGCGGCACAAAGCAACATTATGGAATTCTATTAGCACATGCGGGGAACCACATGCAGTAATAATGCAGATATCCACAATGACAGGATGGGAAAGTCATCGGTCATTGTTTGGTACATTGGTACTGGGTCTGTACTCTGTCCTCCCTGGGAGGGACAGTGGCGTTCAGGGTATCCGGTGACAGGCTTCCATTTCAAAGGGAAATAGAAGCCATCGTAGACACTAACTTCCTTGTACTGAGGCAGAGTTAGTTGGGTAGGTTTGGTGCAAATGAGCACACACCTCTCAAAGGTAAACCCCCAAACACCGCATTCTCTTGGGAGTGTTTTGCAGCATCTCTACACATGACAGCGTTCCATTTCAATTAAATATATGGGCATTTAGCACATGCTCTTATACAGATTGACAAAGTGCAAGGTCAAAGTAAATGGTATGAATCCTATGGTCAACAAAATGACAGGGTCATGTCCATGTAAGGCCTTTACAGTACAAAGGAATGAATGTAGTGCTTCAAAACTAAATATCAAACCTAGCGTCTGTCTAAATAAACAACATGCTATCCAAATGACATTATTTGCATTTGTGTTCAAGCAAAACACAGAGGAGAGAGTATCAGTATTTCAATCAGAGCAAGAAACTTTGCATCCCTATTTTGGGAGATGTCACAATACGCAAATATTTGGTGGAGAAAAAAAGTTAACATTTGGACAAAAATAGCAGATCTACAATCTTACAGCATGTTGCATTGTGAGCTTGTATTGGCAGTTGGCTATAAGAAGATTTGGTGTAGAGCGGAAAGAGGAGAGGCTGTGACCCTTGGGTGAGGGTTTAAGCAGTTTAACAGATTTATGGATTCATCTTTACACCAATATACCTCTTATCATGTCGAAACGTTGGTCTTATAATAAAAGAAAATGTTTTGCATCGTACGGGCTGTGCGACCGCTCCTTCCTCTTTTCAAATGAGAGGAAACTCTGACAAATTCTGACAAATAGAGTTTCAGATTTACAGCAGTGGTTCCCAAAGTGGGGTCCGGGGACCCCAAGGGGTAACTGAGGGAGTTCCAGGGGGTTCCCAACTAAATGATAGTTTGGAACCAAATGGACCTAACGGGTCCATTTGGTTCCATTTGTACACTCTCAGAGTTCAAATAACATTCATTTTACAATATAAATTTGGGGTCCTAGAGATAGTAATGCCATTAAATGGGGGACCGTAGACTAATGCATGTCAAACTGGGGGTCCTTGAAATTAAACGGGTTGAGAATCATTGCTAGAGTCGTAAAAAACGTCTCTTACGGGGGTCCCTGGCATATCTTTTCAAATGGAGGTCCGCGGACTAATTGGTGTCAATTTGGGGGTCCTTGACATGAAAAAGGAAACCACTGATTTACAGTACAAAGCATGAAGTTCCTATATCTCTCCACCTATACTCTCTTACGATCTTCATAATGTCTGCAAACACAAAGACAAAGAAAAATAGGCTTTTATCACACCAGATTTTTTAAGATCTGTTTTTGTGCCTTTATTGATAAGTTCCAGTGAAGACGGACAGGAAAGAGGGAGAGAGAGAGAAAGGGAGAGACATGCAGCAAAGGAACATGCATGAACGGGACTCGAACACGCGACACGCTTTCAGGCCAGAGCCTATATTATGTGGCATGCGGCTGGACCACTAGGCCAGCGGGCGCCCCATCACACCAGATTTCCGACAGAACAGAGAGAAAAAGCTTGAAATAAGCCCCTTATTCTGTCCCTCTCAAGGTTTACTAACTGAATAAAATGAAGTGAAGGCTATGTGATTATGTCCTGTACATGTATTATGTAATGTAATATTCAGTGTACACTCTATTTCATCAGGTAAGTACTAAGTAGACTCAATGATATTATGATAGAATGCATAACAATTACTATTCCGATCATAGGTTTCTCTCTCCCCACCTATTATATAAAGTAGAATTCTGTATTAAATCTAATCTGACAACAATCTTCTCTTATGGTGGTCCCTGACACCAAATCTTGTCAAATGGGGGGGGGGGGGGTCTGCAGTTTAATACTTATAAATGTGGGCATCCTTGCATGAAAATGTTAATAGCTTGGGCTGTACTAAAACTAATTGGGATCCGAATAGATAAAATGGAATCAAGTAAAATGAATGACTGCAACGTGCTTGTTGGACTGGAAGGTGTCCATGTTATCATTCTTCAGAGTCAGCTGGACATTTGACTGAGATATTTTCTTGGCTTTGCATGCATGCTCCTTGTGAAGGATCACATTGTTCCACCAGTTACTCTCAAGGGAGACAGAGGACATTATCTTTTTTTTTCTCCTTTCATTTATATGATTGCAGTCATGAAAACACAACCAACTAGAAAAAGTGCCCTTCTGGGCACAGGTCTCCACCAGGATTCTTCCTCAGCCTAGTGGGAATATGCGTGCACAGTTTCATTGCAATCGGACGCTGCGTTGAGGAGTTGTGGCGATTTGTACAAAGCTTGATCACATGACTATGGAGATCATGTGTACCGATTTGCGTGAAATTTGGATAAAATCTGAAGGAGTAATAATAGAAAATGTGTTTTACATATGTCGGCATCCTGGTGGCGCTATAAAGAGCAGATGTGAAAAATTCCAAACAAAGGTTTTTCCTTGGCCTCTAGGGAGACTCAGATCCGTGCAGTTAGAGGTAAAAACACTTTTCGGCCAGTTATAGCGCCACCTTGAGGCTGAGTTGAAATTGTTCATGTGGAATTTCGTCCTCGGCCTAGTGGGAATGTGGGTGCACAATTTCACGGAAATCACGCGATGTGTTCATGATTTGCAGCATTTTGTTTGAAACTGAGCACTCCTGTGAACTTTGGAAACCAATCTTAATCAGGATGGAGTGTGAGAAATCTGAAAGACCGGTTTCGTTGAATGGCTCTAGAGAGACTGTGTACCAATTTGCGTGATGTTTGGACAAAATCTGTAGGTGTACTGTGCAAAAACTTGTTTTGCACAAAGCGGCCTCCTGGTGGCGCTATAACAGGCCGTTCTGGAAAGTTTGGGGCAGAGGTTCATCGTTGGCATCCAGGGAGTGTGTGTGCAAAATTTGGCATCGACCGGGTTAACGGTGGCCGAGATTAGCTGCTCACGGACACACGGACGGACACACACACACACACGGACGGACGGAGTGCAAAACATACTCTCCCCCCATGCCTTCGGCCTGGTGGAGACAATTATGTCATATAGCGTCGATGTTGTTATTAGCTGTTGAAGAAACAAAATCAGACCCGTCTGAAGTGAGTGATGCTGTGCTGTGCTGTGCTGTGCTGTGCTGTGCTGTGCTGTGCTGTGCTGTGCTGTGCTGTACTGTACTGTACTGTACTTAAGTTATCAATAAAGTACTTACTGTGAGACATTTTGTCCTGCTTTGAGAGAAACTATGTTCCCCCAGAGAGATGGTCTGGAATCTGATGATGTGTGCCAGTTTTATATCTGCCTGTTACGTAAATATGTTAAATAGGAGGCGTGTTCAAAATCATCTTGGTCAGTATAAACTGAACTCACTGTTAACCTTGCCTTCACTTCAAGCTGAAATGGGTTCAGATCAGTCCTCTCATGAAACGGCTCCCTCTCGTCCCATTCCTCCTTCCATTCCTGCAGGTAACCCAACATTGAACTAATTTGTGAATTCAGCTGGTGTAATATTCGTTAGACAAGCACTAGCTCAGGGGTCGGCAACCCAAGATGTTGAAAGAGCCATTTTCGACCAAAAATAAATTCAAAATCTATTTGGAGCCGCAAAAGAAATTACGCATTATAATGCTGCTTGCCAAGCTTTATTATCTCCCGGGTTGCAACGAAACTAGCAGCAGTGGTTAAGGCTGTACCCTAGCCTTTTTCTTTAGGACTCGAACTTCGGCAGGAATTTTCGAGCGAACATCCGGACCATTTGTTTCTAATTAATAAAAAAAATAACCTTTGAGATATCCGTCTCGATCAGAGTGCAGCGCGTCTCCCCCGCTCTTTATCAATCTCTCTCGTCTCTCCCAACACACACACACACAAAGCTCGTTAATTTGTTCCACCTGTGTACTCTCTCAGAAGCGCATTGAAGTGGGTACAGGGCAAAAGCAGACCCTCCGTTACCGTGACCGTTTTGCTTAACAGTGATCAGAGTTCACTGCTTTTTGGCAATATGCTATGTGATGCTAGACTAGAGAGCATATGCTAATATATTATATATATATATATATATATATATATATATATATATATATACACATACCGTATATCTAGGCGTGCCCCGAGATTTTGAGGCTATGAAAAGTGTGCCCTGGGACAAAAAAGTTTGGGAAACACTGCTGTACTGTACTGTACTGTACTAGCCCTCCTCCCTGGCCTGTGTGTGTGTGTCTGTGTGTTAGGCTGTGCAACAGTGACACTTTGTGGTGAACAAACCCTATAACGCTATTTCCGTTGCTCGTACACAGCCAGGGACACAGGTACAGACCCAGGGACACAGGGACAGAGCCAGGGACACAGCCAGGGACACAGGGACAGACCCAGGGACATAGCCAGGGACACAGCCACACACACAGGAGTGGTTGCACCACTCAAAAATAAATATCAGGCAATGTGCTGTAGTGATCTCAGATCGGTCACTTCTATATCAAGCATATACTTTCCAAAACCTAAAGTGCTGAGCTTCAGCTGAACTTGACTCTGACACCTCTCTTTCTAACCATAACGCCTGTTATGATTAAGATACAATTCTTCGGGTAAGGTTCCATGCAAAGTGTTCTGAATGCAAAATGGTGAGAGGAGATATCATTGAAAAGGTAGTGATCATAATAGCGGCACTAAAAATATATTGCTTAGTTTAAAGATGGTGGAATGAATAATGATAATGGTGAATGTCACGATATAGTTATGGTTTATGACTATGGTGTATACTAGTGCTTGGTGTGGACGGCCCTTACCCCATTCTTGGCGGGAACCCCTTTTGGTGAAGCATTATGTTATACTTTAGCTATTGAAAAATAGCAGATCTACCATCTGCGCTACGAGCTACGAGCTTGTAGAATCGTCCTCAGGTCGAAATGGGTTAAAGGAGAATTCCATGCTAGAAGGCTTTCGTACCTTTATTTGTAGTCCCAACCAAAGAGGTCCAGGTGTTATTTCGTGCAAAAGCGCATTAGAATTGAATTGCACTGAATTGAATGGGGCTATGGAGTGTTGTGCTAATTCGCTTATTTCCATCGCTCAAAATTCTTTTTTACTAACACTTATTAGTACTGTAACTACTTATTTCGATGGAAATAAGTGAATTAGCACAAAAACCCAAAGGGCTTATATTAGGGGAAATAGCCAATAATGCACTTTTGCACAAAATAACACCTGGACCTCTTTGGTAACAACTACAAATAAATGTAAGAAAGCCTTCTAGCATTGAATTCTCCTTTAATGTTAGTTGAGGTTAGTTAGTTTCGGATTGTGAAGAACAGGAGAATGTGTTAATGAGTCTAAAAGCTTCACTCTACGATAATCATTAACTCTCTGTTTTTCAGTTTATGTTTCAGCCGGTGTAGTTGAAATGTCGGCTATACTGTTAAATAATCACATACACTATATTTAAATAAATTAACAACTCTAACAGTCTGTGCTGTAAATATGTTCCATATCCGCATAATACTACAGATAGGTTTCTGTTGTTCGTTAATTAATGCATTATTTGTACACAATTATGTACACTCTCAGAGGCAGCGGGGCTCTACCACCACATAACCATTAGTAATGATCAAAACCACCAGAAATACAGTATACATTTAGCCTATACAGTAGTACAAATTATGTAATTATTTTAACCTGGTGTCCCTGTTTGTGCTACGCAACACTGTAGCACAATGAAGTATAACATAGGGCTGGTTAGGGCTTTAAGCAACTAGTCGACTATTCATCTAGTCGACTAGTAAATCCACTAGTTGACCTTGTTGGTACTAGTTGACTAGTTGATAAAACAAATGGGGGTTTTGTAGGCCTCAAGATCAGCTAGAATGCTATATTATAGTCACCAATGTACACAGTTTTTAAATGTACAAATATTTAAATATATATATATAAAATATATAAAATATTTATTTAGTTAGTTAAAGAACTAGTCGACTAGTCAACTAGTAAAAATCACTAGAAGTGAAAGCCCTAGGTTAAAGTGTTGTTTCAAAGGGTTAACAACTATTATATTAATGTAGGCCTCCATGGTGACCAAACAAGGAAAAGCAAAACAATTACACAATTGATGGACATAACATGGTCCCTCAGTTAAACCATGAATAGAGTTGGTATTTGATACTGACAGAGAATGTTTGTTTATGCGGACCTTAGTCACCATTATTATAATCCCCGCCATAACCACATAGCATGAGAAAACAAGGCTGTTGCTCTGTGTTGCCATGAAGCTAAAAGTGAGGGAGATTTCACAACATAGACTACAATTCAGTCTACTCTCTACACTCGATAGAGACTGAGGACAATCTCCCAGGCAATAAATAGTGTTTTACAATTAAATCCTGTGTCAGACATGCACTAGTCTTGCGTAGGCAGACAACTGTTCCACAATCTCTGAATGCTGTAATAGAGTCTGGAACTTCAGCTCCTGAAATCTGAGTAAGGAAGCTGCCATTTCCGTTCACGAAAATACATTTTAAATGATCTTTACATTATATGTTTTTTATTTCCTTTTCTGCTAAGCAGCAAAGCTATATATGCATAGATGATTTCTATTTATATTAGGATAAATGTGAGCAACTGTAAAGACGAAACGGAAGTGGGGAGGAGGCTCCACTTCCGCTTTATAGTTTACTGCAGCTCTTCCGTTGCTCCAGAATGTATGATGGAAGCATTTGGAAATTGCGAGAGGCAACAGTCTGGTAACGCGAGACGTGTGCACTGACTGTATTCGGGCAACTCCGATGGGGTGTGACTGAGTCGTGTGACGTCGCATACTCAATCAGAGTCAATCAGAACCAGACTAAAGACAGACATGGTCAAGTATGCTTGTGGATGTTTAGGTACAAAGAAAAACAGCACATGCAATGAGGAAGTAAATGGCTTTTTCGTTTATGTACAGATGTTCTATGTAAATACTAAGTTGGATTATGCAATCTTATTGGAGTTCTGGATGATCAAACATATAGGTCATAGACTACAAAATGAAGGTAAAGAAAGAGGTACCGTTTCTCTTTAACCCACATGTCAAGGACCCCCACAATTATCTGTATTTGGCCGCCGACCCCCATCTGAAAATATGTTGTTCCAGGGACCCCCCTTCAAAGAATAGCAGACCTACAAGCTCGTAGACCTACGAGCTTGTAGGTCTGCTATTTTTCAATAGCTAAAGTATAACATAATGCTTAAATAAAACACCAAAAGGGGTTCCCGCCCCAAAATGGGTTAAAGGTTCGTTTTGGGGGAAGAAAAATACTTGCTATGTACAATATATATATATATAACAGATATTATTTTCGACAGGGGCAGCCAGCGATAATGGCAAAGTAGCAGAGGACAGCGTAACGATCCCCGACCAGACTGCGGCGGCTGCAGCGGAAGCAAAGCCTGCAGACGATGCTGCTGCAGCCACCAGCAGCAGCGCCACCACGCCTGCAGAGAGTACACCAGCTGCAGCGGAGAAAGCCCAGCCCGCTGCAGCGGCAGCAACAGAGCCAGCAGCTGACAGCAGCCCCCCTGCTGAGAAGCCAGTGAGCTCTCCAGAGTCTCCGCCTTCAGAACCTCCGCCTCCAGAGCCAGCGCCTGCAGAGCCAGCACCTGCAGTGGCCCCAGAAGGTAGGAAGAGCAGGAAGATATAGGGCTAGATCTTGCGCCAGCCCTTACCCCTTATCCCTAAACTAATTTGCAATTTTTTACTATTTAAAAAAACGTTTAGAATAGTTCAAATAGCTGATCTACAAGCTCACAATGTCTCGATGTAGATTGGCTAGTTGAACTATTTTTAAATGTTTTTCAAAATAGTAAAAAATGGCAAATACGTTTAGGGATCAGGGATAAGGGTGGCGCAAGATGGAGCCCATAGGCTATAAGTGTTTTATCCAAACCTTTTATTTCATTCTCTACTCTCACAGACAAATTTCACAAACGCTGAAAATACTTCTTATAGTATATCTTTTATATACCTGGGTTTTGTTTTGAAAACTGTGGGCTTGTTGAGACAGTTTTGAAGTGAAACTGTATTTTAAAAACACAGAATATCCAGGATGAAATCAATTAAGACCTTGGCCGTAGCAAAGGTTCAAGCCCTAGTGCCCAGTTTCCATGGAAATTACATCTCCTAAATTAAGACTGGACAGTTGACACATAGATTGACTTCGCTGACCATTTGGCCATGTGCGTGCCATGTGTGTGTGTGTATATATTTAAGTAATTATACATTGTCAGTTGAACACCTAGAAAGTAGAAAGTATCAGAGCCGCCAGAGATTCTACTGTTGCAAGAAATGCAAATGCCACTCCTCTCCTTTCCATGCCATACCGGAAGGCAGCATTTAGGAGAATTGCTTTTTTTCCGGAGTCTCCTGAAATTGATCATTGAGCATCTCCACTAGCTAAAGAGTGCGGTGTTGCGCCCCCAAAATAGCTGATCTACAAGCGCAACGCAACGCGTTGTGAGTTTGTAGATCTGCTATTTTTGTCCAAAAATGCCCTCTTACGGGATTTCAGCCCCTGCCCCTCTAACACTCTCTACATGTCCCTGTCTAATGACAATATAGACGTGTCATTTCATTGCAAGGGAAGGTGAACTCATGTATGTATGGCTCCATTGACCAGCGGTAACCCGAGTGGTGCTTCCACCGAACTGCTCCGTGACCCAGTGAACACGGAACAGCCCCGGTTGAATTATGTCCCTTCCCTCTCTCTCCCTAGAGTAGACCCTCCTCCAGGGCCACAGAGGCTGTAACCAGGGCCAGTATCCAACACACCAGTGTTGTTTATGGTTTAGTTTAGTTAGTCTAGTTTAAATATAAGATTTTAGTCGACTAAATCTACAGTTGATTTAGTCGACTAAATGACTGTTTTTACAGCTTGTAGATAGCAGATCTACAAGCTCACAACGCGTCGCACTGCGACGCGTTGTGAGCTTGTAGATCTGCTATTTTCAGCATGCAACCAATTATAAAATGACTTATACTGGATCTCTTGTCCACTAGTCCCTGCATAACATTTTAGTCTAGTTTAATGTTTGTCTTTAGTTCAATGTTTCTTTTGTAAACGCCATTGACAATGAAGGTAACATTTACGTCATAATGTGCCTCATTACGTCATATTGTCTCTTTATTGTTAATGGCGTTTAATGTTTGTGTTGGCACTGTTTGTTTTACATCACTCACCATTACATCACCTAATCAACATGAGTTCAACTTTGCACATCGGGAGCAATTAGGGGTTCAGAGTCTTGCTCAAGGACACTTCGACACTAACTCTGGGGGAGCCCACAGGGTTCGAACTGGGAACTTTGTGGTTCCCATCCGGTCACTCTACCCCTGAGCCACTGCCGTATTGATATTCAGGACCCCGCCCCCCCCAGATACTCAGAGAATGTAACAGTACATTATTCAAGTAAATATATTAACAATGTCGTCAAACAAATAAAAATGTTAGGAAGGGACTAGTGGACAAGAGATCCAGTATAAGTCATTTTACACTTGGTTGCATGCTGAAAATAGCAGATCTACAAGCTCAAAACGCGTCGCCTAAAACTAGACTAACACTAAAACATTCCAGGTGACTAAAATGTGACTGAAACTAAATGAAATTTATCTATTGAGGAGACTATGACTAAAACTAAAATCTAAAATTTGCTGCCAAAAACAACACTGCATCACTGTCCACTGTGTCCAGTGTCCACCATTGCACACCTGGGATAGACACACGTACGCTTGTGTTCGCAGGTCACTTCATTTGCTACACAGTGACATCATGGTGGCCAATGATAAAGCTTTTCAACGAAATGGCTTCCCTTAAAGGGATTGTGACATTAAAAAAAAGGTTTTGGAATTGTTTTTTTTTAGGTTTTCTAATCTCAATTGCACCCAAAAAACATGAACTTTTAACATTCAGTAGATTTTCTGTGATCTGGGGTTTTCTGGTTCAAACAGGTGCTCTGATTTGCCAGCAGTAAGTGACATCACTTACTGCAAATCCCATATATGTCAATGGGATTTGCCAGCAGATGTCACTGTTTCACTGTGTTGCCTGTTTTCATTGTAGCTCAAAAGTAGCTCCAAACCACAAAGAAAACTTCAGACCACAGAAAATCCACCTGGTGTAATTGAGGTCATAAAACCTCAAATTAAAAATAAAAATAAATGAAAATGAATGTCATAAAACCTTTAACAGTATAGCAACATGCTTGGCTGGGTTACGTTTGTTAATTAACAGGGAAGCCTCAAAGTCTTCCCCCGAGGAGTCTCTCCTGGAAACATGTGCGACTATTTACAGTCATGTAGTAGCTTGGTTTTGATCCCCAGCTCCAGTGTCCATGAGTAAGACACTGCAAGACACACAGTCACTGCTCCTGATAAGCATTGCTGCTTTGCATAGCATAGTTACCACTGCCATTGGTGTGTGTGTGGGTGAATGTAACACACTTTGTAAAGCATTTTGGATATCGTCGCTGATAGTGATATAGACGGGTACAGGCTTTAGCTTCGACATACTATTGGTCCGACTGTCAATAGAACGACAACCTACCTCAAATCAAAATTTAATGTAGAGTCCACAAGAACGGGGTGCCTATGTGTCTGTATACAGTGGTACACGACGGACCACGCACTGTTTCCATCCACTCAGGCTATATACTAAATTTATACAGGGAAATGCTTAACAAAAGGATGATGGATGCCGTCATATAACACTGCTATCAAATCAGCAATGCAAATGACTATAGCAGGCCATTGAATCGGGAAGTTGACCCATTTTCCTGTTTGTCTAATGCAAAGTATAGCTTTGTGGGTCATATTAGCTCAGCGAGGACGGCACAGACTCAAACCTAGAAACACTGTGATGACTCACTGTCACTCCTTTTGTCACTCTGGGCTTGAATCAAACTCGTAAACTGGTCCAGGGACGTGCACACACAGACATCAAAGGGGTCTTCAGCCCCCTGCCCTTTTACCCGTCTATAAAACAACCGCCCTCTCCCAGACCATGAATGCAGGATTTACTATGGTGAAAGAAATGCAAATGCCACTCCATGCCACTTTCCATGCCATGCCGGAAGGCAGCATTCATGAGAATAGGTTTCTTTCTCCCCCCCCCCCCCCCCCCCCCCCCCAAGTCTCCTGAACTTCAACGCAGCATTTTGTGGTGAACAAATTTGTTTAGCAATCCATGTCGTTACACCTGCATCTCCACTAGCTAAAGAGTGCTGGGTTGCGCACTGAAAATAGCCGATCTACAAGCTCACAACGCGTCACAGCGAGGCGTGTAATGAGCTTGTAGATCTGCTATTTTCACTATTTTGTGACCAAAATCACAGGATTTCAGCCCCTGCCTCTCTAACACTCTCTGCATGTCCCTGAACTGGTCTTTTCCTTATTGGTAAAGATCATCAATTTGCCAGTTTGATTCAAGGGAAGGTCTGTTGCCTGGGAAGTGTCTCTCTTGCCTGCGCTTTGTTTGTCAGTGTGTAGTGTGTTAATGCGATGCGGTGTGATGCAATCTGAGCCCAGAGAGAAACAGGAGTCTGCCAACACACACTGGGCTCTCTCTACGTCAGCCCTGGCTGGCTAACCTCCCTGACTACGTTTCACAGCCAATGAGGAAACAAGGATAAAGTCTCTGTGTTAAGTGCAGTGAGCACACCGAGCATCATCACAGCTCACCCAGTGTTGCGTTGAAGATGGCCGATCTACAAGCTCACAACGTGTTGACAACTAAGGGGCTATTTTCAGCATGCCACACTGGTGTGCTGTGCAATGAATTCAATTATGGTACTCGTCTTTGGTATGACCCAGCCGGGGATCGAACCCCTGACCTCCCAGTTTCAGGGTGGACACACTAACCACAAGGCCACTGTCAGGTGACAAAGTGGCGCTGTTGAGCATCACACTGTGCACAGGTGCATGATGGGAAGCTGAGTTTTTTAGTGTTGGTGTAACAACAGCACAGAGCACAGTGCAGCACAGACTACGGTGTAGCACATGCACACTTGCACAGGTGCATGATGAGAGGCAGTACAGTACAGTACAGTACAGTACAGTACAGTACAGTACAGTACAGTACAGTACAGTACAGTACAGTACAGTACAGTACAGTACAGTACAGTACAGTACAGTACAGTACAGTACAGTACAGACTACATAGTCCAACAGCCAATATTATGACAACCAATAGTCAGACAAGAGACAACCAATAGTCTCACAGCCAATAGTCCGACAGCCAATAGTCCGACAGCCAATAGTATGACAACCAATAGTCAGACAACCAATAGTCACACAACCAAGTGTAAAAACAGTAAAATGGGGTGCATACTTAGTTTAGACTAGTCATTGGTTAGACATAAGGGTTGGGAGAGGGTTAAGGTTAGGTTTAGGTGTGCTGCCCGGTGGGAGGTTAAGGTGAGGGTGAGGGTTTGAGATAGGTTGTAGTTGTAGGACTAATGACTGGTCTAACCAATGACTAGTCTAAACCAAAAAACTGTCTAAACTAAGTACTGCACCCGGCAAAATACATAGTCGACTAAATCAACTGTAGATTTAGTCAACTACAATCTTATGGTATTTAGTAGACTAACATTCCAATTTACTCAAATGTGACTAAAACTGGCCCAGGCCGTAGCGTAACGGTCTGGGCACCGGACTGGTAATCCAGTCGCAGTGTGCCGCGGGTTCGACTCCCGGACCCGACACGGCCTTTACTGCATGTCATCCCCCCCATCTCTCTCCCGTTTCCTGTCAGCCTACTGTCTGTCCCTTCAAAAATCAATAAAAGGCGTAAGCCGCAAAAAAATATCTTAAAAAATAAAATAAAAAAGTGACTAAAACTAAATGTGCTGCCAAAAAACCCAACACAAGTCAGTTGGAGTTAGGCCTGGTACAGACAGACAGACACAGGTTTCTGCAATTTATAGATAATAAAACAAAGCGTTTAAAATACAGGCTTATTAATTCAATAGCGACGGGACTGGTACAGTACATGCTCATATACAGTACAGTAGTATATAGTAACATGCTACTATTCATGCTCACAACTCGCTTTCTGCCTTTCTTTCTCCTTTCAAACGGTCTTGAAGCCCCAGCAGCCCCGACAGAGCCCTAAGGCAGAAGAGACAGCAGGTATAAGCAGAGAGATGCAGTTACAACAACATTACATAACATCATTCTCCACTGTACATTACATATTCATGTCCATAATCTAACCCCACTACTGTATCCCTCTATGCTTTGCAGCTCCCGCCCCATGAGTCAAATGGAACTATAGTGCTGGTGGCTCAACAGATGAATTCTGCGAGTGTCCCATGTTGTCTTTCTGTGTGTAAATGTACTGTAATTGTGTGAGAGAGAGAGAGAGCGCGATGATATGCCTGATTTATTCTCCGTCGCACATTGGTGGTGGTGCGCGCCACAAATAGACGATCTACAAGCTCACGCCGTGTCGCCTCGTGAGCTTTAGTACGTAGAGCTGTTTCCGGGACTGAGACGTGACGAAGTGTAAACCAGGCAGTGGTGGAAAAAGTACTCAATTGTTTTACTTAAGTAAAAGTACCAATACTGCAATGTATAGCTAGTAAAAGTACGGAATTTAAAATTTACTTGAGTAAAAGTACAACAGTATCGGCATCAAAATGTACTTAAAGTACTAAAAGTAAAAGTACTCATTGTGCAGAATGTGCCATTTCACAAGTTCAAAATGTGTACAAAATCGATTGAAAATAGCGGATCTACAAGCTCACAATGCGTTGCATTGTGACACATTGTGAGGTTGTAGATCTGCTATTTTCAAATGGCCGAAATGTACTGTATAGGGTTGAAGTGGTTAATGTATGTTTTCTAAAATCTCCAAAGTAACTATAGTAACTAAAGTTTTCAAATAATTGTAGTGGAGTAAAAGTAAACATTTTGGCTCCAAGATGTAGTGGAGTAGAAGTAAAAATACTGGAAATACTCAAGTAAAGTGCAAATACCTCAAAAGTGTACAGTACTTAAGTAAAAGTACTTAGTTCCTTTCCACCACTGAAAGCAGGCGATAGAGAGACAGACAGAGAGAGATGAAGAGAGAAAGACAATGCCATGTTGCCAAGATGCAGACCCTGTGATCACTATTATGTCCAATCAGGGTCCCTCAGTCATCACTGTGCCTTCTGTCCCTTCCTATGCTGTCGTATGGTTGACCAGTGGCGTGCACAGATAGACACTAGGGGTGCTAGAGCACCCCCTGCCCTTTTGCAATGTGCCCCTTTGATTTTCTTTTGTACTGTGTACACTGTATAGTACGTGGACCATGGTGACATTGATCAATTCTTGATAAAAAACAATATTCTTCTAATATATTATTTAGGCCCCAAAAT
This sequence comes from Protomyctophum parallelum, assembly GCF_964188405.1. NCBI lineage: Eukaryota > Metazoa > Chordata > Actinopteri > Myctophiformes > Myctophidae > Protomyctophum > Protomyctophum parallelum. The sequence continues at coordinate 27,375,498 of NC_139697.1, read as the reverse complement.
CTATTAATCTCACAATATTAAGGCAACCCGCCGGTTCCAGGCGCTGCACAAGGTGCCCTTTTTTTCACTTGGAGCAATGAGCACCTGCCCCTCTAAAGGTCTGTGCACGCCTCTGTGGTTGACATTTTGTGCTTGCTATTTGCTAACTGTATAGAGATGCTTTATTGTTCTTAGCATGTGTATTTATCTAAAAGGAGATATACTCAGTTGAGAAGTCGAATGTTACCGAAATATAAATCTACCCCTTTTATCATTGTATAAAGTTAATACTTTGCACATTTTTGTGAAGTATTCTGTATTTCCCCCGTGATACAATCCATAAACAAAAGAAAATCCATATTGTTTTTTTCATGAATTTCAATGTCTGTTTGTTGACACAGATGATGTTGAATGATTCAGATCGGTAATATCAATTTCAGATGAACATCCATGAGATGTGAGAAAAAAAACTATTGTTTTATTTTTTACCTTTCAATTATTAGTTGCTGCTGCTGTGTCATTTTGTCTCTGTCTAGCAAAGCAAGAAATCTTGTCAAAGATGTAATCATAAAAATGCAAAGAAAGCACAAAAATCATGTCCAGAAAATCCTTTTACTTTATTGTGTACTGTATGTACAGTAACATCACTTTAGAGCTGGTGCAGTAGATGCAACTCTCTAGTATCAAGGAGTTTGGGCTGGTTAGTTTTACATGTGGTTTGTTGTTCCCAGAAGGAATATGAAGTTCATATATATATGCTGGCATATCTGGTCATTATTGACCATTTTCACAATGTCTGGTGGGGTTTCCCAACTCCCATCTCCGGTGTCTCACTGTCTATATTTTGGGCATTAAGGGCCTTTTTAAACGGGAAGCGAGGAACTCACACGTTGTTGCCTGGATCAACAACAGGTCTCCTCCAGGTCTGCTCAAGAGGGGCGTGACAACGCAAGCGTAATCTTTTTTTATATAAGCTAAACAGTATCCAGGTCTGGTGAGTCAGGCATGTGCAAGAAACGAGCACGCAGGAATTCACGCGCTCACGTAAAAGCGATTGCGTTGTTGCACCGCGACTTCACGCAAAAACGCAGGTCTCATTGAAAATGAACTATAGGCGCGTTATATCGCATCCCATTTGAAAGGCCCTTTAGTCATTACAGGCAAACATTTTCAATTTATTGTAAATAAAAAATGCTTTAAGATGATAAAATAGAATAGCAGATATACAAGCTTCATGTGTTGAGTTAGTACCGTTATGTGGTTAATTTATTCAATGGTCTGGCTCGTGCTGTGTACAGTACTGCCACCGCATCAAGCTTATTTCTACAAGCACTGCAGGGTGGTGATAAGATAAGCAATATCAGGAAATCTTAGTCACTGTTTGGGAGACTTTTCTTCTGTCTAAATTCCTTGGAATGGAATGAGAATGTATGGTTGGCTCCACTAACTAGCCACTGTTTAGCCAATAAAACCAGTTTGTTTCCAGCAAGCAGAGTTTGGTCATTGTGTGTGTAAAGCAGGAAATTGTAGAACGTTTCTGTGGCAGAAGAACCATAAGGTCACTTAATAAAGGTTGTACTACAACTTGTGCATGCCTGGACCAGCTAGTCAGGAATCAGATAATGGGCCGAGTACCGCAACCGCTTCTATTTCAACAAGGCCACCCTAGTGAGCGAGACAGAGAGAGAGAGAGAGAGAGAGAGACCGGCAGAGATATTAGAATAAACCAACAAGTGTGTAGATATGAACCCATAGACAAAGATTACAATGTTAGGTTCTAAAGGTGTGTTCACATGATCAAAGGAGAAGATGAGAGGGAGTGGGGGCTTTTTCCTTGCCTTTATCGACGATAACCCACAGTGACGACCTTCACTCAGTGAGTTATGAATACTGAAGGCAGTGGTAATGGTGTGTTTTATTACAATTTATACTTACTCTGGGGAGAGCAGCGACCTGATAGGCTGCTCTGGCAGGGAAGTTACTGCTGAAAACTAGAAGAAAAACACAAAGACATTAGAAAAACATCTGAAAGTTCCTCATGGCCCCCTGAAAACTATTGATGAAGTCCAAATAATAACAATAGTAGTAATTCCTCCAAGTTACGGGGGGAAAAAATAAAAATAAAAAATAAATACAATTCACTTTATTCATCCGATATAAAGACAATGTAAGCATTTAGCAGACGCTCTTAATCCAGAGCGATTTACATTAAACAATGACAAAAAAGCATGGCAATACATCACATACATAAAAGTAGTTATCATGAATCATGCGTAAGCTAAGAACGTAAAAACAGCGGAATATCTATATAATGGAATTGCATGTATACTTTATAGTGCTATGTCTACATAAAAGAAATACAGCAAACTACTTCTTATTACTAAACGTATGATGTATTTCTTTTGAAGAACGGGAAAGCTGAGTACTTCCCTTTTTATAGGAAGAGGTGTAAATAGTTAGGTGTCGTGTCATTTGGGACACTACGACGTGTAGACTGGGCGAGCCGACGGGTCAAGTCGGCGACCGTATGATTTCCAGACGGCCTCTATAGTCTCTACCCACTCTGCTACGGACGCCATGCATTCCCGATCTCCACACTGACCTTGCCAGTGAAAACCCATTCGAATTTGAGCCATCCTGTGTTCCATCCTGGCCCCGCAGGGTCATGGAAAGTTCCCCTGCTTTACACAGAGGGGTTATGGAGTGGTTGGGTGGGGAGTAGTTAGAAGCCAGGCACAGGCAGGCAGAGAGGGGTTGGCGGCTATGGAGGGTTGGGTTTCACCGCTGTGCCTGGACGGACGCTGGTATCTACTTACAACTCACTGGGCACCGCGGCTTCCATTACACCCGTTGCATTGTGAACGAAGAGGAAATGCCCTGGCCAAGACATGGTGGCCTGTGTTTATTCAAGAGTAGATGACTGCACTGCACTTGGGACTTGTCTTTCACGATGCAGAGGATGATGATGTGATTAAACAAAGGGAGACCTGCAGGTGAAGCCTGTGACTTATATATCGGCGTATATAATATATACAATGGTGGTGGCGTTGGGTGAAAATAACAGATTTTCAGACATCGATGAGCTACACTGTCACGCAATGAAGTATAATTCAACCATCATGTACGTTGTGAGATTTTTCAGTAGAAGACACTTTTAAAAAGGAACCGTGGAAAATTTCCCCCTCTAGACCAGTGATTCTCAACCTTTAGTTTCAAGGACCCCCAGTTTGATATGCATATGGCCAACGGTGCACGGGACCCCCATTTCATGATCTTTATTTCTGGGACGCCAATCTACACTGTGAAGTCTGCCGCGTTCCGTTCACTCAATAGGTTACAGCCCTGTAAGTGTCCATTTGGTTCCTGCCTACTAGGTATCAATCATTTAGCTGGGGGACCCCCTGGAACCCCTCCATGGGCCCCTAGCTGGGGACCCCCTGGAACCCCTCCATGGGCCCCTAGCTGGGGACCCCCTGGAACCCCTCCATGGGCCCCTAGCTGGGGACACCCTGGAACCCCTCCATGGGCCCCTGGGTGTCCCCAGACCCCACATTGCAAACCACTGATCTAGTGGTTCCCAAAGTGGGGTCCGGGGACCCCCAGGGGTCCTTGAGGGAGTTCCAGGGGGTCCCTCAAATAAATGGTTGTTTGGAACCAAATGGACCCTTATGGGTCTGTAACTCTGAGATGTTACATTAACATTGATTTTACAATACATGGATTTTTATCCATGCCACCTTGTGGTATGGGCAAAATGGGTCTAAAATGGGTGTTTGTAAAGTGAGACTTGCAGACTGTTAGCGAAGGTACCATTACATTGTGGAAGCCAGGCATGTGCCTAGTAGCTAGTGTCTGAAGTTGTATGGTGTGCTGTAGTATTGTCCGGACAAAGGGCGCCCTCATGTGGTACCTTTTGGAGCTGTTTTTTATATTATCTTTCTAGGGAAATACTGTACCAGCAATCCAGCATCCATTCCATCCGGAAACAGAACTAGAGCTGCAACAACCAATTATTTTCTTAGCAATTAGGCTATTGACATTTGTTGCCAATCAAATGGCGGATTTTACATTTTGTGATGCCCACCCACCCACATGCTATTTTTGTTTTCATAATCTAATAAATCAATTAGTTTGATTAACTGTAACACACCAAAAACAGAACCGTGTCATTATCTGGGGTGGGTAGGTGGGTGGGGGAGGTGTGCAAGATGGCCTCAGAGGGACCATGAGACCCATTTAGACCTGAGGTCGATTCTACAAGTTTTCTGAAAAACATTCATAAAAAAGTTTCTATGTCAGTGGTTCTCAAATTATTTCATGTCAAGGACCCCAAAAAATATATGTAATTGGCTGCCGACCCCCAACTGAAAATAGGTCTGTTGATCCCAGAAGCAAAGATTTGAGTTAAAATCGTTCGCTCTGAAAGAATATATATATTCAAAGATTTGCGCCACATTTTCACGATTTTTCTAAAATAGCAGACCTACAAGCTCATAGCGCGGCACCGAGTGCCGCGCTACGAGCTTGTAGATCTGCTATTTTCCAATAGCTAAAGTATAACAGGACGGGAACATGATGTCCCGTCCTGAATGGTTTAATAAACATCTACAGGTTGACTTACATGTCTTATAGGTCTCATTGACGCTGTTGAAGTCATTCATGTCCGCCAGCAGCACCGTGGTCTTCACCACTGAAACAGACATGCAAGTGTGCGTGTGTGTGTGTGTGTGTGTGTGTGTGTGTGTGTAGGATGGGTACAGTTAAACAAAAGTACAGGTCAATGCAAAAGAAAAGACAATAAAACCAGAACAAGCACTAAGACTTGTTTCATTCATCAGAGCATTTAAAGACATACAATTTAAAATATACACTTCTATGCAAAAGAAACGTGTGTGTGTGTGTGTGTGTGTGTGTGTGTGTGGTTAGGACATGACAATCAAAGCACCGGACATGAATAGTGCTGAGCAATATGGACAAAATAAAATCACACCCGTGTGAAGTGAGGGGCGCACTTATCGATTTGCTCGTCCACATATTATGACGTAAATTCTCCATTAATTGTCAATTGGAATTTAATTTTGTGTAGGACAAAAATCTACATTCATAGCTGAATATAGGAGGGACTACTAGTGCCCCTCAAAAATACCACAATATTTTTGACCAAATAATCGTTACATTTTTCCTGAAACAACTAAAATAGCTGCCATATCACAATTTATGATATTACGATATCCAAAATCACACTGATAACACAATTTCTGTGTTAGCCGATATCGAATACCGATACCAGAGAATAATATATATACTAATTAAAAAATATATTTTGAAGTCCACCGACCGGGAATAGTATTTAGCTATATATCTCGTGTTGTCCTCACTCAAATGTGCACTTGCAGTTTGGGCAACTCGAAAGCAAACTCCACATGCCCCAACATTTCATTTACCTGCCATAGTGTCAACCCCTTACCCGTGTCGATATGACCCGATATGACCAAATAAGGGCCGATCCGGTACCGATACAGTATCGGGACATCCCTAGAAATAAGACATGAAATGATAATTAGATCTCACCGTTGTTATAGTCGCAGCCTGCCGCCTTCAGGATCTCTCCCATGTTGATGAGTGCCTTAAAAAGAGAGATAGGAGTTAACTAGACCTGAGGACGTTTCTACAAATGCTTTCTAAATCCTGACAGTTTCCGGGAAAAAAACCTATGTTTCCGTATCAGTGGTTCTCAAACTATTTCATGTCACGGACCCCAAAAATTATATGTAATTGGCCACCTACTCTCATCTGAAAATATGTTGTTCCAGGGACCTCCCAGGAAGCAAAGATTAGAAACGTTCTCTGTGAAAGCATATATTCAAAGATTTGCGCCACCCACATTGTCACGATTCTTCTAAAATAGCAAATCTACAAGCGAAAATGTGGCGCAAATCTTTGAATATACTGTATATTCTTTTAGAGCGAACGTTTTGAACTCAAATCTTTGCTTCTGGGGGGTCCGTGGAACAACATATTTTGAGATGGGGGTCCGGGGACGGTCTTACCTGTTTGGCCTGAGCCTGCACCCCTCCAGCAACCAGCTGACCAGAGGCAGTGTCCAGTCCCAGCTGACCTGAGATGTACATGGTTCTGTCCACCACCACCGCCTGGCTGGACACACGGACAGACGCACGCGCGCACACACACACACACACACACACACACACACACACACACACACACACACACACACACACACACACACACACACACACTCTTCAGTGTATATAGGTGGCAGCTATAGCCCAAGAGACAAAATTTGGCATTATCCTATTTATATTATATGAAGAGAGCAACAAAATTGCTCACATAAACATATTAAAATGTATATTCAAGCCACTCGTTAAAACAGTTTCTGTCTAGAAGTTTTTATTAACATGTTGCAGAATTACAGTACATTTCAAGCACACCTCAATACAAAAAACTGTTAACTGTGAGTGGACGACCCAATAAAGCATTACACTTGTTTACTTGTTCAATTCATCATAACAGGGGTGGGTAAATCGTAAACAACCACCACCACCATCCATTCCATCCCTGTTGGGGAATGTGAGCTGAGCTTTATCACCACCTCCATTCACGGCCATGGCAGCTGATTGGCTGAACAAGTAACACCCCCCATTAAGTGTGCTCTAGTAACCAAACCAAAGCATAATTATGTTTATGTGCCAAGAATTAATTAACGAAGGAAAACATTGTGTTAGATAATAGTAAAGCTAGGCTAATATTAGTTTACATTTTAATTAGGCACATTTCTAAATGAGCATTCATGTCTTGTCTCGTCTTCTCTGAGCTAAATCTAGGAAAAACATTCAATAGAAAATATTAAATCCCTACCTGTAAACTCCCTGTCTGATCGGTGCTTTTGGTGTGTATGGAATTTGCCGACGAATTGCTGCCATTGTGCCCGTTTGTTGTTAGAACTTAGAAACACGTTTTCTAAGCTCCGCAAGTCTGCAGGAAACCTTACCTTTGACACTGAAAGGCTATTTCAACAGACTTTTATCATGCCTGTACTTTGACCCGCACGACCAAATTGGTCACCAACCAGTCTATTTCTATTCATTCATTCAGAGCGAGCACAACGAATTTGCACACATATTAATCCGTTTTGGAAAAAAAGTATAATTAACATTCTTCTCACCTGTATGGTCCAATAGCAGCCGGGGCTGAAGTAGTATGGACTATCTTTCTAGCGATAGTAGACATGATGATGTTTGTTTCCAACTTTCAGTCACCAAAGTGGTCGTGAATGAAAAGGACAACTGGACAAGATTCCTTGAATCATTGGGCAGCCTTCAACTTCAAGTCCTTACCGTAGTGTCTTTCAATAAGCGCATGGTCATTTCTCCTAATACCGTAGTGTATTTCATTAAGCGCATGGTCATTTCTGCGTAGCGACCAGGGGGGCAGTCAGCCAGATATTTCGTGAAGCCTCATTTGAAATCGGTAGTTCATATAATGGCCTGTTGTGGCGCTGGACTGGACCCAAAAAGCCCCATAGCTCCATAGAGGCCCATGTATTTTGGCCCAACTTCACCTAGACTGTATTACCTTAATAAACATGGTCATGAATACTTTCTTCTTCCAGTCACTAGTTTAAAGTCTCATTTCTAATGTCATAATATTCTTTTTGGAAAATTATGGTCCCATTAATTAAAATAATGACCATAAAGTCGCGTATGTTCTGAGGGGCGTGGCTACCGTTACCGTCTATGATCGGGATTCCCCTCCCACTCAAGAGTCTACTCCTCCCACTCGAGTCAAAATAAAAACCAACGGAGAAGAAGGGGGGAAGTCCCGCCTCGTTGTCTGGGCAGCCAATGGCCAGCTGGACCCAAACGGAGCCAGCCAATGGCCAGCTGGTACCAAACGGATCTAGAAAGATGGCGACTTACAGTGCAGGAATAACAGGCTTCATTTTACGTCCATGTTAAACCCGGGGAACGCTTTGTCCATATTTTTTACAGTCTATGGTAGCGACACAAATATCACTGCGGCAGTGATATTTGTGCCCCAGGCAGTGACACTGCCTGGGGCACTTGGCGGTGGGCAGGTGAACTTGGCGAGGCTGGAAGAGCCGCAGTGCGGATCGACATTTGTTCTGAAGGAAGCTCTCTTTTGGAAGAAACATGAAATCCATAATTTTTCCATGGCATTTTCTTCGGCCAAATAATTAATTCAATGATTGCGTCCATTAATTAGCCACGTCCAGATTGTTTATGGCAGGATCAGCCAAACAGGTGTTTCGTCTTCAACTGTGAGCCACTGATTGATTGATTGAAGTATTTATGAACAGTTTGCAGAATTACAGTACATTTCAAGCACAACTCAATACAAAAACTGTCAACTGTGAGTGGAAGACCCAATAAAGCACTACACTTGTTTACAAGAGGGTCCACCGTTTTCAATTCATCATAACATTTAGAGACGTACAACTATATACTTCTATATAGCCAAAAACAGGAAATCATAAAAGGGGACACACACACACACACATGTACAGTGAGAATCAAACGCACACAGGCCACTGTCTCATCTCATATTATCCTTTATTATTTGCGCTTTTACAAACCTAAAGTGTAACAAACAAAAGATAATAAATTAAGAGTTTTAAACAGTTATACATTCCAATCTTCATCAAGTTTTAACCAACATATAGGTCTAGTGGTATAGTGGGGTTGAAACAAATTCATAATTTAAAAACTTTTTTCTCTATGGAGACTGAATATGACATCTTCAGTCTCTCATAATTGTGTTTTTATTGGGCTCATTGTATGGAGCAAATAGTTTCCTTTGGCTGACAAGACAGCCACCATATTTTCTCTATTATTGTATGTACTGAATACAGTGGTTCCCAAACTTTTTCATGTCAAATTGACACTAATTAGCCCGCGGACCCCCATTTGAAAAGATATGCCGACCCCCATTTAATGGCATTTCTATCTCTGGGACACCCAATTTATATTGTAAAATCAATGTTAATTTAACTCTCAGAGTTACAGAGTTACAAACTATTATTTAGCTGGGGGACCCCCTGGAACTCTCTCAAGGACCCCTGGTCACCATAATACACCATCATTCCACAACACAGAAAACAATCATAATAAAACATGCATAGTCTAAAACAAGCATAAATCAAGACACATATTTGACAAAGGGAAGAAAATGTTACCAGCCAAATTAGCTACAATATTTAAAACCACTGTCATGAGAATTTTAGAATATTAAATAAATAAACGTGAAACTTTTACAAGTTGCTAATTTGCACTGTCTGCAGAACACAATGTAGAGACTGAGAAAAAGCTAAATGTTCGACACAAAGCAAATCCATTCTTAATTAAGATCTTAATTTCTATGAAAACCAGCTGGTCCCATTATTATCCCACATCAGACGAATGGGTGGCTAAGGCATATTACTGTACATATAGCGTTTTAAAAATGTAACAGATTTTAGCTGTTGAAAATATGTTCAGTTCATTTTGGTCATATCGTTAAATGATGGCTTTGCCAATATTTTACCTTCAGCTACTTCAAAGACAAGAGGTCAAGAGGGGTCAATGTTTACTGTCAGTGAAGCTGTGTTGAAATAGCAGATCTACAAGCTTGTAGCACGGCACCGAGTGCCACGCTACGAGCTCGTAGATCTGCTATTTTTCAATAGCTAACGCATAACATAATGCTTAAAACACCAAAAGCGGTTCCCGCCCAGAGTGGGTTAAAGTCAACCAACGATGCAACGTGCCTCCAAATAGAACCACTTATCAAGAAGATGAAGTCATTCAGTCATTTCATTCATGAACATCAGATCCCAACCTCAGCAGATATAGTGGAATAACATTTTCTAAAAGGATAGTTTGTTCTCTCCGACTGGATTGATTAAAAGCCCACAGTAATGTTCCCCTGATGCCTGAGTCTGACCTGCAGTCTCCCATCGTACTAATATTGTCTAAAGGGAATTAGGTCTGAAAAGACAATTAAGGGGTGAATGCAATTAATTACCCATTAACAGTAAGATAAACCAATGAAGGGCGTCAGGAGAATACAATTAATTATCTGCTACAGTAGGAGAAGCATCTGTACTAAAGGGTCCCAGAGGGCACGCTGTGGGAGAAACAGGCCAGCAGGCTTTTAAAACCTAGTCTACACATGCCCTCAAAGTCAATATCAGTTTATACATCATGTATGAAGTCTTAAGTACATTTAAATTATTATACTTGGGGTGGGGAATAACAGTGGACAAAGTCATACTGTAGTTCTGAACTGTTCGTATCATTCAATAATTTTATTTTTCTATTTGACGAAGGCTTTTCAAGCATAATTCATTATAAACAAAAGGCCTGCAGAGATTAAAAGGGGTATTATGAACAATTTGCACGTCACTTAATTTTAAATAAGATGTTTTGGATTGCATGAACAATGTGAAGGAGTAAAGAAAGAACTGTGTGTATATATATATATATATATATATATATATATATATATATATATATATATATTACGTTCTCAGTCACTGAACACAAATATAATATGTGTATTCTTGGAGATGACTAGAGAATCAGACATGGCTGCTGAGGCACTAAGATTCACAGAGAGAAGAGAAGAGAGTCCGTCTATAAAACCTGAAGCTTTGAATGAATGAAGCAGTTCAGAACATGCATGACAAAAACACACTAAATGAAAGGACAGGCTGATTAACTTTCATTTGATGGACCACATACTGTACACGATCTGCTCATTCAATCAATGTTCAAAGGGATCCCACTGACTGCACTGCATCTTCTTATTCCATGTGAAGAAATGTATTTAACTATTCTGGCGTATTGTACATTTTGCTTCTTTTATTAAGGCATTCTCAACTTATTAACATCACGATTGTCTTTGGTCATGGATTAACCTCCACAGCTTTTATCGCGGCCATTTCCGTAGTCAGTTTATATACCATTATTTACATTAAAAAGGAAAGTGTTCAAGAAGAAAAATAGACCACAAGGTGATCAGTGACAATGCTCCTGTAGAACCCAGCTGCTGATGTGGTAGCTGCTACAGTAGATGTTAGATGGAATGTGGCCTTGAGCCCAAAACATACTTTCAGTAAAGTACATATGCAAACAACACGCATTCCTATGTCCCCGTGAAGGATTACCGCACAGAGCTAAACTTGACTACTAGCCTGAAAGATAAAGCAGGAAAGCATAAATCAAAGAAGATAGGTTGCTGCAAAGATTGAGACTGTGCTTGTGTCGCATTTGTTGTTCTAATAAACTTACATAAAGTATGTTTCGGGTCTATTAGGTGTCATGATGAATAACATCCTACCTTCAGTGTCCTGGAAAGAAAGGTCTCGCTGAGTTTAGCCTGTGTTTCAATAAAAGCCAATTGAAGTAGGAAAGCAAGAGATTAAAACCTTTACCTGATGATGATGGCAAAGGCTTGGTTCACTCAAAGACAAACGATGTGCAAGCAGGGATACGCATGTTTGAAATATGTCTTCTTGGGAACGGGTTAAGCGCTGTATAAGCAGCACTCTAGATAAATAGGACCAACGTCACATGTGGAATTTTACAAGGGGGGTCAAAATGGTGGACCAAAGCCCCAAAAGACGTTCAAAATCCTCTTCGGTAGTTCATCATGAGACCATTATTTCCTGTCTTCCTTCATGATCAGAACGTTAACACAATCAGCGCTGGGATTTCTTTCAAAATAGAAGCTCGGGTGCTAGGAAGATATGGCCGCTTTTACTCTGTAAGCCGCTCCGGACAAAACCCGGGAGACATATTTTTGCTTGCTTACCTCGCTAAGATTACGATATAAGTCGCTGATGATCGCTCGCTTCATACTTTGAACGAGAGGCATGTTGGAAGTCAGAAATGAAGAGCTTAGTATATCCATCTGGTCAAAACCACGGAGAGCTCCTTAGATGACGCGCGCCGAGCCTTTCTTTTTGAACGGTAAACAGGGAAGTGAACGACAACGCGCATGCGCGAAAGAGCAAGGAGTATGGTGTAGAAGGAGAGGCCAACTCCAAAATAATATTTTTCTCTCGTTTGATATCAATGAAAATGTGCTAGGACGTCCTAGAAACCCGTCGGTTGGATTAGTTATGACGTTCCCACACGTCGTACGGTCTAAATGGGTTCAGTCAGTGGGTCAGAACTGCCAAAGGGCTTCCGGCGAGAGCACTACTGTGGTCACCTTGGTTCTTCTAAAGTCAGTGGAATATAAATCATGTTATAGCACCCAGTGGAGTACTGAGTAAACTTGGGGGGGCAGATTGGATGGTGACAGACAGGGCAGGGCCATGGGGATCACTTCTTAGAAGTTCTGTTGCCGTCGTTTCTTGGCGTCCATGGCATCCAGAATGGGCTGTCTCTTGGCCGTGTAGCGCTGCCGCAGCTCTTCGATCTCCCGCTCCATCATGGGGTCGAGGGCGGTCAGACGCAGCTGGAGCTCCTCGAAGTCCAGGTTCTTCAACTGGGGGGGATGAGCACGTTAAGCCCATTTGGGACTGAAATGTCTTCTAAATCATGACAGTTTGCTGAAAAACCTCATGTTTCTATATCAGTGGTTTTAATATTTCGATAGAGTATTGTCAAGGACCCCCACATTTATTTATTTTTAATTTGGCCACCAACTCCCATCTGAAAATATGTTGTTCCAGTACAGTACAGTACAGTACAGTAAGTACAGTACAGTACCACTCACTTCAGATGGGTCTGATTTTTTCCTGATTCAGACAAATTGATGTGCTATTAAATCGGTATTTTCTTCCAATATGAATCCTTTTCTTTAATGTAAGAAATCTTGACATCTATAGCATGTGTCTCTCTCTCTAGGTCGTCCTCAGACGAGCCCTCCATTGTCGTTTCCAGTCATCCCGGTTCTCCATACATCTGGCCAGTTCGTTGGTATAGCATGTGTAATCGCTCTAAACATATGAAAGTAACTTCATGCTATACTCACAAAGTCAAAGTCTCCATCCTGAGGCACCTTCCAGTTGTCCGGGAAGACGTTCTTGGCCTGGATGTGGTATCCAGGCTGCTCCGCATGGGGCTGGTTGTGGTTGTAGTTCTCCTGCTGCTGGGACACCTTGTTAGAGTCCTGCTTGTCAAAGTAATCCATGAAGGACGGCCGTAGAGGCTGCTGGGAGGTCGCATGTCCTGTGATGATAATCATTCAAAATGAAACGTTTATTTGTATGTATGGGAGGTAGCATCATGTCCTGTGATGATAATCATTCAAAATGAAACGTTTATTTGTATGTATGGGAGGTAGCATCATGTACTGTGATGATAATCATTAATAAATAAACGTTTATTTGTATGTATGGGAGGTAGCATCATGTCCTGTGATGATAATCATTCAAAATGAAACGTTTATTTGTATGTATGGGAGGTAGCATCATGTCCTGTGATGATAATCATTAATAAATAAACGTTTATTTGTATGTATGGGAGGTAGCATCATGTCCTGTGATGATAATCATTAATAAATAAACGTTTATTTGTATGTATGGGAGGTAGCATCATGCCCTGTGATGATAATCATTAATAAATAAACGTTTATTTGTATGTATGGGAGGTAGCATCATGTCCTGTGATGATAATCATTAATAAATAAACGTTTATTTGTATGTATGGGAGGTAGCATCATGTCCTGTGATGATAATCATTCAAAATGAAACGTTTATTTGTATGTATGGGAGGTAGCATCATGTCCTGTGATGATAATCATTAATAAATAAACGTTTATTTGTATGTATGGGAGGTAGCATCATGTCCTGTGATGATAATCATTAATAAATAAACGTTTATTTGTATGTATGGGAGGTAGCATCATGCCCTGTGATGATAATCATTAATAAATAAACGTTTATTTGTATGTATGGGAGGTAGCATCATGTCCTGTGATGATAATCATTAATAAATAAACGTTTATTTGTATGTATGGGAGGTAGCATCATGTCCTGTGATGATAATCATTAATAAATAAACATTTATTTGTATGTATGGGAGGTAACATCATGTCCTGTGATGATAATCATTAATAAATAAACGTTTATTTGTATGTATGGGAGGTAGCATCATGTCCTGTGATGATAATCATTAATAAATAAACGTTTATTTGTATGTATGGGAGGTAGCATCATGTCCTGTGATGATAATCATTAATAAATAAACGTTTATTTGTATGTATGGGAGGTAGCATCATGCCCTGTGATGATAATCATTAATAAATAAACGTTTATTTGTATGTATGGGAGGTAGCATCATGTCCTGTGATGATAATCATTAATAAATAAACGTTTATTTGTATGTATGGGAGGTAGCATCATGTCCTGTGATGATAATCATTAAAAAATAAACGTTTATTTGTATGTATGGGAGGTAGCATCATGTCCTGTGATGATAATCATTCAAAAATAAACGTTTATTTGTATGTATGGGGGCTTCCAGTCTTCACGGAGGCTAAAGAGCAGTGTTGTTTTGAAAAGAACTGACGAAAATTAAATGTCGTTTATCCAGGCAACAACATGTGCGTTCCTCGCTTTACGTTTGCAAGGCTCACTCTAGAGCCGCTCACATGCACTACAACCTTTGAAGTACAGTGCTACTACATCAGTCAACTTTGGCAACGCAAATAAATGTATAGGCCATAATTGTAAATGTGTAAAATATATAAGAGACAATAGCATCCGTGTTACATGTCAAGCCTTCGATTCCAGAATGCCGACGTGCTGCGAAAAGCACACATAGGGTTTGGTTTGGTTCCGTTTCAAATAAAAAGCAAAGCTCGTCATCAGTAAAGATATAAAAATATATTATCAATCAATAAAATGTAAAACATAGAAACAAATAAAAGCAACGTATATTCACTCACTCCTCATGGATCCCTGATCTTCATCGTCCTCTTCCTCGTCACTGTTGATGACCATGGTGCCCAGGTCTGACTCCAGCATGGTGCTGCCATGTTCGATCATGGTCTGGGCGCCGTCGCTCATGGTGCCCGTGGCCCTCATGGTGCCCGCACCCTCCGAGCCGGACTTCACCATCGTGTGAGAGTCCACCTCTGTCTCCTCTTCCTGGACAACACCAGGACATGGGACAGTTCATGGAAATGGCAGTGATGTATGTAAATAGGTTTTCAATGTAATGAGTCCCGGGATACAGGGATGGTCATTTTATGAGTCCCACTTCAACGACGTTAGGAGTCATATTTTGCCATCTTTACAAATTGCAGCATTTACAGTATAATTTTCTTCCCATGGTTATAATGTGGTTATATTAATTATTAATGTAGAAAACAGAAGAAGAAATGATTACTAAAGCTAGCAAAATAAACTAGAATAAAAAAAACAGTACAGTAGTACAGAAGTGCATCCCATGGACACAGAGGTTGTTGTTTTATTGCGTCCCTCAACTATAAAACGTTTTGGAATGCAAAATGCACCCTACTTTAATCTCTGAAATTGTTAAGAAAGCATAAACACTTATTCTGTATGTACAGTTGTAGCAGGGGAGGGTGCATTGACTGCTTAGTTTGGGATTGTGGATACTTACAGAGTTGTCGTCCTCCTCTTCCAACTCTCTCTGCTGTTCCTGCTGCCTCTTGGCTTTCATCTCCATGGATTCAGTGATCAGCTCTCTGAGGATGCTCACTGGTTTGGCCTGGTTGATGAACGGGTGCTGGAGAGACACGCCGGGGCATGGCTGTTACGTTACTGTACGCGCACAATACTACAGTACGTAGGAGGAGCGTTGTGGTTTGTTGCAGAGCTCTTCACGGGTTCCAAATGAGTAAATGACGGACCCGAACCCTAAATGACCAATGGATTCATACAGTATGAACTGGGTTGCGACTGCGTCCCGAGAAGGCCTGTATTACAGCCAATGAGAGCACAACTTCTCAAGACGGCTGCATGTGCTCACTGCTCACAGCCACTACGTCAGTCTGTCTGTCGACTGTAGGCTATCGATATATGATCAGATGATAATACAGTATATATATATAACCTTTATTCCTTGGGTAAATCCCTGTGTCGTACATATTGGTAGCTATATAATATATATATTATATGAGCCCAACATTGCTGTTACACACTTGAATAATGTTGATAAACTGCATCGTTCAACGCTGCAAACCTTTGGACACTGTGCGCTGTGTGTGTGTGTGTGTGTGTGTGTACGCTCGCGCACACATACAGAGAGAATTATTTAATGAAAATCAAGATTAGCGCATGTAGGCTACGGCGCTATCACAAGAGAGGCAGGCGTCCTGTGTCGGTCTCAGGTCCCGCGCTTGTATGGCACCCTGCACGTTACCGTACGTGAGATGTCAAAATGAATTGGAATAAAAAAAACAAATGATGTAGCCTGCCTATGTATCAGGTCTGGATCGCATCTTGGTGAACTCTTGCAGTGTGTGATCCCTAGTCGGCGATCAATCGTTTAGTGTGAAAGCCACACAGATATAACGACAGACGATTTTTTTTTTTAAAGACTCCTGTAGTGTGAAATACATAACGATCTGATGACTCGCCGACAACTTTAAAACACCCACAGTGTGTAGGGGCCATTAGTGTGTATGTGTGTGTGTGTGTTAAGTCACTCCCAACCTGTAGTAGCTGCGTGGCCGTTGCTCTCTGCTCCGGGTTCTTCACCAGACACTTCTTAACAAAGTCTGTGAAGTCATCCGTCCAGTTCTCAGGCTTCCTGAACGTTGGAGGAGGGTTGGTGGGGATCATGAAGATGGCCTGGTGGAGAGAGAGATCTGGTCTTACAATCCATCATGTCAAGGACCCCCTCATTAGCCCCACGGACCCCCAGTTCAAAATATACGCCAAGGACCCCCCATAAGAGAAGATTTTTACGGCTCTAGCAGTGACTCTCAACCCGTTTACTTTCAAGGACCCCCAGTTTAACATGCATTTAGGCTACGTACATTTAATGGCAGTTCTATCTCTGGGACCCCCAATTTAAATTGTAAAATCAAATGTTAATTTAACTCTGAGAGTGTACAAATGGAACCAAATGGGTCCATTTGGTTCCATTTGTACACTCTCTGAGTTACAGACCCATATGGGCCCATTTGGTTACTAGTCATCATTTAGCTGGGGACCCCCTGGAACTCTGGACCCCCAGAGGACCCCACTTTGGGAACCACTGTTCTTTTTGTTTTTTAAGATATTTTTTTGCGGCTTACGCCTTTTATTGGTTTTTGAAGGGACAGACAGTAGGCTGACAGGAAACGGGAGAGAGATGGGGGAAGATATGCAGTAAAGGCCGTGTCGGGCTCGGGAGACACACTGCGGGAACCACTGTTCTAATCAAGGTACTGCTTATCAACATGGCGTCAGATTCCTCAGGGGGTCCCCAGCTAAACTATTGATAGTTATGAACCAAATGGACCCTTACGTGTCTGTAACAAATGGAACAAAAGAACCCCCCCCCCCCCCCCCCAAAAAGAACTAAAACAAGGCTGAAAATCACTAATGAACACTTTAACTCTACCGCTAGCTGTTAGCATAAACCCCAGTTCCCAGTGCCAGCATATGCGTTCCCTTTAAAAGACGGTGTTTGTTGGACTCACTCTCATGGGGTGGATGTCGGCATAGGGAGGTTTTCCCTCTGCCATCTCTATGGACGTGATACCCAGGGACCATATGTCAGCCACGCAGTTGTAACCGATCTCCTGGATCACCTCGGGGGCCATCCAGAACGGTGTGCCGATCACAGTGTTCCTCTTAGCCATCGTGTCCTTGAAAACGGAAAAGAAATCACACCTTTAGCAACGCTATGGCAATTTTGGCAAACAGGTTGACTAGGCAAGGTGATTCAAATAATCATAATGGATACATCTCTTTTAGCCACATACAGCTTAAACCAGAGTTAACATTTTGAACATCACACTCAAAATGCACTTGTTTGTGAAAACCTCATCATGGCATATCTGGAATAAATGTAAAAGAATATATTTGAAAAGTTTTAAAAGCATGTAATTCTCATAAGTCAACTGCATTTGCAGACATAAGCCACAAAGTCAATATACAGCATTTAAAGTCCACACTGAATACTAAGAATTGGAGAGTATTCAGGATCATAGAGTGAAAATGTTAAATGCGAGAGATTCGCAGATCCGACACACAAAGGGACCGACATGCAGGTACAGGCTTTAGTTTAGACATACAATTGGTCCGACTGTCATTAGACGGCAACCTACCTCAAAACCTAACCTAACCCTAACCACAAGCACAGGAGCAGCGCATGTTCGATCGCATGTCCGACCGTTGTTTCAGCATGTCGGTCCGTTGGGTGTGTCTAATCTGCGTGTGCGTGCGTCCCCCTCTCTCTGCATGGTCACTGTTTATTTAACCCAGACAGTGTACAAATCATGGTTCCATTTGTACACTCAAGAGTTAAATTAGAAATGTTAGTTTTGGGACATGCAGTACCACTTGTCATTGTCAATAGTAACTAGTATTTCTACTCAAACACAAGGTCTTACATTTCTCAAAAGATGAGTAGGGAGGGAGACCACTTCCAACCACTGCAGATGTACTAGTCATATTTGTATAAACATACTCTACCATACAGATTTATTGGTCAATATATATTTTGTATTTACATGAAAACGTTCGAGATTACAACTTTAACAGAGGTGGTTTTACGGAGTAGAACATTACCGTTAATTGTCCGGCGACTCCAAAGTCAGCTAACTTGGCGTGGCCCTCTGTGTTGAGCAGGATGTTGCCTGCTTTGATGTCCCGGTGGATCTTCCTCATGAAGTGGAGGTACTCCAGACCCTTCAGGGTGGACTTCAGGATGGTGGCGATCTCATCCTCCGTCAGCTGAAGGAGAGAGGGAAAGAGACAAGAGTGAATGGATGAATGAAGACTGCATGAAGTGAATGATGAAATAAGAAATTTGACCGGTTCCGACATTATTGGACACACGAACTTCATTCAGAGAGCTGATTTGTTAAGAGGTATTGTAGCGCCGGCCGGGAGGCGAACCCAGAACCTGGTATCAGTAAGCCACGTACGTTACCAATCGGCTAAAGAGCCACGGCCCAATAGGCAAGTAGTAATGCAGCCACCTATAGCCTACAATATCACAAAATTGCAACAACATGTGAAGACACTGGTACGGCAGTGGTACGCAACCAAGTAGAAATCAGGCACGTCGAGGCCAACCCACCACTCATCCATGTGTGTTCTAGATATTTTTATTGTAAAGAAGGACAACGATATGCACGTCCCAGTTTCAGAATACGGTGCTGGACCCAAAAAAGTGTCTGAATGAAGAAAAAAGTGGAACGTCCTTTTTATTTCAACCTAAAAACGTTTCACACCTCCGGGCGAAATGTTGTATTTAGCCATAAAAAGGACGGGCAGCAGAACTAAATATCGTGTGCAGACGGACATTCCACTTTTTCTCCCTTACGGAGATATGTATGTGGGTGGGTGGCTGGCTGGCTGGGTGTCTGGGTATGAGCACGAAAACAGCATGGTTGTTCTTCACCACCTAACGCACACACAAACACACACGCATGTATTAATTGTATGTACAGTATGATGCTTTCGGGGGTGCCAATACATTACAGTGACAGTACGGTACAGTAGAGGGACCGCCACACGGTAACTGTCATTTCTCTACCATTTCGGACACGGGGAGGCTTGCCGGAACCGGGCCGGCACCCTGCGTGCGTTCCTGTGGGTCTGGAACCACCCACACGGAGTTGCTCCACTAAATTCACACGGGTGTGAATTTTCTAGATATTTTATTGACCACTGATGTTGTGTGTTTGACGTTCTTCTTCACCTTACCGTTTTATTGCGCAGCCTTATGATGTCAGAGACGGAGCCAGCCCCGCAGTACTCCATGACGATCCACAGGTCTGTGTTCTTAAAGTAACTGCCATAGTACTTCACCACGTAGGGACTATGGGAGGAAATGAACAAATGAACAAAGAGTGTGCGTCAGGAACAATTTCCATTTTAGGGACAAAATAGGAGAAGTGAGACAAGACAGTGACCACAAATGTCAAGTCATCCCAGTGGCTTTATCTGTGACCGTCTGCTGGCAAATATTACCTCTGTTAAACCTAAACCAAGTGTAATACCTGTTTTACACTTGGTTGCATGCTGAAAATAGCAGATCTACAAGCTTACGACGGTATCGAGGCCCGCCAAAATACATTTTAGTCGACTGAATCAGCTGTAGATTTAGTCGACTAAAATCTTATGATATTTCATTGACTAAGACTAAGACATTCCAGGTGATACTAAAATGTGACTAAAACTAAATGAAAACTATTCAAGAGACTACTACGACTAAAACTAAAATCTAAATTTGCTTCCAAAAACAACACTGACACTTGTACACTGTGGGGTAACACTGTGGGGTATTAATATGCGTACCTGTCACACTGTGGGGTATTGTGTGGGGTAACACTGTGGGGTATTAATATGCGTACCTGTCACACTGTTGCATGATGGAGATCTCCTTGATGATCTCTTGCAGGTCAGACTCAACAGGAACCTGCTTGATGGCAACAACCTGACCAGACTCCTTATGGATGGCTTTGAACACGCTGCCATAGGACCTAAATATACACACACAGACACTAATTAAATATAAAGTAAAGGTGGTTGCACACTGGACGCATTTTTTGCATCCTAAGGTGAGCAAGGAATATCACGTCTAATACTAGCCATGTTTTGTATGGAGAGTATAGGTTGCTGCCTTCAGGAAGGAGATATGGTGTTCCAGCATACAATACAAGGTCAGACTGAAGAAGTCGACCATCAGTCGACTTTGAGGCTTAATCAGGTTTTTGGCCAGGACTAGACTGAGCTGTGGACAATGCTCTGTGCCCTTATGTCTCTATGTATGTAACTGTATTTTTATTTCTGTTTTTGTGTTATGTCAAATGTGTGTATATGTGTTGCATACAAGGCCGCTGGGCCGCAAGACAAATGTCAGTGTAAAGTTGCAAACTGACAATAAAGTACTATATCATATCAGATTATTTTTCAGAAAACAGACGGAAAAATGAAGCTAAAAATCTGAAAAACCCCGTCCAGGAACCCCCATATAATAACACTAGAAATAAGCCAATCTACAAGCTAACAACAACTCATGTCACTGCAATGTGTTGTGACTCGTGAGCTAGTAGATTGGCTATTTTTGAATAGTTTTAAAAAAGTGTACCGTTCCTCATTTCCTGGGGATCCCCCCGCTTTCCTGGTAAAATACGTATTCCAGTCAGTAGGACATGCAATTGAATTGAATTGTCAAAAGTGGTCTGTTCGCCAGTAAACCTGTGGGACATTACAATAAATATAAAGTACATGAAAGTACACGTACCCTTCACCTAGCTTCTCCAGAACATCAAACACTTCCTCTGGTTGTTTAGTCAGACTGTCTTCACTCAGTTTTTTCAGCTTGCTGTAAGAAGGTAAAACACAGTGATGTAAATAGGTTTTTAATGTAATGAGTCCCAGGATGCAGGGATGCCATTTATTTATTTATTTTACAAATTGCAGCATTTAACTACCATTTAATTTTATATGGATATAATGTGGTTATAATTCATGTAGAAAACAGAAGAAACTAGAAAAAGTGCCCTTCCGGGCACAGGTCTCCACCAGGTTATCCACAGATCCGTGCAGTTAGAGGTAAAAACACTTTTTGGCCAGTTATAGCGCCACCTTGAGGCTGAGTTGAAATTGTTCATGTGGCATTTCGTCCTCGGCCTAGTGGGAATGTGGGTGCACAATTTCATGGAAATCACGTGATGTGTTCATGATTTGCAGCATTTTGTTTGAAACTGAGCTTTGTGAACTTTGGAAGCCAATCTTAACCAATCAGGATGGAGTGTGATAAATGTGAAAGACCCGTTTCGTTGAATGGCTCTAGAGAGACTGTGTACCAATTTGCGTGATGTTTGGACAAAATCTGTAGGTGTACTGTGCAAAAACTTGTTTTGCACAAAGCGGCCTCCTGGTGGCGCTATAACAGGCCGTTCTGGAAAGTTTGGGGCAGAGGTTCATGGTTGGCATCCAGGGAGTGTGTGTGCAAAATATGGCATCGAAAAACTTGTTTTGCACAAAGCGGCCTCCTGGTGGCGCTATAACAGGCCGTTCTGGAAAGTTTGGGGCAGAGGTTCATGGTTGGCATCCAGGGAGTGTATGTGCAAAATATGGCATCGACCGGGTTAACGGTGGCCAAGATTAGCTGTTCACGGACACACGGACGGACGGACACACAAACGGACGGACGGAGTGCAAAACATACTCTCCCCACATGCCTTCGGCCTGGTGGAGACAATGATTATTATAACTAAAGCTAGCAAAATAAACTTATATTATATTTATATATATTTAAATTATATTTAAAGGATAATAGTAAGTAATATAGTAATACTTTCTACTTTGCCCAAAATGCACAAAAGCAAACCAAGATCAGTGTTTCCTGCAGGAAAAGGCCTTGGCATGGTGCTGGGCGCGGGGGGACCTTCTGGTGCGCGGCCTTAGGCCGTGCGGCGATAATTTTGATTAATTAATTAATTAATTTGATTAATAAATTAAGATTAATTTGTATTATTGCTCTTGTATTGCTATTGGAGACACTGGGGGGACACTGGGGGACACTGGGGAGGCACTGCAGGGGCACTGGGGAGACACGGGGAGGCACTGGGGGGACACTGGGGGACACTGGGGAGGCACTGCAGGGGCACTGGGGAGACACTGGGGAGACATGGGGAGGCACTGGGGGGACACTGGGGAGGCATTGGGAAGACACTGGGGAGGCACTGGGGAGACACTGGGGAGGCACTGGGGAGGCACTGGGGAGACTGGGGAGGCACTGGGCAGACACTGGGGAGGCACTGGGGAGAAACTGCAGCCACTGGGGAGACATTGGGGAGGCAGTGGGGAGGCACTCAGGGGGACACTGGGGAGCCACTGGGCAGACACTGGGGAGGCACTTGGCGGAAACTGGGCAGACACTGGGGTGGCACTGGAGGAGGCACTGGGGAGGTACTGGGAGGTACTGGACATTTCATATCACACACACTATGATTCACTATCCCCCTTTTTCTTTTGGAAGCTTGGCATGGCGCGTTTATTTCAAGCATGTCGCAGCGCCATGCCAACAACATTGTGCAGGAAACCCTGAAGATGTAATTTAGGGACGATTCACGAAGAAACTGACCAATTAAAAACTGAATGTGCTCATTTGATAAGATTTGTATAACCCCAGTCGAATACCATTTTTCTTTGTAGACATGATTTGTTCTATATGGCTGTGCCACTTGCTCCATAATTCCTTTACAATATACCATACTGTACACTCTGATAAGTATATAGTTGTTTGTATTTAAGTTATTACATCATTACACTTATTACACTATTAAGCTATTAAACTTAAGTTATTACACTACTACACTTTATTACACATTAGAGATATGGACCAGAGCTAGATAAACCACTATAAAGTATAAAGGGATAAACTTTCAATCCAGATAAAACCCTATAAACTAGGTGACGTGAATGGATGGATGGATAGAAAACACTGTCACTGTTAAAAAAGAACTGTAAACAATTAAACATCACATCTTACAATCAAATGGCTGCGTAGCTGAGAAACTGTTAAGTGCAATTAAAACTATTTCATGACCAATTATCCAATTAATCAACTATCAAGCTTGGGGGGGCAATTAAAAGCTAAAATAGCGCTAGCAAAACAAACCAAGACCAAGACTGCTGCTGCTGCCAGCCCACCACGTTAGCATGTGATGAGCTAGCTGTTAGCATGCAGGGCTGCTCTGAACAATCCAAACCCACCTTTTGGGCGCGGTGGTTTCCATGGTTTATCTCTTCAAAGAATCAACCCGGAGTGGCGGAGGAGTTCAATAACGTTGAAATAATCAGACAGAGTTCACTGGGCTAGTTTACAGGATGTTGATATGCTCATTATTATCCACGCAGTCGTTTGTTGTCAAAAACTAAAAAACTAGTCGCCCAGCAGTGTCTGTCTTCTGACTGTCTTCTTCTTCCAAGTTCCAAATGAAAAAGATGACGTTTTAAGATACCACAGCGCCCTCTTTTACCCTGGAGTGTAATAAATCAGTGGTTGCACGTCAAGGACCCCCAAATTGACACTAATTAGTAATTACCCCGCGGACCCCCATTTGAAAACATATGCCAGCCTTGTCAGAGGGACCCCCATAAAAGAAGATTATTGCGGCTCTAGCAGTGATTTTCAACCATTTTAATTTCAAGGACCCCCAGTTTTACATGCATTAGTCTACAGACCCCCATTTAATGGTATTTCTATCTATGGGACCCCCAATTTATAATGTAAAAAAAAGTTAATTTAACTCTGAGAGTGTTGAAATGGAACCAAATGGACCCACAAGGGTCCATTTGGACCGTTCCAAACTATCATTTACCTGGGGACCTCAAGGACCCCTGGGGGGTCCCTGTGGACCCCACTTTGGGAACCACTGTATTAAACTGATTCAGTTAAACCAGTGGTTCTCAAACGTTTTAATGTCCAGGGACCCCCAGAAGTGAAGATTTATGGGGTTTTTTAATCCAAATTATTAAAACCTTTTCAAACAGTTTTGATATTTTTCAAATATTTACATAAAATAGCACATGTACAACTAAGCTCGCAGCATCGGCATGGCACGAAATTCTGATATTTTTGAATAGCCAACATAATATATAAATGGGTAGTGGTAAAATGATTGTGATGCTATGTTAACCGATTTTGCTGAGAGGTCCCCCTGGACCCCACTTTTGAGAAACAATGTGTTAAATACCCTCTCCTTTTATTACTCTATGATTAAATAGTCTAATTACTTCATACAGTTTATATTTCACCCCTTATTATACTGTAGATTGAAGATGACATAAAACGAAGCCTGCCATACCGAGGCACTGCCATTCCGACTCGCTAATAATACTAACCCTAAACCTGGCAGTCTCTAACCCTAACCGCACGCCGTAGCCACGTAGTTGAAATGGCAGTACGTCGAAATTAGAAGGGAACAGAGTTGTTCCCTTCTAATTTATGCATTTAACAGACACTCTTAATCCAGTCTTTGGAGATTTGGGGCCGTTGGTTGCTTTGTAACGAGGCCAACATCAGTGTTTGATTTTTACCCTGTGCAGGCAGTATCCAAGTCCAAGTCCTATGTAATATCGTAATTTGTCATTTTAGAAAACCTTTTGGTTGAGAAAACCTTTTTGAACACCTAGAGCAGGTGCGTAGGCCAACGCAGTGCACACAAATAAAAGAATACGTACGCCTGCACACTGCCAAACTGCATGGTACAGGAGCACATCTATTGAGAGAAGAAGCAACGTTTCAGTCACTGATGACCTTCTGCCTGAGGATTTATTTTGTATTATTGAAGAAAACTTTTTGGGGAAAATGTCACAAAACCTTTCAGGTTGTGTATTTTTGTAACTGGTTGAATGACTTGTTTGTAGGACTTTAAAACTGCCAACAAATCTCATTAAATGCTTTAGAATCCAAAATTAAAGAATTAGAGACAGATATAAGACACCTTTTTCTTTTTACAAAAATGTACATTGTTATGAAATGGGAAAACATTTTGAGGACATTGCTGACATTTTTGGCAGCAAATTTTGATTTTAGCTTTAGTCAGTCTTGAATAATAATTTAGTTTTGTCACCTGGAATGTTTTAGTTATTCTAGTTTTAGTCAACTAAATGTCATATTTTAGTCCACTAAATCTACAGTTGATTTAGTCGACTAAAATGTTTTTTTGGCGGGCCTTGATGCCGCCGTAATGACTGATTTTACACTTGCTGAAAATAGCCGATCTACAAGCTCACAACGCGTTGCAGGCTGCAGCGCAACGCATTGTGAGCTTGTAGATCTGCTATTTTCAGTATGAAACCAAGTGTAAAATGACTTATACTGGATGTCTTGTCCACTAGTCCCTTCCTAACATTTTCGTCTAGTTTTTATCTGTTGACGAAATAATTTGTCAATACATTTAGTCTTAATTTTAGTCATCATAGCTTAGTTTTCATTTAGTTTTCGTCAGTGAAAAAAACGTAGTCGACGAACATTTTTCGTCTTAGTTTTAGTCGACAAAAACAACACTGCTATGATGCAAACATTGCATTTATTTAGTGTACAATCCTTGTCGTCTCCTCAACCTCCGAGGTAGTCACAAAGTTCTCCTCAACCTCCGAGGTAGTCACAAAGTTCTCCTCAACCTCCGCCGTGGTTGTCACAATGTTCTGGTCAACACCACCAGGGTTGAAATCAGCGGGTTTCATAAGCCTCTGCAGCGTGCGGACCGAGGGCATAGAAAATACGGCCGTCATGAGCCTGTAACACTGTGGACTGGCCCGCAGCAAGTCCAGGAAGAACGCCTTGTCCAGATCGGACCACCGGAAACCGTGCGCTTTACGCTGCGCCACGTTCAACTGCGCTCTGAAGAATTTATAGACTGTGGCCGATAGGAGCTTCTTCATCAGCTGCAGGACCGACTTCTTAGTGATTGCCACCGTGGTGCTTTTCTTCAGGCCCTTCAGCACCCTCACCTTGGTCTTCAGCTTGCTCACCTGTGCCTGGAGATTTCTGACCTTCCTCTTGAGGGCAATT
This sequence comes from Protomyctophum parallelum, assembly GCF_964188405.1. Classification (NCBI taxonomy): domain Eukaryota; kingdom Metazoa; phylum Chordata; class Actinopteri; order Myctophiformes; family Myctophidae; genus Protomyctophum; species Protomyctophum parallelum. Next base: position 27,348,820 of record NC_139697.1, on the reverse strand, counting down.
TCTCTGACAGCAGCAGACTCAGGTTCTGGCTTTGATGATATCTTTGGCTGTGATGATGTGTTTGACATAGGCAGCGGTGACTGTGATGTTGATTGCGGTTTCTGTAGCAGCAGTGGCTGTGGTGTCTGCAACATTGTTGAAGGTGGCCGTGGCAGCAGAGGTGACTGTGATGTCTTTGGCAGTGGTGAGATCAGTGGCTGAGATGTGTTTGACATAGGCAGCGTTGACTGTGATGTTGATTGCGGTTTCCGCAGTAGCGGCAACTGCGTCTGCAACATTGTTGGCAGTCGCCGCCGCGGCAGTGCCCACATCTGCAACATTGTCGGCCGTGGCAGAGGTGATTGTGATGTCTTTGGCAGTGGCAGCGGTGAGATCAGTGGCTTGGGGTGCCTCGTTATAACTATGACTTTGCCAGCAGGAACTGTGAGCTTTGTCTCTGAGAGAATACGTCTTTGATTGTGTGATCGTGTGATGTACGAGTCAACAGCACTGGATCGGCGAGCATCACAATTCTGTTTACCTGAAACACAAACACATATTTTGGTAAGTACTATGTACTCAATGTATATACTGTACTTTATTAAGTGAACCCCAAGGGTTCATAATGTTAAAGAAATGCATTTTGACCCTAAAGCATTGAGTGATTTAAAGACGATCACCAATCTTTTAAAAATCAATTCTATCCCTCACTGGAAAACTGCAGAAATCTGTTGTTTTCAGCTTTCTTAATTCTAGTTAGAATGATAGCAGCTGTGTTCTGAATTAGCTGTAGTCGTCTGATAGCTTTTAATAGACTAATGTAAACATTCTAATTAAACAATGAGACACTCCATTGATGGCTTCCGCCCTGGCCACGGTAACTGTCATTTCTCGACCGTTTTGGATGCGGGCCGGCTCGCCGGAACCGCACCGGCACTCTGGGCACGTACGGCGAATTAAACACATTAAACAAATAGCGGGTTTAGCATGGCTACAACATGGATTAAATAATTTAAAGCACTCAAAGTGCTAACATACCCTTAGCTCTGGTCCATAGCCTTACTGCTTCGATTCTGCCCTGCAGTAAGGCTATGGGACTATCAGTTTTAAATCTCAAATCGAAATCAGACCAGCCTCTCCTCTTTTGTGGAAATCTCACGAACGTTTGACCTACTCACCAATACAAAGACAGGTTGTGTCAATAGAAAGACCACTTTCCTTAGTGGACGCACTCTGAGCTCCCCACCACACGTATAAACGGTACTTTTTGGCCAGAAAGGGATTTTTTTTCACCGGAGGAAAAATATTCTCTATGAGGCAGTTCTCTGGGCATCGGTAGAGGGCGCAGCGGAGTAACTAAAAGTTTTTTTTTTCCCGTGGAAACAAAATCCCTTTTTGGCCAAAAAGTACCGTTTATACGTGTGGTGGGGGGCTCAGAGTGCGTCCACTAAGGAAAGTAGTCTTTCTATTGACACAACCCGTCTTTGTATTGGTGAGTAGGTCAAACGTTCGTGAGATTTCCACAAAAGAGGAGAGGCTGGTCTGATTTCGATTTGAGATTTAAAACTGATAGTCCCATAGCCTTACTGCAGGGCAGAATCGAAGCAGTAAGGCTATGGACCAGAGCTAACATACCCTTATGAAGGAAAACACATAGCAAACAGCAGCTTTTATTACAAAATGGTCACTTCAATTGACTAATGGCATATGAAGAGATTTAGATTAATGTAACTTTTGTTTATTTGCATTTTTACTATGAACTCTGTAGTTACAGTTGTGGTCACAACTACAGTAGTACAATAAAAGAATACGTACTTTTATTTGGTGGCAACTCCTGATGCAGAATTGGTTGCTTCCTTCCTGACTCACTATCCAGTTGGATACTTGGCACTGCATCCCAATTCAATCCAGCATGGCTTCAATAAAATAAACATCCCAACATAAATATAAGAATGCAGCAACATACTATTTTTTTTTAAGTTTGCAATTGTCAAATCACTGTGTATTAAATTGCAATATGGGCATATCAATGTTGATGTTCTGATTTAATAATATTAAAACATGAGGATGTCAGAGGTGGTTCTCAAACCCATTACAACTTAAATGAAGCATAATTGAACCGGTGAAAAGTAAATACCTACACATCAGCTTTCCTCTTGAACTGGCTGGGGTGGAAGTGTGCACTGCACACCCTGTAGCTGTTGCTGAGACGGTCAACGCTCATGTCCGCCAGATTGGGGTTCCCAAGAGCCTGCAGCCACTTGGAAGATCTGTAGGCGATAATATACAATTATAATATTAAATGGTAAATGGTGCATTAAAGGCGCTTTACATTCACACACACATTCATACACCGATTGCGGAGGAAGCCATGCAAGGCACCAGGCAGCACATCGGGAGCAATTTGGGGTTCAGTGTCTTGCCCAAGGACACCTCGACATGTAGACAGGAGGAGCCGGGATTCGAACCGCCGACCCATGGATCATTGGACGACCTACTCTACCTCCTGAGCCACAGTCGCCCCCCAATTTGCATTAAAATAAAGAATTATAGTTCTAGAAATTAGACGAAAAAAGTGCCCTTCCGGGCACAGGTCTCCACCAGGTTATCCACAGCGTTAGAGGTAAAAACACTTTTCGGCCAGTTATAGCGCCACCTTGAGGCTGAGTTGAAATTGTTCATGTGGCATTTCGTCCTCGGCCTAGTGGGAATGTGGGTGCACAATTTCACGGAAATCACGCGATGTGTTCATGATTTGCAGCATTTTGTTTGAAACTGAGCACTCCTGTGAACTTTGGAAGCCAATCTTAACCAATCAGGATGGAGTCTGATAAATCTGAAAGACCCGTTTCGTTGAATGGCTCTAGAGAGACTGTGTACCAATTTGCGTGATGTTTGGACAAAATCTGTAGGTGTACTGTGCAAAAACTTGTTTTGCACAAAGCGGCCTCCTGGTGGCGCTATAACAGGCCGTTCTGGAAAGTTTGGGGCAGAGGTTCATCGTTGGCATCCAGGGAGTGTGTGTGCAAAATATGGCATCGACCGGGTTAACGGTGGCCGAGATTAGCTGTTCACGGACACACGGACACACGGACGGACGGACGGACGGACACGCGGACGGACGGAGTGCAAAACATACTCTCCCCACATGCCTTCGGCCTGGTGGAGACAACAATAAAGGTAGGCCTACATGTCATGAACCAGCACCATTGAACCTCTTGAGTATAAATAATATTATAATGCTAAAGTAGATCCTTTGAGAGTGAGACCAGTTACTGAATATTTATTTTAAAGTTTAAAGCACTAGTCACTAGTGCTTTAAAATTGCTTGATCGAATACTTTATTATGACTTAAGTTGGAAACAAGGAATGAATGTTTTCTTTGGTTTCAATCGTTTATAAAGCATTGTATTTGTATTAAAATGTACTCTTCTCTCTCTCTCTCTCTATCTCTGTGCGTGCGTGTGTGTCTGTGTGAAGTATTCAGTCAGTCAATAAAAAGCCGTGGGTATCCACGGCTTGGATATATATCCCCCCATTGTGATCTTAATTATTATGTATTCAATTCACGGAGACAGTTAAATAAAAACATACAACATACAAGATCATTTTCATGGGACCTTCAAGACTCCAAACACGTGGAATAGTCTTGTTTTGCAAGCTCACACGAGCGAAGCCGAAGAATGAATGAATAAATGAACGTTTTAATAATACCTCTCGGGGTCTCTGGGGAAACGGTGGAAGGCTAGCTCGGGGTGTGCAGCCACGTAATGTTTACAGTTAACGGCAGAGCATCGGACTCTGCTCGTGCTCTGTTTTGTCTTCTTTAGCTCTTCTGTGCGTCCAACTCCAGGATGACCGTCACTGCCATCATCACCACCACCATTCATGTTCCCATTGTTGCTTGTTGTTGTCTCCTTCTTCAATAACTCTGTCTCCTTCTTCAACTCCTCCAGTTTACTTCTTCTCCAATCCTCCATTGTTGACGAATGACGACATGTCTCTTCTTTTACTGTTGCGGGTTGCAACCCCCCCCCCCCCCCCCCTAACCCATTGCTACATATACTGCCACCTACTGTTCTGAACGTATATATTAATTTATTATTAAAGGGCGGATGTCACGGCAGGGGGTCAGTGGGTCACTCCAGAGGGCCATATTGCATTAGCCTGGGTAAACCCACTCCCCCCTAGAAGACCACCCCACCTAATCACACCAACCGAACAAGTGAGGTTGGGGCCTCCAGGTGGGCCAGCAGCCATCTGCACAAGACTGGGCTGGACCCTGCAGGAAAGCAATCTCCAGCCAAGACAATGTAAGTTGACTATAACAGAGCCCCAGAACACAGAGCTCATGAGAAGGATGGAAAAACACTGGCAGGAGGCCACCAAGATACAACGCCACACTGCAGTGGCCAGTGAAGTCAAATTGTGTGTCAAAGGCCAGAAAGCCCACCTCCTTTTAATGTCCTGTCAGTAGCAACTCAACCTGCACCTGAAATAAGCCCTGACCCCTCCCAGAGAAAGTTCATCCTTGAAAATGTAATGATTAGTCACCAGAGTCTAAAACTTGAGTTATTGTAAAATAACAGCAGGTGGCGGCCATTTTGAAAAACAATGGCTGCCATGGTCACAGGACAAATCTAAATAGTACCAATGTATCCCACATCCTTGAAAATGTGTGATTAGTCACCAGAATCAAGATCCTAGATGGTGTAGAACTTGAGTTATTGTAAAATAACAGCAGGTGGCGGCCATTTTGAAAAATGGCTGCCATGGTCACAGGGAAAATCTAAATTGTACCACTGTATCCCTCATCCTTGAAAATGTAGTCTTATGTCACATTCTCACCTAATACTTCGGTAGACTCAGATCCGTATGGGCGGGGAATTGGGATTATTGCATTTTTAATTGGCTGGGGTTTGCCTTCACACTGTCATTCGCAGCAATTGGAAACGCAGCAGAGGGGACCTTTATCAATGTGTTCCATTCATAAACTATAGCCTACACAGTGAAATCTATGGTGATAAAATTACACTCATAACGTGCATGTGTCGTGCCGTCTGGGACCCCCCCCCCCCCTCTCTCTCTCTCTCTACGCACGCAGCCGCCACACACTGTTCTTTTGGGCATGGAGGCACAGCGCTGCATGAGCGCACTGATATAACTCCCCAGTCCCACACAGTGACAGCACTCCATGTTTACGGCACGCACAGACAGACAGACAGAATATTATGTAGGCTATAATACACTGCAGTGTTTTTATGTGTTTTCTTAAGCAATTGATTAATGTACACGTCCTCATTTCGATCAGGGCTTCAGTCTCCTTATTCGACCACGTCTATCCACAGTAACGGGACATCTTTGCGCTGCGTAAAATATGCCTTAACCGTCTCCAACTGTGTTCAGCTCCTCACCCGCCACATTATGTGCTTCATTTCCTTTATTTACTGCGGATTGCATTCACACCTGAACATCTTCTTTACAAACATTGCAACAAAGCTGGTTAGCAAACTGCCCTCCCACTCTGGGCGTTTTGGTGTAGAGCACATCAAAGCCTTCTACAAAAACCTTGGTGTTTGTAAAGATGATTTCAAAATGGCAATGGTAACAACCGAGGAGGTACTTAAAAAACTGAGTGCCCTCCAACCCCACAAGGCCACTGGCCATGACAATATCCCCTCCAAATTTCTCAGAGACTCAGCCTTTTCCATAGCTCCAGTCATCACCCACATAGTTAACCTCTCCATCAAACAGGGACAGGTCCCCCAAGATTTTAAACTGGCCAAAGTAACCCCCTTGTACAAAAAAGGGAGTAAATTAGAACCCGGCAACTACCGCCCTATTTCTATTCTAAGCTCCATCTCGAAAAAATAGTCTATGAACAGGTTGAAAAGTATCTTGCCACTAATAAATTGCTGTACGAGTTCCAATCTGGTTTCAGAACATCCCACTCCACTGACACATGCCTCCTCTATTTGAGCGACCACATCAAACACGAGGTGGACGCTGGAAAATACTGCGGCATGGTCATGCTGGACCTCCAAAAGGCTTTTGACACCGTGAACCACTCCATACTGGTTAACAAGCTTAAAGCTATTGGTTTTGATAGCACATCAGTGAGCTGGATGCAATCCTACCTGGAGGGGAGAGAACAGATGGTGGAGGTGAACGGAACACTGTCCCCTCCCCTCCCAGTGAGCTGTGGCGTCCCACAAGGAAGCATACTAGGGCCTTTACTGTTCCTAATATATGTTAACGACATGACTTCAGCTTGTGACTGCAGCTTGTTCCTGTTCGCAGATGACTCAGCACTGCTGGTCTCGGACAGGAACAAACTGCAGGTTGAAAAGACCCTCAGCTCTGAACTCGGTAGAATCTGCACCTGGCTCGCTGATAACAAACTATCCTTACACCTGGGAAAAACTGAATCCATCCTCTTCGGATCAAATAGTAATCTCAGCAAGGCTGATGGCTTCTTGGTTAGAGTGGGTGACAATATTATCACACGAAAAGATCAAATTACCTACCTATGTTCCATCCTGGAGGCCAATCTTTCCGGTGATAAGATGGCCACCAACGTAATCAAAAAAGTCAATCAAAGAACAAGATTCCTTTACAGGATCTCCTCACTGGTCAGCAAAAACACCTTGAAGACCTTAACAGGAGCCCTCGTACAAGGTTTCTTTGACTATGCATCCACCTCTTGGTACCACAGCACCTCAAAGGCCCTTAAAACAAGGCTCCAGACCTCCCAAAACAAACTGGTCAGGCTCCTACTTGGCCTCACCCCCCGAACCCACCTCAACCCTGCCCACTTTGACTGGCTGGGATGGCTTAGGGTCGACGACAGAGTACAGCATCTTGCAATGGGTCTGGTCCACAAGATTCGATACACCACCAAGATACCCATGTACCTGTCTAAATACTTCCTTAATGTAAACGAAGTCCACACCCACAACACCAGAGGGAGTGCAACAAACCATGTACAACCCAGATTCGGCACAAACAAGGGACTACATTCTTTTCGCTCCTATGCCACCAAAATGTGGAACGCCCTACCAACAGTCATTAAGACATGTGAATCCCTTGACTCCTTCAAAACCGCTCTCAAAGGGCACCTACGGATGGCTGCAATTCGAAACTGGCCTCTGTAAAATCTGAATCCCCCCCCCCCACCCCATTTCCCCTCACTGTATATGTATCTTTTCCCTTTTTGCTTCCTATATGATGAATTCCTGTTCTGTTCTTTAGCTACATAGAAGTGTCTATTTGTATGTCTCTAAACAAGTGTAATGCTTAATTGGGTCGTCCACTCACAGTTAACAGTCTTTGTATTGAGTTTGTGCTTAAAATGTACTGTAAATTCTACAAACTGTTAATAAATATTTCAATCAATCAATCAAAACCTGCACCGAATCGTAGTCAAGTGCGATTCGAAGCGAAGCGAAACCCACGTTTTTGGGCGGAGTAAAATGCGGTTATTTGCTGCGCATTAGGATTCGAATGAGCCTTCACACCTGCCAAACGAAGCGCACTTTCTGACAATGCGCAGCAGGATTCGTTTTAATCGCAGCAAAGCTCTCTGGTATGAATGCGACCTTAGTCACCAGAATCAAGATCCTAGGTGGTGTAGAACTTGGTGGTGGCAATTTTGGAAAATGGCTGCCATGGTCACCACGAGACAAATCTGTGATGGCCCTATAGCCAAAAATGTTCCTTTAAGGCATGCTCTAACTGTGTGCCAAATTAGAATACGTCCCATTATTCAAAAACTATAATTTTATTGTTTTAGGAACACTTTTGTCAACTCCGTCAGATACATGTCAACTCCGTCAGACACAAAACCTGACGGAGTTGACGTCTGACGGAGTTGACAAAATGTCATTTGTTTTCATCTTAACCCTCTATAGTACAATGTAGCCATTTTGTTTTTGCTTCATTTGTTAGCTAAACCTAACCCTAAACTAAACATTATTTTGGAATTCTTAACAAAGATCATAATAATGTCCTGACGGAGTTGACATGTAAAAGCTGTGACCTCATTGATATCAACATTGTCTGTTTAAAATATCAAACAATTGAATGCTTGTCAGACCAGGTGCTCCACTGTTGCAACAAATATAAACGGGACTTGGAAAAGGAGTCTTCAGGCTAAATCTGTCGACAATATTTTCTGATTAATTTAAGACTTTAAAAAAACCTGACGGAGTTGACGGGAGACGTGGGACACACATTTGATATGAGATATCTAATGGAAAATATAAATTAAAATTAACTGTGTATATTGTTTGCCATGTTGTTGACAATCTACTTTAATTTAGTATGTATATTTATGTGATTGTGACAGTATTAGACACTTTTTTAGCAGTTTGAAATTGTGACCACTTGCTGGGGACAGGCTAAATACAGGCGTTTTTGGGTACAGTGCCTGCTTTTAACTAATTCAGATGGCATATGAAAACAATTATAATGAAATTAATGGCATAATAATACACAACTGTATTACATTTAACTTTGCAAGTGCTTTTATTTTTATAGCGGACTGACCTCATGCCTCCTATGCATGAGGAGTCCAAGCTGCTTCTTTTCAGGGGGGGGGAATTTCCCCGACCGGACGTAGCGCGTGGAAGGAACACGTTATTCCAACCAGTTCCTTTCCCCTCTATCAGGCGCCCAGGCTGGCCAGGGGGAGGTAGTTTTTTTTAAGAGACCTGGATTGGCACCGCATTGATTGCATACAGCTGGCATACAGGGCGCTGCTCCGTGGATTTGTCAATACTGTAAGCTTGTAGTACAGCTATTAATTATATTATAAATTATTATAAATTGGTCATCAGAGGAAGAACAGGCTCTTGGTATTCAGGGTGATCATCATGTCACTGATGATACAATGGCAGAAAGTAACTAAGTATAGTCAAGTGTACAATTGTGTTGTACTTCTAGGTGGTATGCAATGTGAATTAATTGATTATATTCATGAAGGATTTAAAACAAAGAACTTGACAAAGAATCTTGTTTATACCTTTATTTTCACCCATCATATTTGTATGAACCAAGGTATATGGACATATGTTTTGTCCAAAAACAAAAGGTTGGTAGCAAAGTGTGATATTTACATTATCAGAAACTACAAAAATGGCACACAACAAAAAATAACACTCAAACAGCACTGCTTTCCTCTTCACCGTGCATCAAAAACCACCACTGGAATGAAAGAGTTAAGGATCAAACACAAAGGATCGATTATATATCATATATACTGTATATATAGCATATAGCTTGCCTATTTGCAATTGTAGGCTATATAGGCATAAGGGGCTTAATCATTCACCCATTTAAAGTGCTTTAACAGTCATTCAGGTAAATGGCATCTGGGTCAGATAGGCTGCAGAGCGCTTTAATGCAAGATCATTGAGGCAGGCAGCGAGTCGAGCGGGGGAAACTTTTTTATTGGCTTTTTCCATCATGTAACTAATTTTCCATACGTTGTTTGGTCGTTTTGCAGTTGTTCATGTCGCAAAGACAAGGGCGAGGCTTGACTTTATAGGGCGTGCCAGATTGATTTCAGCCGTCACATTTATCAACGCTAAGACCGAAATTACGCAAGGATCAGCTGTTTGCGATCACTTCATAAATTCCGTGCCGACGTGAGCGTACTCCAAAACCGAATTTGAGGCAGATTTTACACTCCATTGATGAATGAGGGCCTATATCCATGACTATACACGGTAATAAGTTCCCTACATAGTTGACCAGTCAACACACACACACACTCACACAAAGGATACATCGCTTGGTTCTCTTCTTGTACATGATTCTGTAACCACATTCTCTGCATCGGATGGGATCACGGGCCTTGATTTCGTTTTCGGTGTGGCATTCTGTAGGGAGACAGTATAGACAATTATGATATGAATCCACCATAAACAGCAGTTCACTGACACAAACATGGGGGCCACTGTGGCGGCAGTGGCTCAGGGGTAGAGTGACCGGATGGGAAACGCAAGGTTCCCAGTTCGAACCCGGTCTCATTACGTCATCTTTATTGTTAATGGCGTTTAATGTTTGTGTTGGCACAGTTTGTTTTACATTACCATTACATAACCTAATCAACATGAGTGAGACTTTAATATTTTAGCGCCCCTCACTTCACACAGGTGTGATTTTTTAATGTACATGTAACTGCACAACAGACAATAATAAATTTACATTTTGAGGACTTTAACTGTAAGGAATCCTGGACATGATGTTCTAAGATTGACTTCCTAGTTCCTACAAATAGAAATCTTATCAGGTCTGTCTGACAGTGTCTGTGCTGATAATAATGCATTAGCCTATCATTAAAAAGTTTGAGAACAAGAACTATACTGTACCTCCACAGATGTAGATCATGGGCTGTTGTTTGGGAGGCTGCACAGCGCCTTTCTGCGCGTCCATATTTCAAACAAATGACTTTATTCCTGCAATAGAAACAGAGCGACCGTCGTCAACCTTACCATCCTTTTAGTGGCCAAGAAGTTAGAACATTATGATGTGTCTAACCTATACTAACATACTGCCTCAAATCACATTGATATAGCGAGATAGACAGGCCTGTTAATTCAGTAACATTTTCTATGTTACGTATCATAGTTACAGAACAAAGCATGAGATCTATGATGCCCGTGTAGCACTATAGTAGCCTGTAACATTAACGGATCATTAATGAGTAATTACAGTTACCAAGCAACTCTCGAAAACAGCATACAAAAAAATATAACCAATGGGATGATTAAACATTGAAAACTAAAAGGTAAACAAAACAATGATCACCTGCAAAAGCAAAATGTTGACGAGATTTGTGATTTTGTGCCCACATTGGATCGGCACATGCGTAGTCTGTTGCTCAATGACCTCGCAACAAAACGTGTCGTCATTGGTTGAGACCTAAGGTTGAGGAGGGGGGTTTTGGCTGTGCAATACTGCCACCAATTGGACTGGAGTGTGAGACAAACATATAGCCTTATGCTCGGTACCAGCCAATGTTTCCATTCCACTGTTTATATTTTTTGGTATGCCGTTTTCGAGAGTTGCTTGGTTATTCATGAATCATGATAGGTTAATGTTACAGGCTAGTGCTACACGGGCATCACCATAGATCTCATGCTTTGTTCTGACTTCTGAGGATTACCCAACGGGCTGTTGGACCCAAGGGACCATGATCTAGGGGGGCCCTGACCTGAGCTCCGAGCCTCAACGCGACTCACTCAGCTCAGGGGACGCTAAAAAGTGCAAAGTGAATAACAGTGATGAGGTTTGCGTCACTGAATGAACTGCTTATTAATTCATGTCAAAAATATAACGCCAAAAGTCCTAAACCTTCATTATCATACTGATACTGTACATTACTGCAAATGTTTAAACCCTCAGTATATCCATATGTATTACACAGCTAAGGCTGCCTATTTAGGGCAAGACTGTGGCCCAAGAGTGCAGGGGTCACTTACGTGCCTGTGCTGGCGGAGGGAGCAGAGGGAGGCCAAGCTGGTCACTTCTTGAGTCCAAAGACTAGTTCCTTAGTTACTTCTAATGATGTAATAATGCTATTCTTCATTCTCTTCGTGCCTTTATATGAGGCCATGTGGCGTCATGCTGAGTCATCACGATCACGTCATGCTGTGACATCACGATATCACTTCATGCTGTGACATCACGATATCACGTCATGCTGTGACGTTACGTCATGCTGTGAGGTCACGCTATCAACCATTTCCGTGGCAACAACAAGGCTTCTAATGTTGCTGTTTTACAAAACAACAACATTAGACGTTCTAATGCCCACGCATTACAACAATGATAATGTTATCTACTCCGATGTATCTAAGTGGCCCCTCATTCATGCAATAGCATCATTATAACACTTGACTGTAGTGTTACTAGTGTTAGGCCTTACCTGGCTGGGACAAGTGAGATTCCTTACATAAACATAAAACCCCCTATTTTTAGCTAATTTAGATGGGCCCAACTCTTGCAAGAAACCAGGGCCTGCCCAATTCATAACCGATAAAGTATATACAGGTCCATCTCAATTAATTAGAATATTGTGTAAAAGTTAATTTTCTTCCGTAATATAATTAAAAAAGTGAAACTTTAATTTGTATTGTTCAGTCTTATGTCTCACACCTTCCACTTGACAATACAGCCTAGATTCTCTGTGGGGTTCAGGTCAGGCTTGTCAGGCTGGTCTGGCTGGTCAGTTAAGCACAGTACAGTACAGCACAGTACCATGGTCATACCATACATACCATGGTCAGTACACCAGTTACTAGTAGTTTTGGCTCTGTGGGCAGGTGCCAAGTGCTGCCTGAAAAGGCAGATCAGCATCAACAAAGCTTTCTAAAGCTTTGATTAAAAATCACACTTGTGTGAAGTGAGGGGCGCCCTTATCATCATACATCATCACATCACCAGCTAATCACTTTTGGCGTCCTCAACTTTCTGTCCTTTTTATCCTCACTTTTTAAGCCCTCAGCCAATCATCGCTATGGGGTACACACAGACACACAAAGCTTGGCATAGGAGGGGCTAGCGCCCCTCAAAAATAACAGATGTGGAAGGTTCACAAACACAATACCCTCGTCCAAACTTTTAATTGTTAATTGCATAATAAGATACCACATTAATGGGTCTATTCTATACGAATTAAATTATTTTGCACCTATAACTGAAAAGGAGGACCACACAGCACAGTTATACAGTAAGGAGAAAGTAAAATATTTGACTCAATCACAGCATCGATCCACATGCTTTTTAGGCCTTCATGAGGAAAATTTATGTCCTCTGTTCTATGCATCTCATATCCCAAGGTTTCTAAATTTAGAATGTGTCCTTGCTTGCCCAAGAGGAATAGGTCAGCCAGGAGTTGTCATTTTATTTCCTCTGGGCTTTTATGATTAATTGAAAACAGTGGACCCTCTTGTAAACAAGTGTAATGCTTTATGGTGAAATCCACTCACAGTTAACAGTTTTTGTATTGAGTTGTGCTTAAATTAAAATGTACTGTAATTCTGCAAACTGTTAATAAATTCTTCAATCAATCAATGGTTTTGGGACAGCAGATGCTAATTGAATGAATGCCATTGATTCTACCACTTTACAGCCTCATCTATGACCTCCATGGAGGGGGAGGTCACAGATGGGCCTAGCCCTATAAGGGCCTTGGCTAGGGGCTAGAATAATAGAAAGTATGTCTCTTTGATGATCCCTCATTCCAATGATGCATGAAGCATGATTGATTGAATTTAACAGTTTGCACAGGAAAGTATATAGTTCAAGCAAAAGCCTATGGCTTGTTTGTTTCCATAGGGGTCCTTCATACTCAATTAATTGAAAACATTGAATGACATACAGATCATATACAGTACTATAACAACATCATAATCATATGCATACATGCATGTTGCAGCATACATGAAACAAAAACAACCCTAAAATGGGTTCAGTGAATTAAGTCTCTCTAATCGAATGCTTCCTTATTGATATGCCATCCTAAAACAGTATGTTGCACACTAAAGATAGCATAATCAGGCTTATGAGGATCTCCCATGACCCCCCCCCCCTCCCCCCCATTTAGGACTACCCCCTGCAACACTGCAATGCTACAACCCCTCCCCCTTCTGTTACGTCAGCCTCGTTCCAAGGCTTTTTTTTCCAGTCTGGCTATCTATTTACTGCTCAGTGCGGCTAGAGTGTCTAGAGCCCGCCTACCGTGTTACTGTATCCGGTCATTTGCACTGTTGCACGCACACATACATGCGCACATACAATTCAATTAAATTCAAAGGAGCTTTATTGCCAAAATAAACGTTTACATTGCCTAAGAAAGTGTCTACAATACAATAAATACAGTTGAAAATCGGGGAAGTATATACAGTTGGAGGGGGTACAGTACAGGTACAGCATTTTGTAAACAGAGCTATGTCAAGTTGCATCGTTATGTACATGTTATAACCTTTAATCCTTAATCATTGTATTACTCTATGGTTATAACAGGGTATAAAGCTTTTTTTGAAACAAATAGCAGCACTTCTTTTTGCAGTCACTTTGGGACAAATGGCAGCATTTTTGTCAGGACTATTTAAATAGTATACAGAAAACTCAGATTTAAGAGCTGTTTAACACAGTAGACCGTTTCCGTATCCGCCCTCCACCGGATCTGTAACCTGCGGAGCGAATTGATCCTTAGAATCTGGTCTAATGTCAGACAGACACATCATCCGGGGGGCGTGGCTAACAGAAATCCCCCAGACCAGTCGCAGACGCAGTACAGTCAGTCAGTACAGTTCAGTTCAGCTGCAGCTCAGAGAAGGAGGATAAGTACGTCAGAGGAGGAGGAGGACCGAGGGAGGCAGCAGGGAGTCAGCGAGAGAACTTGCAGTGACTCTGCGGCGATCAGCGCCAGCCCTGCTCCTACTCCTGACCCGATAGCCATGGGGAACGAGCAGGTGAAACCCCCGGGAGGAGGTGGTTCCTCCACCCCGGGAAGCAGGAGGAAAGCCCGGGCTGGAGGAGGCTCAGGCAACCCTGCGGATGAGAAGACCAAGAGGCCAGTGGTCGCCAATGGCACCAACAATGAGCAGCAGAGCCCCGCGGTGGAAGACACCAGCTATCTGGACGCCCCGGCCGGTGCTCTCCCACCTCACATAGCCCGGCTGAAGAACGAGGGCAACCACCTCTTCAAAAACGGACAGTTCGGGGACGCCCTGGAGAAATACACGCAAGCCATTGACGGCTGTGCTGACGCAGGTACGGTAGAGTCAAGTGACGCCTAGACTAGAGCTCTCTCTCTCTCTCTCTCTCTCTCTCTCGCTCATGAACAAGACTGTGGTGTGATGTTCCGTTATCGACGTTTCCTTTAGTTTATTTAGTCTTACATTTGAACCTCTCTGTATTGTATAAGGCATTGTTGATCAGTGTAGAACATTCAATACCAAACAAAATTAATGGCACCGCACACCAATCAGACCCGCGGGCCGGGACAGTCAGTACAGTATATTATTCTCACATCATTCATCACATGACATGATAATCGAGTTCAAATGAGGAAGCACAGTAAATGAATGGTAGTATGGCTGGGACATAAACATTAACATTAGGGTTTAAATACTGAATAATTATGAAATAATTGTGCAGGATTAAAGGGTTTTTGATGTAGAGATGTAGAAAAATAGTGCAGTGCATAATAACACTGTCCTACATCATCATCCCTTTAAAAGCCAACGTGAGAAAGGCAGCAGATGGGTGCTCATCTGCTCGAGAGACTGACAGTTAAGCATCTGCCCGAGGGCCTATTAAGGAGGGCCTATTAATTAAGGAGCCTATCACAAAGTTCACTTGAAGTGTCCCGTTTTAGTGAGCTATGACTGATGTGTGTCAGTGATTCTCAATTGTTATTGTTTTTGAGTGGTGCAACCACTCCTATAGATAGCTTTGTGTGTCCCTGGCTGGCTGGCTGTCTCCAAGCGTTTGGTTGGTTTTCACCACCAAGTGTCACTGTTGCGCAGCCTAACACACACACCCCCTGAGCGGCAAGGACGGAGTTCTCTGTTCAATCAATTAGTAATGCCCAGCGCTCAGAACGGAGATTGTTAAAAAGGACAGAGATTATTTATATCAAAACCGATCGCATCGCTCCACAGGCTGGGAGCGTCTATTGCGCAACATTAAATGTTATTTTCCGGTGGGACGTCATCGAAAATGTTCCCCATTTTAGCCAACGAGACCTAAAATCTTAAAACGTGAATAACTCTTTATCTAAATCATTCCGTCCAATTCTAAGCAAAGATTATGTGATAGATGATCCACCGTGGTCCCGTCACTAGCCGTTAGAATTAATCATACCTCCCGTTGTTGTCGTTCGCCATGGGAGTGTTTTGGCTACATCAAGCTACTTCAGCCACATCCGGGATAACATCCGGTCCGTCGCTAATGTGCTCCGCTGCTATAAATCGCTGGGCGCTCTGATTTAATGGATTAAATAACCCCTTGCGTTCGGGGGGGTTAACTGTACGATGGTTTTTCGGGTGTGACAGTAGTGGGACCCCCACACGGTAACTCTGTCATTTCTCAACCATGCGGGGCGGCTCGCCGGAACCGTGCCGAGCACCCTGGGCGCGTTCCTGTGGGTCTGGAACTTCCGGGAACCCCCACATGGAGTTGCACCACTCACTTCACATGACACAGGATGATTTTTATGTTTTGAAATAATAAAAAACTAAATGTGGGAAACAAAAAAAAGGACCAATAAAAATGTGTCCGCGACCCACAAATGCGTCCCGAGTCCGACCCAGTGGACGTGCAGACTGCAGAGAGTGTTAGAGAGGCAGGGGCTGATCTACAAGCGCATGACGCGAGCGCTGCGACGCGCTGAGAGCTTGTAGATCAGCAATTTTCGGTGGTGCAATCTACTGGAGATGCGGTGTAACGACATTGGATTTCTAAACAAATTTGTTCAACACAAAATGCTGCGTTTCAAGTTCAGGAGACTTCGAAAAAAAAGCAATTCTCCTGAATGCTGCCTTCCGGTATGGCATGAAAAGGAGTGACATTAGCATTTCTTTCACCATGTAGTAAATGCTGCATTTGTTGTCTGGAGAGGGCAGTTGTTTTACAGACGGGTAAAAGGGCAAGGGCTGAAGCCCCCTTTGATGTCTATGTGTGCACAATGCCATGCTCCACACAGTCTGTCTCCACACTTCACCTCAACATTCCACAAAAAAGATATGCCACCAGCACAGTAGACTGCATGGGGTAAGAGGCCAGGGGCTCCATTTTCGTTACCGCTAAACCCCTTATCGCTAAACTTCTTTGCCTTTTTTTTTTTACTGTTTTGAAAAACATTTTTGAATAGTTCAACTAGCCAATCTACATTGACACGTTGTGAGCTTGTAGACTGGCCTTTTTAACAATTAAAAATGTTTTGAAAAATAGTAAAAAGAAGTTTAGGGATAAGGGGTTTAGCGGAGCCCCAGTTATCCAATCTGACTCAGAGTGCTTCCACTAAGGAAAGTAGGCTTTCTAATGACAACCCGCACATGTATTGGTGAGAAGCAAAAACGTTCTTTTTATTTACGCTAAAGACGAGAGGCTGGTCTGCATTTATGCGAGCCACGGAAGTCATCGGTAACATAGCTCTAAATGCAACGGCATTAGAGCTATGGACCAGAGCTTATTGAATATTATACCGTACCAGGCCATGATGAAGTGCACTCGGGACAACTTATTTTTTCCAATAATATTGTAACATTTTATGACAATGACAAAGACAAGACAGGAAAAAACAAACAAAAACAGACAGCTCAGCTCAGACATGTTGTGGAACAAAGGACAGTTATACATATACCCGTTACCTACCTAATACAAAAATAATATACAAATATGGACACATTCAGTTTGGTGCTTGAAAGTCTAGTTGGGTTAACAACTCCAGAGAAAATTATAGAAAATAAAATATATGCATATATTACATACATACATACATACATAGATACATAACAATAACATACATAACTTTATCCATCAAGGTTAGTGGTATCGCTTCTGTCCAGGAACCCTATGGTCAAGGTGGTAGCCAACTGAGGGCCAACAAATCTCAAATATGGGTCCCATATTTTATAGAAGGTATCTATAGTGGAGCGTAGCAGGCAGGTTAGGAATTCCAACGGCATGCACTGCATGATTATTTTGTGCCAATCTTTTTTTGTTGGTGGTTTCTCATTAATCCAAGACAACAGAATATGGGACAACTTTTAATACAGTAGCTGGCAAGAGATTGTAATGGCAATTTTTTTGTAGCAGCATGGCTGACTTGCCTTTCAGTGATCTGAGAAAATCGAGTCTTGTTTTATTTGAATGTCTGCCTGCCTGCCTGCCTGTCTGTCTATCCATCCATCCATTCATTCATCTGTCCACTCACCCACTCAGCAAAACTGTCTGGTTTGTTTACCATGTTGATGCAAGCTGTTCATTACTCTATGTGGCTCTGCAGGGGGCGAGCTGTCTAGAATGGGTTTGTCTGTGTGTCTCGGGCTAATCTTTTGCACCCTTCCAGTAAGCCAAGGAAGTAACTCCCCCCTCATAATGATATACGTTTTATCTTTTGAATTGAAATATTTAACTTTTATGTTCTATTTTTAATGGTGGTCGGATTGGACTGAAACCTTGTGTCATACGTCAGATATGTCCGATGACTTGCAGTACTTGATCACAGGCTGGCCGCACGAGATCTGCATGGAAGCCACGCTGTTATTAGACCTTGTCTTGTTTAATCTAGGGTTGGAGGATTACAACTGCTAAGCCTTTAGAAGCTACATTTATCACTTTACTGCAGGCTCTCGTGTCCTACTGTTAAATCCTGTAAATGAAGAACTACCATTTGTCTAAATCAGTTTTCAGATTAATAGTTATGGTTCGTTGTCCCCCCTCTGTAGGTGTCGAGAGCCCAGAAGATGTGAGTATTCTCTATTCCAACAGAGCTGCCTGCCTCCTCAAGGATGGAAACAGCCTGGGCTGTATAGAAGACTGTAACAAGTAAGGACTGGGGATCGGTGTGCGTACAAACACGTAATGGATGAATGGAGTAGTGTATGATGACAGTCTACTGACAGTGTTTTGTGACCATTAGTGATGCGCGGGCTGGCTTTTTTTTCATAACCCGCTCGTCCCGTTCCCGCCATGGGAGCCAACCCGCACCAACCAGCCCTGGAGAACAATATATTAATCAACGAGTCCGCCCTGCGGCCCGCATAAATAAAAAAGTAGCCTACCAACTGGTTTTTCAACACGCAGCAAGTCCAGTCCATTCAATTGCTTTCGATGGGGAGAGAGAGGGGACTGAGCTATTTCCGTTCCGCAGCATTTCGTTCATAATGTTGACTTGGCTACTGATGGAGGTAGGAGACCTCAAAACAATAAAATAAGCAAATGAAGGCTAAATTTCATATACTGGGCGGGCGAGGGAGAGAGAAGGCTACAATTCAATACATGAGAGAACATTGAAACGACAGTGAGTGACTGTCCTGTCCGACAACATTACATGGGACATTCAAATTAAGTTGACGTGCAGCGGCCAGGATATTAAGGATAATGGCATCTGTGCACATACATGATCAAATAAGCAACACATTGAACAAGCTAGATGATTTCAGGAGGAGGAGAGACGGGGGAGCAGGAGAGAGGGAGACAGAATAACAGTGTTGTTTTCGTCGACTAAAACTAAGACGAAAAATGATCGTCGACTACCTTTTTCCACTGACGAAAACTAATTGGAAACTAAATGAAACCTAAGCTATGATGACTAAAACTAAGACTAAATATACTGACGATTTCGTCAACAAATAAAAACTAGACTAAAATGTTAGGAAGGGACTAGTGGACAAGAGATCCAGTAGGAGTCATTTTACACTTGGTTGTATGCTGAAAATAGCCGATCTACAAGCCCACAACGCGTCGCAGCGCGAGTCATTATGACGGCATCAAGGCCCCCCAAAATACATTTTGTTCGACGAAATCAACTGTAGATTTAGTGGACTAAAATCCTATGATATTTAGTCGACTAAAACTAGACTAACACGGTACTAAAACATTCCAGGTGACTAAAATGTGACTAAAACTAAATTAAAACTATCCAAGAGACTGACAGAATGTCTGCAGAATAAGCTACAGGAATGCTTCCCCCCCCCCCCCCCCCCCCCATCTCCTTTTATGGGGGTTGACCCGCGGGACCTGCGGGTAACAGGCCGGCCCGAGCATCACTAGTGTCCATGCATGTACCATTAGTTGATTAGCAGGTCTGTTGATTACTAGGCCATCTCCTCTCCACCTCACTCATGCTTAGTTTTATGTAGATTTGAAGACACAAGTTAACCGTTATGTGAGGTACACCACTATATTACATTAGTATCAAAGTCATAAAGCAGGGCAGAAATTCAAATATAATTTGAATTAATTATTATCATGTCTTTATAGAATATAATCCATGGTTATCCACACCACAGTATGGCAAATTA
The DNA here is from genome assembly GCF_964188405.1 of Protomyctophum parallelum. Classification (NCBI taxonomy): domain Eukaryota; kingdom Metazoa; phylum Chordata; class Actinopteri; order Myctophiformes; family Myctophidae; genus Protomyctophum; species Protomyctophum parallelum. The sequence continues at coordinate 27,328,796 of NC_139697.1, read as the reverse complement.
ATTGAAATCCCACATGATGTCTCTGTAGGAAGGCCAAAGCATGTTGTAATAGACATGATGTAATACCCTGGGTGTGATTGTCATAGGCTGCAGCTTAGCACGTGTCTGAGGGCTTAAACAGTTAGCGTGTCTAATGTTCCTGCTCACGGTGAGGTCAGTACGTATAGGTTAGGACTGGTTCATGGACAGAGCTGACTTGGGTGCACGATACTGTATGTCCTTTGTTGTTTTTGATGACACGGTGACATCAGGGACGTGCACGGCACGCATAGACATCAAAGGGGGCTTTAGCCCCTGCCCTTTTACCCGTCTGTACAAAAAAACGGCCCTCTCCAGACCTCGAATGGAGCATTTACTACATGGTGGAAGAAATGCAAATGCCACTCTTTTCCATGCCATACCGGAAGGCAGCCTTCAGGAGAATAGCTTTTTTCCCCCCGAAGTCTCCTGAACTTGGAACGCACCATTTTGCGTTGAACAAATTTGTTTCACTGCATCTCCAGTAGATAAAGAGTTTTATGTTGCGCCCCGAAAATAGCTCATCTACAAGCTCACAACGCGTCGCGCTGCGACGCATTGTGAGCTTGTAGATCTGCTATTTTCGCTGTTTCTGTTCAAAAGTGCCCTCTTACGATATTTCAGCCCCTGCCCCTCTAACACTTTTTTTGAGAAAATACAAATTACTTACGCATTGTAATGGGAAATTGTGCATTCACACCACTAATTGTTAAACTGCATATTGGTCATCCTGATGTCTGGTCTAACTGGGTGTGGTTTACACTTTGAGTGATAGGCCTGTCTTGACTTAATCAATCATCTTTGCACATCAATAGGTTTTTGTTATGACCAGGGGCTGTCCCAGTCTCTCCTGTTTAGTAGCAAGACCAGCCCAGCCTCTGTGTTTTGCATGCTTTGTTATAGTCCTGTTTACTCCTCACAGTTTCACCAAACCTATCTTAGAATTCAACCTTTTGTCATTTTAATTAGATTTGTCCCATTGTCCGATGTGGAGGCTAACTGTTTGGTCATGTGACCGACTGTTACTCCTCCTCCTCTGAGTAAAACAGTAGACACACATGTATTGTTCTTGAGTTCAATCATGCAACATACTGGAAGATGGTTGTGCTCTAGAGATCATTGAACTGAATGCCTCGTATCATCTTGTCCTCACCTTATATTTTAGTCTAAGTATTAGTACAATTTCTGCCATAACAGCATGAACACAGGGATGTGTAGCAAAATCAGTGAACTACTTGCCCCTGAGATCAGACTGATTACACCTCAAAATACATACGTACATCAATAATAATGATCTATTAAATCGCATTACTCACACTGTACATCATTTGGTGTTCATATATTTGAACGGGTAACAATGTAGGCATTTAGCAGACTCTCAATCCAGAGCGATTTACAGTAAGCAAGAACAAAAACATATGGTAATACATCAAACACATAAAAATAGTAAGGACTAATTAATTAGATTTAACAATTAAACCACACATTATTTGCATACAGGGAACAAATATATAGTGGACATGCTCTTTTTTAAATCTGCAATATTAGAATATTTTAAACCGAATACTAGTCCCATACCCGTTCAGGGATATGAACGTATGTCTTTAGTTCAATCATTGGCTTGTGATTGGCTGATCGGCCCATAGCGATGATTTGATTGGCTGAGCAAAGTACATATTGAAGATAGAGGTGAGGGCAGAAAAGTGATTGGCCTTCGTGATGATTTGATTGGCTGAGCACTGGAATGTGATGTATGATGATAAGAGCGCCCCTCACTTCAGACAAGTGTGATTTTTTGATTCAGGGAGCTATGCTCAAAATACACACACACAGTTGAACAATTTATTTATGTCCACACACAGGGAAAGCATACAGGAACACAAATATTTGTCTTTGGGCGGGCATCCCAAGTCGTCGAAACCTTCCGACAACCAGTCCGTGGGTATTTCCTATAGGCTGGATCACCAGGAAACAAAGTTCTTAGTCTTGCACTGTTGCTTGGTGTTAAAGCATGCATGTTCTCCTGCATGTGCCTGGAAGTCCACCTGTTGCTATTCCAGGGTTAGTCCAACAGCGGGCGGACATACCGCTGGAAGGCCGCCGGGTCTATATTGCCTCTCTTCCCAGTAAGCTGTTCATGGGAGGGGCCGTCAGGTAGCGTTGACTGTTGGGAGATTCCACTGGTGAATAGTGCCTTCTTGTATGCAAGTTACATAGTCCACAGAAATTGCAAATGCATCCATACACCTACTACGTTGACGATGGTAGTTACAACGGGGAAGTTTGACGTCATGCCCGTTAAACTGGACACACACACACACGCGCGCTGCAGATTGGGTCTCGTTACACCTGTGGCACAATGTTCATGTCGGTCCCTCCCTCTCTCTCTCTCTCTCCGATCCTCTTAGGTCTCTGGAGTTGCAGCCCTTCGGCCTCAAGCCTCTGCTACGCAGAGCGATGGCCTATGAGTCACTGGAGCGCTACAAAAAGGCCTACGTGGATTATAAGACCGTGCTTCAGATAGACAGCGTGCAGTCTGCCCACGACAGCGTCCACAGGTGGGTAAATCAGTGGTTCCCAAACTTCCTCAGGGCAAGGACCCCCAAATTGACACTAATTAGCCTCCATTTGAAAAGATTATGCCAGGGACCCCTCCATAAGAGAAGATTTTTACAGCTCTAGCAGTGATTCTCAACCCGTTTAATTTCAAGGACCCCCAGTTTGACATGCATTAGTCCACGAACCCCCATTTAATGGCATTTCTATCTCTGGGACCCCCAATTTATATTGTAAAATCAATGTTCATTTAACTCTGAGAGTGTAGAAATGGAACCAAATGGACCCGTTAGGGTACATTTGTACACTCAGGGTTACAGACCCATAAGGGTCCGTTTGGTTCCCAACTATCATTTAGCTGAGGACCCCCTGGAAATCCCTCAAGGACCCCTGGTGTCCCCGGACCCCAATTTGGGGACCACTGGGGTAAAACATTCAGATAGACAGGCGGTGTGCAGTCTGCCCACGACAGCGTCCACAGGTGGGTCAAACACAGACCGCATCAGAACACAGTACATTTCTAAAAAAAACATAGTGGGCTGGTTTGTTCAGCAGTCACGTGATCCGTTTTGGGCGGGAACCCCTTTTGGTTTTTTAAGCATTCTGTTCTACTTTAGCTATTGAGAAATAGCAGCTCTACAAGCTCATAGCGCGGCACTGAGTGCCGAAATAGTTTGAGAACGACTGACATAGAAACATGAGGTTTTTCAGAAAACTATTAGAATTTAGAAGACATTTGTAGAATCAAACTTAGGTCTAGAAAATCTAGATAAGTCAAAAGTGCGCTCTGTGACACCAGATAATGTAATAATAACACCCGATAATGATAATGTAAAGGATTTTATCATTTTAAACCACTACTACCATTTATACTGCTGAAAATATTTTTTACCACTAGAACTACGGTATCTTTACGTGTAGCTCATCTATAGGTTTTTTGTGGAGATAACGTCCATGCTTGGTATTTTCCATTTGTGGATATTATTGCTCTAAAGCCAGAGTATAACGGTCATTATAAATCACTACAATAATCAGATTTGTTTTTTAGCTGAAATGTAAACACAAAACACAAACATAGCTTCAAATAACAAAATATTCACTTTAACAAAACAAAATAAAATAACAGCATTAAAAGATTTACACTAAATCAAGTAGTGCCCTCCTGGCACTGTACATAATCTAAACTCCAAAATAAAGCAAATTGCTAAAGTCTAGGCAGTGAGTATTATGGTAAGGCTCCTCTTCTCTTACCACCCTCTGACTCTTCCGCAAAGTCCGATCCCCAAACCGAAAGCCTTGATCCGGGAAATTTGCACTTCAACCAGTGGTATTACTGATGACCTGATGAAGATCTAACAGATCGAAACGTTGTCAGTATTTAAATAAAGAACGTCTTGCTAGTACCTTTGGTGTGCGGGCTCCATCCAATTCAATTATATTAGTACATCCCATAAGATCCAATAGAAAGAAATTCGCAAGACTTTGGGAAATAATCCTCCAGTTGTCTGTGTCTGACTGTTCACACACCCAACTGCCACAGCTGCCTCACTCAGGTGCCACAAACGGTGTGAGTGCCAATCAACCAATCAGCACTATAGTCTGACTAGTGGTGAGTCTTGGGCCTCATTCACGTGTATCAAATGCAATCAAACAAATTTGGTGGGTCCTTGTTGACATGAAAAGGTTTGGGAACCACTGGCCCTAAATTGTTAAATTGTTCCTCTGGCAGGATCACCAAGATGCTGATTGAGCAGGACGGGCCGGACTGGAGAGAGAAGCTCCCAGAGATCCCTGCGGTTCCGCTGGACGTCCAGCAGCGACACCGAGACAAACCCGTCAGCGCCGAGCTCACCGCGGCCCGCGCCGCCAGGGCCGTTAACGAGGAAGGTCAGTGTGACATCACTTCATCTGACAGCATGAACAAATGTGGGCAAGTCTGAACCAATGTGAATTCATGTGAGGGTACACAGTGTACATTTTTGGTATACAAAAGTGTGTGTGTGTGTGTGTGTGTGTGTGTGTGTGTGTGTGTGTGTGTGTGTGTGTCAGTGTTGTTTTTGGCAGCAATTATTGTTTTAGTTTTAGTCATGGTCTCTTCAATAGTTTTAGTCACCCGGAATGTTTTAGTGTTAGTCTAGTTTTAGTTGACTAAATCTACAGTTGATTTAGTCGACTAAAATGTATTTTGGCGGGCCTTGATGCGGTCGTAATGACTGTTTTTACACTTGCTGAAACCAATCTACAAGCCCACAACGCGTCGCAACGCGACACGTGAGCTTGTAGATCTGCTATTTTATTTTACATGCTTGTAGATCTGCTATTTTCAGCATGCAACTAATTGTAAAATGACTTATACTGGATCTCTTGTCCACTAGTACCTTCCTAACATTTTAGTCTAGTTTTTATTTGTTGACGAAATTGTCAGTATATTTAGTCTTAGTTTTAGTCATCATAGCTTAGTTTTTATTTAGTTTCCATTTAGTTTTCGTCAGTGAAAAAAGGTAGTCGACGAACATTTTTCGTCTTAGTTTAGTCGACGAAAACAACACTGTGAAGAAGTACATGTTTTGTCAGAGTCACATCCCACTGATACTTGGACAAGCCTGACATCATCGACATGACATCAGAGAACGACAGGGACGCTGTTATTGGATACTGTCCCTGTTCTCCCTCTCTCTCTCGCTCTCATACACAATTCAGACAGACCGATTTCCCTCTATATGTCCAAGAGATTGTAAGTTACGCAATAATATATCTGCGTTCAAATCCAGGAGGCGTCAGCAGTAGCAGAAGTGTTGCTCATTTTCAACACATGAACAAAATTTGACTGAGGGACTGCCATTGGATTCCTTTTTTAGAATTTTTGTTTTGGAGTTGTGGCTTATAGAGTAATGTCTTGCAGAGAAACAGCGAGATGAGAAAACAGGCTTCACTTCTGTGGTCTCTAACATTACACCTAGCTACATGTTTAAGCATTTATTTAATATATACAATACATTTCAGCTCTGATATTTACTTCAGACATGCTCTAGTATGTGAAGAGGCTGCCTGTGCTATTAACACATTTGTACATATCTGTCAAAAGGATAAAACACACATAAAAAAGCTTGAGAGCTTATTTCCGTTGTGGTTTTTTCCTTTGTTTTCATTGTGAATCTTCATTGTGGTCTCGGTCTCGGTCAGAGTATCTGCGTGTCTAAACGCTGAGCAATGGTGAAAGCAGTCCTGCTGACTGTGACTGGTGTGTGTGTGTGTGCGTGCGCGCACGTGTGTGTGTGTGTGTGTGTGCCTGTGTGTGTGCGTGTCTGGGAGCACTATCAATAATGCACAGGGAAGATGATCTTCACAGACTGTAGTGCTGCTGTAATGGAACGTTTCGGGTCAGGTTTCCACCGGTACACTGACAAAATAAGGCATTGTATGTCCTGAAATACACTCGTATACATACAGTATATTATGGCATATGCACACATTGATAATGAAGTGCATTTTTTTAGCGCTTTTCCAAGGGCTCAAAGCGCTTTACTTTTTTTAAATATTTTTTTTTATCCCACGATTTTGTAACCCATTTTTCATCCCTTTGTCAATGATCTAATGTGATCCTGGGCTCTACACACCCTCCGCCAACCTTGGGAGCAAAGGACTTGAACTGAGTGTCGAAGTTGCTCCTTTACACCTGACAGGGGGAGTTTCCCTGGTTGGACGTAGCGCATGGAAGGAACACGTTATTCACAGTACTCAAAGCGCTTTACAATGGTTCATTCATTCATACATACATTGGGAGGTGCAGCGGCGAACAGTCGACGCCAGCGTCGACTCACTTCCCACATTCACACACCAATGGTGGCGAGCTCACACCGACCTACTCATTGGAGGCAATGTAGGGTTCAGTGTCTTCTTGCCCAAGGACACTTCTTCATGTAGGACAGGAGGAGGAGCTGGGATTCGAACCGCCGACCATTGGACGACCTGCTCTACCTCCTGAGCCACAGATGATGACACACACAAACACAAATTCTGGGGGTCCTTGACATGAAAAAGGTTCAGCACCACTGATATAGAAACATAGGGTTTTCAGAAAACTGTCAGGATTTAGAAGACATTTGTAGAATCGTCCTCAGCACTGGGCGTGTTATTTTAACTTTTTAAGCGTATTATAATATGGCAATAAAGTGATGCAATTATTGTTCAGATCGGTCGATTTTCCATTGCAATTACAGTAAAAGCATTAACCTGTATCAACTTGTTTCATCTGTGGTCGTGACGTGGACGTGACCTTTTGATTCATTAAGACTAGAATAAGCAACATGCCTTGTTGTGTCACATAAGCAACATGCCTTGTTGTGTCACATAAGCAACATGCCTTGTTGTGTCACCATTGCTCTTTTTCATCATTAGTTTTTTGTTGTTGCTACTTGTCCCTCATACAGCCAGGAGAAAAGAGGCCCGTTTAAGCGCACTGAAGAAAGAAGGCAACGAGCTGGTGAGGCAAGGCCAGTTCCAACAGGCCTTGGAGAAGTACAGCGAATGCCTCGTCTTGAAACCAGACGAATGCGTGCTCTACACCAACAGGTATGCAGTGATGCACCATGGGAAGACTTAAACTACTTAACTGGCGTGCCCTTTTTTGGGCATGTCGTCGTCATAGATGCGATTTTCGCCGCATGACACCCCTTTTTTGCTGTTTTAAGCATTATGTTATACTTTAGCTATCGAGCAATAGCAGATCTACAAGCTCATAGCGAGCTTGTGGGTCTGCTATTTTGTTTTTATCGTGAAAATGTGGCGCACATCTTTGAAAATGTATTCTTTCAGAGCGAACGTTTTTAACTCGAATCTTTGCTTCTGGGAGGTCCCTGGAAAAACATGTTTTCAGATGGGGGTCGGCGGCCAAATACAGATGATAATTCTGGGGGTCCTTGACATGAAAATGGTTCAGCACCACTGACATAGAAACATGGGTTTTTCAGAAAACTGTCATGATTTAGAAGACATTTGTAGAATCGTCTAAATGGGTTGAAGTATAGAATAGGTTAAAGCCACATTGGATAACCTGTTTAGGTAAAATATATTACTTTTAAATGGTGTTGGAGCCCCAATAAAACCCTATCAGTCAAGATAGGGTTGGGATCAATCAAGATTTGGTTTGAGATTTATTTTAGTAATATTGTCTGTTTCAATGTCATTGTAATGACAGTAGAGGGTGCTAAATGATCAGCCAAGTAAATGAAACAGCATGTGACTCTGGTCTGATAATCTAGAGATGTACACTGTGACCCTGAATCAAGGAGGGTGTAAGTATGGTGTTCTTTTATTGTTATGTTCCAGTGTTGTTTTTGGCAGCAAATTTTAGTTTTAGTCGTAGTCTCTTGAAACGTTTTCATTTAGTTTTAGTCACATTGTCACCCGGAATGTTTCAGTTTAGTCGATTAAATATCACGAGACTAAATCCACAGGTGATTTAGTCGACTAAAATGTGTTTTGCCGGGCCTTGATGCCATCGTAATGGTTGATTTTACACGTGAGCTTGTAGATCTGCTATTTTCAGCATGCAACCAAGTGTAAAATGACTTATACTGGATCTCTTGTCCACAACAACACTGTTATGTTCTTTTTGTTTTGTAAAAACAAATGTGCAATATTCTGCTATTAATCCTTAATCCTTCCAGCTCTTTCGTGAACAGAATTATACATTTGACCACTTTTATCCAGTCAGGAGTGACTTGTTCCATTTTGTCAACCAAGTGGAATTGTATAACTTCCAATTCCACTTGGTTATGGTATATATCCTGTTTTAAGTTCTCTCTCCTGATTGGATAAAAATTATATCCTGACCTTAAAAAAGTATTTTCTGTAAAGACGCCTGTTACTGAACAAACTCCCTATTTATAGCAAATATTTGTATTTGAATATACAAAAATATATCACTTACACCACGTTTAAGTGTTGGACCACATTGATACATAGCATTAGAAGGTAATTTGGTTTAACCCATTTAGACCTGAGGACGATTCTACAAATGTCTTCTAAATCCTGACAGTTTTCTGAAAAGCCCATGTTTCTATGTCAGTCGTTCTCAAACTATTTCATGTCAAGGACCCCCAGAAATAGCAGAATTAGCTTGTAGCGCGGCACTTGTAGATCTGCTATTTTTCAATAGCTAAACTGCTAAAGTATGACATAATGCTTAAAACCTCTTAAACCCCAGGGGGGTCCAGGGGGGAAATCAAAAACATCGGAGTTGGAACCTGAGACCTTGACCAGCCCCATTTACCCGCTGAGAGCTGTTCATGAGGTGGACAGCCGGCGGGGGCAAAACACCAAAAGGGGTTCCCGTCCAGAATTGGGTTAAACATCGTAATCTGTATGATCTGTGAAGAAAAGTGGGCGATGCAAAAGGAAGGAATCAATGTCACCCTCTTTGATTCATTCATGTTCCATCCTTTACCGTCCCTCCCAGAGCCATTTGTTTCCTGAAAATGAACCGCTATCAAGAGGCCAAACAGGACTGCGACTCAGCCATCCAGATGGAGCCGAAGAATAAAAAGGCATTCTACCGAAGAGCCCTGGCATTTAAGGGCTTAAAGGTGTGTTGAAGAGCCCTGGCATATAAGGGCTTAAAGGTGTGTTGAGGCTGGCATATAAGGGCTTAAAGGTTTGTTGAGGCTGGCATATAAGGGCTTAAAGGTGTGTTGAGGCTGGCTTATAAGGGCTTAAAGGTTTGTTGAGGCTGGCATATAAGGGCTTAAAGGTGTGTTGAGGCTGGCTTATAAGGGCTTAAAGGTGTGTTGAGGCTGGCATATAAGGGCTTAAAGGTGTGTTGAGGCTGGCTTATAAGGGCTTAAAGGTGTGTTGAGGCTGGCATATAAGGGCTTAAAGGTGTGTTGAGGCTGGCTTATAAGGGCTTAAAGGTGTGTTGAGGCTGGCTTATAAGGGCTTAAAGGTGTGTTGAGGCTGGCATATAAGGGCTTAAAGGTGTGTTGAGGCTTCTTGCAGGAAAATATTTCTGCGAGGTATTAATAACTAAATTACATCATTGCAAATGCAAAGAAACCTTGGCATTGCTTTGCCAAAGTTCCTTTCACCCAGAGTGTAGAGTAGGAGAGTAGCGACACGCTTTGATCTCGCCGCAAAGCGGGTGCCTATGGGCTATAGTTCCAAACATTGCTCCTATGGCTGGAACTATCCCATTGAGATAGAATGAGCACTTCCGCATTCCATTGTTATAATGGGAGTCAACGCTAGTGTCGCCACTCTCTTACTAGACTACTCTGCTTTCACCAGTTCAAGATTGTATAACTAGCTGAACATCACTGCAGATTATATTAAACATTGTTGTGTGATTGGTCAGAAATTCAAGGCTCGTCTGATTGACTATTAAATAATAGATGAATATAGCACACACTTTATCCACTGTGTCCGTCACTAGAAATGGTGAAATATCCATGACAAATTATCGAGCATTGACGGTTCATATATTAACAAAGAGGAGAGGTGTCACCGTTCAGCGGGGTGTAACATTCAGAACTCAAAAAGCATGCATTATCTATCTATCCACAGATAACATTTTGGCGAGCTGAATCATTAATGCGTGCCTTAATACCAGGGGCGTGCACAGACCTTTAGAGGGGCAGGTGCTCAAGTGAAAAAAGGGCACCTTGTGCAGCGCGTGGAACCGTCCGGTTTCCTTAATAGCACGAGATTTATAGATTTTGGGGCCAAAATAATATATTAGAAGCTTATATATTATATATATAATATATTAGAAGAATTTGAAGGGCAGGTGCTCTAGCACCCCCTAATGTCTATCTGTGCACGCCACTGCTTAATAAACAGGATCAGTTTAGGAGAACTATTACACCCGAAAGCATCGATTTATTGTTTCTCTCCCACCATTTGTGTGCACGTGTGTGTGTGTGACTCTCCCTCCTCTAGGACTACCTGTCGGCCAGTACTGACCTGCAGGAAGTGCTCCGCCTGGACCCCAACGTGCACGAGGCCGAGCAGGAGCTGGAAGAGATGACTGTTCTACTGAGAAAGAGCCTAGTGGAGGGCACCGCACGCACCTAGGGTACGATACTGATATGGTTATAATACGGCACCGCACGCACCTAGGGTACGATACTGATACGGTTATAATACGGCACCGCACGCACCTAGGGTACGATACTGATATGGTTATAATACGGCACCGCACGCACCTAGGGTACGATACTGATATGGTTATAATACGGCACCGCACGCACCTAGGGTACGATACTGATACGGTTATAATACGGCACCGCACGCACCTAGGGTACGATACTGATATGGTTATAATACGGCACCGCACGCACCTAGGGTACGATACTGATATGGTTATAATACAGTACCACACACACCTAGGGTACGATACTAATACGGTTATAATACGGCACCGCACGCACCTAGGGTACGATACTGATATGGTTATAATACGGCACCGCACGCACCTAGGGTACGATACTGATACGGTTATAATACGGCACCGCACGCACCTAGGGTACGATACTGATATGGTTATAATACGGCACCGCACGCACCTAGGGTACGATACTGATATGGTTATAATACGGCACCGCACGCACCTAGGGTACGATACTGATACGGTTATAATACGGCACCGCACGCACCTAGGGTACGATACTGATACGGTTATAATACAGTACCACACACACCTAGGGTACGATACTAATACGGTTATAATACGGCACCGCATGCACCTAGGGTACGATACTGATACGGTTATAATACGGCACTGCACGCACCTAGGGTACGATACTGATACGGTTATAATACGGCACCGCACGCACCTAGGGTACGATACTAATACGGTTATAATACAGTACCACACACACCTAGGGTACGATACTAATACGGCACCGCACGTACCTAGGGTACGCTACTGATACGGTTATAATACAGTACCACACGCACCTAGGGTACGGTATTGATACGGTTATAATACAGTACCGCACGCACCTAGGGTACGATACTAATACGGCACCGCACGCACCTAGGGTACGATACTAATACGGCACCGCACGTACCTAGGGTACGCTACTGATACGGTTATATACGGCACCGCACGCACCGCATTATATTTGCGTTCTGTATGGACCGAGTGTGCGGGAACCCCTTTTGGTGTTTTAAGCATTATGTTCTACTTTAGCTATAGAGCACCGTCCTGACGTCACTGTCGAGGGCGCCAGTCTACAGGTTTGTGAACTTTTTATTTGCATTGATATCCCCATAGGGGGATTTTAGATCTCTTCATATAAGAACTGTGTTACTCTCTACAATAACAACAAACTTACCCTAGGCTGTTTATTACATTTGTCTAGGTTTGAATGGCTGACTGTTATTGCTGTGGGAGCAGAGAGGAAGAGCTGAGCGCAGGAGGAGCACTGCTGTTGCCCCCGAGGATGAAGGTCTATCCCCGTCTCTCCGTACTCGACCCCCCGTACTGTACGCACAACAGTCTCCGTACTCGACCCCCTGTACTGTACGCACAACCCGGGCAATAGCAAATGCTGAAGAGCAAATATATGTTGACCTTGGACTGCCTCAGACAAGGGACCAGCTTATTCGACTATGTGCACCATTTGCAAAATGCGTGCAAACAAATCACCCCCACACTTCTTCCATAACCCAGAACACTACTCTTGATGAGAGGGGCAGCTTTATTAATAAAAAGCTGAAAAGAATAAAAGTCAAGCGACAAAGTGACTTTGCTTGCAGAAAACCAAGTCATGATCAATGTGAAATGAAAATGCAACTACAGCATCGATCGCTGGACGGCCGTGCACCCCACCGTCGCCAGCACGAGTTACGGAGGGGGAAAAAAAACAAGACAGCTGTGTGTGCCTTATTGGTGTTCAGACCATAAATGTGATGAACTTCATTGTCATTTGTTATTTAGAATTCATTGCCTGAATGAACACATTTTTCCACTCCCTTAGGTGAAAACTTGAACTATAATTTGTTTCGTTTGTAAAATTGTTATGTTGGGGCCTGAATGGAAAAAAGAAATACATTTTTATCAGCATTTTTCATCTTACCCTCCTCTTCAAAAGCCGTATACAGTAGATTCCAAAACCCTTTATTGGACCCTTTGGAAGCTGTTAAACGCATTTTGGGCGGGAACCCCTTTTGGTGTTTTAAACATTGTTATAATTTAGCTATTGAAAAATAGCAGATCTACAAGCTCATAGCTCACCACAGAGTGGCGTGCTACGAGCTTGTAGGTCTGCTATTTTTTTTAAATCGTGAAAATATTTCAAAACCATATACAGTAGATTCCAAAACCATTTGGACCCTTTGGAAGCTGTTTAAGTGTTAAACCCTTCATTGGACCCTTTGGAATCTGTTTAAGTGAAACGTAATAGTCCGTTTGTACATCTTTGCTCGATCATTAAACTGCAACGATCTAAGTTAGGAACTCAAGCTGGCTGTACATCATGCTAATTTACTTCCAGAAGAAACAAAACAAGATGTAGAAAAGTGTAGAAATAAGAACTTAATGAGGTTTTCGAACATTTTTAAACTGGTATGGGACAGCACAGCCTATTGTGAACTAAAAGTGGCAAAACAAACAATTTAGCCAATTACATTATCTGACATCTGTGGTAAAAGTTTGTCGAAATAACCATTACCACCCGTCTTGAAATCACGAAGTTGTCAACTAAATTGGTATAAGATTGTTTGTTTTTTCTTCTTCTGAAATTCAAGGTAGGATTATAGATTACTAAATCACGTACTGTATGATTCTGGTCTCAGGTGAAATCTTGAATGTAACTAAGATGATTGTCTAGTGTCTGTGTGTGTATAGATAAAAGGGAAGTATTTCTTTAGGTTAGCAAGTTTCCAATACACATCTCTCCATGATTATTTTTTACAAAACAATGTTTTGTGGCCTACTCTTATCAAAAAGCATTGCCGCATCGAACATCTGACTGAGCATGTACCGAATGTAAATACATGAATGCATTGTAAATACTTTGAATGCAGAAGTAAATTATAAATTGCATTGTGAATGCTTTGATCGGAGACTTGTTTTTCTGTATTCACAATGTAAGTGCAGCATGTAAATGGTGGGACAGGCTCGACCATAGGACAAACAGCAAAGTTCTTCATTTCCAAATTGCTGTGCCACACAGGAGTTAACTACCATTAGAAAACGAGACCCCGTGTGGGGATAGGAGGGCACAACCAGTGTCTAGTCTAGTCACAGGAGATATATTGAGTTAGGACACTCCCGATGTATATCCAATGGATATTCTTTGAATATATGTTTTTCCTCCAAATCATTCTTTCAAATTCCAAATCAACTTGCAGTCGATTTGGAATTTGTTTAGGTGTGCTCAGATAAAGAAGAATACCAACGCTTGCCATCCTTAGAATGGCGTTGATGAAGCAGGTGCGATACATGAACCACGTGATTGCATCAGTGCGAGGATGATCAAACTGTGCCGTAACTTCATTCAGGCCAGTTATGACTACTCGTTATGTAAATCAGCCATCACCCACCATGAGTAAATAGGTTTATGAAAGGGGTGTGTGTGTGTGTGTGGTGTGTGGAGACTAAATAAATAAAAAGCAACCAAGCTTGATTCAGAAATGTATATATTCTTTTTTAAAGATATGCATTTACATGCATATTATAAAGCAACAAATTAGGAAAACACATTTCAATAGTTATAAAGTATACCTGGCACTAGTCTTCAAATTACAATATAAAACTTGCAGATATTTTCACAGAAATTAAACAGGCCTCAATCTCCACAGAGCGAATAAGCACATGGAAGTGAATTCTTTAAGCTGAAAATCGAAGTGAAATCCAGATTTTCAGGGTTTAACTGAAGTGTTGGATGCTTCTTTAACAAAAAAAAGAAGCCGGAACAAGCACAAGTTTGCCAAAAATGTACAGTGTATGTGAAACCGTGTTGGCCCTATTTGCTGCAGATAAGGTACACAGTCCTTTCACCTACCAAGCTTTTAGCTATAGTAGAGAAGCATTTTCTGTTGGTTCTAAAACATTTTTAAACCCAGAACCTCCTAGAACCCTTTATCCAAATAATGTGCCTGAAGTTTTCCATTGCATTAGTTGTTTTGTCAAGTAATGTCTTCCAAGAGAGCAATCTTTGGTAGGCCACAACATTTTAGTGTCCGTTGCCTTCACTGAGGGATGGGTCAGCATTTAGCATCAGGCATTCTTTATTCTCCTATTTAAGTTTTATATGCATCATTTGAAGACAGTCAGGGAAAAAAACTAACTAAAGCTCCCCTGAAAAAAATAAAAGGCACTGTGAGACCAATGGATATATAACGGCATCCATCGTTAACTGGATATGTAGAACACCTGGATACATAACTCAGATTTACAGGACAGCGTTGAAGTGGTGAAACTTAATTAGATTTATACATAGTCCTCAATCAACAGATTAATTGGCCTTAAAGGGATACAGCAGCATACATTTAGCTAAGCTCTCTCTGATTAATCTAGTGCTGAAGACAGTGAAATGATCAATTGTATAGTCTAAAAATGCTGGTGTATTCCTTTACAAGTGTCATCTATCCTTGATCGATTGGATAATATTAGGCATCTCTTTATATTTCCAACATGTGCAGTGAGTCAGGTTGAATCTCCCTCCTTCCTTAGTGACACTAAATATATCAAACAATTGGTTTAGCCGTCGTATGTTTGTCTGTAAGTCAATATTCAAGAGTTTAGAGTCCAGTTTCATACCGGTGGAAAAAAATAAAGTGGGATGATGGGAAAATCCTCTGTGGTGCAGAACAAGCTGAATGAACCAGACACTCGGTTGGCTCCACCAACAAACCAAAAGACACCCGCTGCCTCCTTCATGTGCTGCTGCATCAACGTTATTGAAATGCAAATCAGCCTCAAACATTCTTGGACTTTCAAAGCTTTGGCCCATCTCTGAGGGAGGATACAACCCTGCTCCCATAGCTGGAGGATACCCCTGCTCCCATAGCTGGAGGCTACCCATGCTCCCATAGCTGGAGGATATCCATGCTCCCATAGCTGGAGGATACCCCTGCTCCCATAGCTACCTATGAGGGAGGATACCCCCCTTCTGCTCCCATAGCTGGAGGATACCCCTGCTCCCATAGCTGGAGGCTACCCCTGCTCCCATAGCTACCTATGAGGGAGGATACCCCCTTCTGCTCCCACAGCTGGAGGATACCCCTGCTCCCATAGCTGGAGGCTACCCCTGCTCCCATAGCTGGAGGCTACCCCTGCTCCCATAGCTACCTATGAGGGAGGATACCCCCTTCTGCTCCCACAGCTGGAGGATACCCCTTCTCCCATAGCTGGAGGATACCCCCCCCCCTGCTGCCATAGCTGGAGTATACCCTGCTCCCATATCTCCCTATCAGGCAAGGACTATTAAATAAGGTTAGGAAGCGAAGGCCGTACGATGGACTCCATGTTGCTCCCTGGAAGGAAAGATACATGCGCAATTGAGGCCAAGGAAGCTGAACGCAGAAGTGTTGGCTGCATAAATATAGCCCATTGCACATGTTTCTTTCCTTCCAGAGAGCAACATGGAGTCCACTGTACGGTCTTCGCTTCCTGTCCTCATTTGATAGTCCTTGCTATGAGGGAGGATAGCCCTGCTCCCCCCAAGGAGGTGAGTGAAATATAATGTGTGTGTGTATATATATAAATTAAAACAAATTAAATAAAATAAAGTTGAGAAGGAAAATTACTATTTGGGATTAAAAACAAAAAAGGTAGATGGGGTGGGGGTTTTTGTAACCAAAACGCCTGGGTTCTATAGTTAGTATAATTACACCAACATTAGATGACATTTCAGAAACTGTAATGGGAACCCTTGGTTACACACACAGGCTGTCAATCATTTTTCACCAGTGTCATACACTGGTGAAAAATGTGCATAATGTGGTTACATTTGCACACACACACACACACACACACACACACACACACACACACACTCAAGAGTTAAATTAACACAGGGATTTTACTGTGTAGGGCTTGTGGCAACCACACATTTCTTATAATTGAAACCTTCCATTTCTTTACATGTTGAAATAACATCAGAGGAGATATGTGGGCTATGGTTCAACTTTGAACTGAGAGCTAGTCAATGCAACCCACCATGTTGGTTAGGCTGAAAACATACTGTAGGCCTTGACCCAACACGAAAAGCCACTTTCCCAAAATGGAAAATAAAACAAAAACATAACATAAAAAAGAAAGAAAGATCAACATCTTAAACCATGAGTAACATTGTTTTTGTTGAAAAATACAGTTTTGCTATTGACTGGTCCCTCTTTAAAGTTTAAACATAAAGCCATTGACTGGTCCCTCTTTTAAGTTTAAACATAAAGCCATTGACTGGTCCCTCTTTTAGTTTTAAGTTTAAACATAAAGCCAATACAAAAAGTGAGACTGAAAAATGGAAAGCTTGATAATGTCGCTGTGGTGTACAACTGTGGCTGTGAAATCTGCACGCCCGAATCTCATATTAACCACCATGAATACCACATAGATGTACATCTGATGAAAATGTGTCAGATAAGACAGGGGTTCTCAACCGGGAAGGTTATTGTAGCGGCCAATTTGTATTGGTGGTGGGGAGGGGGTAGCGAGACATGGCCAAAGCATTTCCGGGGGTCCCCAGGCAAAGAAAACTTTGAGAACCCCTGAGATAAACCGTATAATAGCAGCTAAACTTTTACAATTCAATAGACCATTTAACTTAATCCCATCCAATATCAGATTCATCTGAGAAAGAAAAGAAAAGAAAAAACACCAACGTGATTATTTTGGGGCTGGCATATTGATATGGAGAAGAAAGATAATTACAACCCAGTCTTGTCATGGCTTTCTGAGGAGACCATCTCTAGTCTAGCATATGGTAATGACTAGACAGACTAGAAGCCTGACTTGTACTTAGTTGCACGCTGGTGTTGCGCCCCGACAACAGCCCATCTACGAGCTCACTCACAGCGCGTTGGGAGTTCGCAGATCATTCGCTGTTGTCGGAGTGCAACACTGCCCCACCACGACCAAATATAAAATCAGGCATAACATAGCCTTCTGAAACGCATATATCTAAATCCCGGAGCGGTTGCGCAAAGACCCGCCCGCCAGCACTGTTTAACGCAATGTATTTGTGTGTGTTAGAAGTTTTCTTTCGTTTAATTACTCATGACAAAAAAAATGTAAAATGTATTTATCCATAAAATAAGCAAGGCATATTACATATAATTTTTGGGGTCCTTGACATGAAATATTGAGAACCACCGATACAGAAACATAAGGTTTTTCAGAAAACTGTCAGGATTTTGAAGACATTTTTTTAATTTCGACGTCAGGCCTAAATGACAGTGCGCAACCGCTCCGGCATTGTAAAATAAGCTTGTGAAACATTAACATCACTCAGATATTCCTGCTTTTACAACCACTCCCATGTACGCTCAACTCTACCTACTGTAATCCTCGCTGCTCCAGTCACGTTCTCAACCAATAAGCCGTCTTAACCAGCACGCAGTGTCAACCAATCTGCTTTCAGCTTACTGGGCTTGCCATTGACCGATCTCCCTCTTAACTTCACCCCCCGCCCAACTCTTGTTGCTACGTAGACTCTTGACATTCACACAGAATTCATGCCTCCATAGTAGACAAAAATAATTATAATAATAATTGGACTAGAGTGTTTTTAAGCCTCAAGCCTAATTTACACTTTGTCGCTCGATAGTGTAGAAAATAACAGATTTCCCAAATAATTCATGCTATCCCGAACATCAGATTGTTGGCTGATTTTCAAGGTGACAGGCATCAGATTATTTTTCTGATTCGAGCTATAAAAAAAAAAATCAGCCCACAACCCTATCGTACGATGAAGTATAAATTAGGATTTGGCCCCGCCCCCTCACCACCTGTTTTCCTTATGTGCCACAACCGCATGAATTAAGGCTAACTGAGCTAGTAGTGTCTAAGGGCCACTTCACCCCCTATTGTAACCACATCTTATTTTAATGATGTTTGGGAGACAAACAAACACTTTCCTAGTGGTTTATATATAGTTAATATGCGTTTATTTTATAGATATTTTAGTATTTTAAAAGTGCCAGTAGTGAAGTCATGGACACAGGTGTCACTTCCTTCCCGGACTACATGTTGTCTCAGTATATGCAGTAGCCGTTGCCAGACTTGAGCGTCTAGGCGCGGCCGTTTTCCGCTCAGAACCCCTTTTGGTGTTTTAAGCATTATGTTATGCTTTAGCTATTGAAAAATAGCAGATTTACAAGCTTGTGAAAAACACAAACCTAAGAACCCCAGGAAAGTGTTTCTCGTCTCCCAAACATCATTAAAAAAGACCTGGTTGCAAAAGGGGGTGAATTGGCCCCGTTAACAAAGCCAACAGCAGCAGGGCCATAGTGGGCCTTTCCTTTCAGATCTCGGTCTGTACACAGCTCCCCCTACTGGTGGGACTGACAGCACGCACTCCGCTAGCATCGTAGTTACTGGTCTCTCCGAGATCCTCGCCCTGTGCCGCCGGCTCTAACGAAGCGACGTCGAGTTCCGTTTCTACGACAAAATTGGCACTCTCCTCCTCGGCGATGTACAGGAAGGTCCCACCGCCGCCGGCCCCTTCCGGCGAGGCGGGAGGAGGAGGCGAGGGCGACGAACAGGAGGAGACGCGGCGGAAAAAGGCGGAATAGCCCATCATCTGAGACGACGGGTAATGCTCCAGCCGGTCGTGCTCCACCTCTGGCATCGGGGTGACGTTGTTGACATCGTTTAGGGGATGAGGTCGGACGTCGGCGGGCGGAGCCGGCCTCAGGGTCTCGGGGTCGGAGCAGCTCAGCTCCGACGAGAAGCGGCTGCAGTGGGAGTCCGCCACCGAGGGCAGGCTGCCGCTGAGCGAGGGCGAGTCGAACTCCGAGGAGTTGGTGCTGCGCTGCTCCAGGAGCCTGGCGTCCATGTCCTCCTTGATTTTCGTCTCCTCTTTCCCCTTTTTCCACAGCTTTCCTTTGCCCTTGGCGGTTCCTCCGCCGCCCCCCGAGGAGGAGAAGGAGGAGGAGGACGTGGACGGCTCTTTGGACGACCAGCGGGACGCGGAGCAGCAGTGGGTGTCGTGGTGGTGGTGATGCTGCGGGCAGCAGCAGGTGGACAGGCAGGGGCCACCTCCCCCCGCCGCGCCGCATCGAGACCCAGCCTCGCCGTCGCACCCGCCGTCTTCCAGGCTGGCGCTGGCACTGCGCTGGCGCACCGTCACCTCCTGTTTGGAGTCCACGTCCATCTGCGCGTCCAGACTGCCGTCTCTGAAACGCACAGAGTATTTATACATTACAATTATTACAGAAGAACTTTGGTCACCCTGGTCATTCATCCCGTTCAGACCATTCTAAAAACAGCTTCTATATTCCAAGTTCTCTGAAGAAAAACTAACAGAATCACCAAAACAATTATTTCTCAGCCTCTGTAGCAAATAGAAACACGAAAAGAATATTCATTGTGCGTCAAATAGCTCACATTTGAGGGATGATGCGTTTCCCTATTCTAGGGTTGATCTACAAGCCCACAACACATTGCAACGCAACCCTGTCGGACATCAGTCAACCTAAATTAGGTGGTTAAACATTTCAGTATTCTTGGGAAGCTGACCTTTCCAAAGGCATGTAAGCATTAAGGATGGATCCAGCCATGGCTTTGGTGCTAGCGTTGTCACTGATGGTCCCAAGGCTGACCGTGGCCGACTCTCCACTCAGACTGCACCTCTCCTTCTGAACGTCAGCCTGGACCTCCAGCCTGGGGGGGGGGGGGAGGGGGGGGGGGGGGGGGGGGAGAGAGAGAGCGAGATCGAGAGAGAGAGAGAGAGACAGACAGAGACACACACCATTAGCATTTCATGGACAGGTCATTGACGCTTCCCCGTTCACACCAATGAGGGTGCGTCGTTGATTAACACCCTGAGCGCACAGGGCGGAGTTCTCCGCCCTATCAATTAGTAACGCCCAGCGCTTAGGACGGAGATTGATCAAAAGGACGGAGATTATTGATATCAAAACCGATCGCATCGCTCCACAGGCTGGGAGTGTCCGTTGTGCAACATTCGATGTTATTTTCCGGTGGGACGTCATCGAAAATGTCCCCCCACATTTTAACCGACGAGATCTTAAAACATGAATAACTCTTGATCTAAATCATTCCGTCCAATTTTAAGAAAATAATTAAATCAATGTTAATTTAACTCTGAGAGTGTACAAATGGAGCCAAATGGACCCGTTATGAACCACTGGCCTAGGGAACAACCGGTATCGATACATGGCAGATTTTAATGTCAGGATTCCTCGTCGTTACCTGTTGTAGCACTCTCGTCGTTACAGACCCATAAGGGTCCATTTGGTTACCTGTTGTAGCAGCTACCAGACAGGCTGCGGTGATAAGGGTCCATTTGGTTACCTGTTGTAGCAGCTACCAGACAGGCTGCGGTGATAAGGGTCCATTTGGTTACCTGTTGTAGCAGATACCAGACAGGCTGCCGGTGGTAAGGGTCCATTTGGTTACCTGTTGTAGCAGATACCAGACAGGCTGCCGGTGATAAGGGTCCATTTGGTTACCTGTTGTAGCAGCTACCAGACAGGCTGCCGGTGATAAGGGTCCATTTGGTTACCTGTTGTAGCAGCTACCAGACAGGCTGCCGGTGATAAGGGTCCATTTGGTTACCTGTTGTAGCAGCTACCAGACAGGCTGCGGTGATAAGGGTCCATTTGGTTACCTGTTGTAGCAGCTACCAGACAGGCTGCCGGTGATAAGGGTCCATTTGGTTACCTGTTGTAGCAGATACCAGACAGGCTGCCGGTGATAAGGGTCCATTTGGTTACCTGTTGTAGCAGCTCCCAGACAGGCTGCCGGTGATGCTGGCCCCGGCCAGGGCTGTGGTGCTGGCGTCGTCGCTGAGGTTGTCCCTCTGGGTGGAGCCCAGGCCGCAGCGCTCCATGTGGCTGCCGCTGGCACTGAGGCTCAGCCCCGTGAGACCCCCCACACTGGCCCCGTCGCCCAGGCTGGGGTTGTTGAGACGAGTCTCAGCCACGGACGTCGTGTCTAGAAAGAGAGAGGGAGAGATATCAGAACAGGCCTCAGGACGATTCTACAAATGTCTTCTGAATCCTAAATGTTTCTATATCAGTGGTTCTCAAAATATTTCATGTCAAGGAGCCCCAGAATGATCTGTATTTGGCCGCCGAACCCCATCTCAAAATATGTTGTTCCAGGGACCCCCCAGAAGCAAATATATGAGCTAAAAATGTTTGCTCTGAAAGAATATGTATTCAAAGATTTGTGCCACATTTTCATGATTTTCCAAAATGGTAAATGGTGCATTTATGTAGCGCCTTTATCCAAGTCGCTTTACATAGATTGTGCATTACATTCACCCGTTCACACACACACTTTCACACCGATGGCGGCGGAAACAATGCAAGGCACCAACCAGCACATCAGGAGCAATTAGGGGTTCAGAGTCTTGCTCAAGGACACTTCGACACTAACACTGGGGGAGCCCGGGTTCGAACAGGCAACCTTGCGGTTACCATCCGGCCACTCTACCCCTGAGCCACCGCCGCTCCCAAAATCAGATCTAATCAGAATATCAGATCTACAAGATCATAGCGAGCAGAAATCCTGCTCGTCTCTGTGGCGAGAGAAGGCGAGTCAATCAATCAATCAGTCCCAGGTAGAGCTACTCACCCGTTGCGGCTGCTCCACTGCCCACGTTGATGTCATTTTCGTCGTCAAACTCTATGCGGACCCCTCTGCCGTTGCCCGCGGACACGCCACAGCCCCCGCTCCGACACAGGGAGATGGGCACCACCCCGTATACGTATGCCAACATGATGGGCACGCCGATACCTGCATTGAAGCAAAACATACACTTAGTAACAAGGAGTAAAATCCTCAGAGTTAAAGGGAAAATGTCACCAATTCCAACGTAATTCCCCATTGTGTGGGAGATCAATAATATAATTGTGGCAATACATAAATACCCTATATGTTTTGTTATTTCGCTGTGAAATGTTGACTTCATGAAACGAGCACACAGAATGTATGCAATGAAATAGCAAATCTTTGCTACAGGATTATTTTCCACACGTAAATATATGGGATTCATGATGAAGATTGGAAAAACTTTCATTGAACTCTCCATACAAATGGATAGATTAACAGAACACTGAATATGTTACTGTGTACTTCACTAGTTCTACATTTATCCACACACTTGAAAGGGTATGTTGGAAATAACATTAGTTGAACTAATAAAGTCCATTGTTGATTTATACGACTAAAACTAGGACGAAAAATGTTCGTTGACTACCTTTTTTCACTGATGAAAACTAAGCTATGATGACTAAAACCAAGACTAAATATACTGAATAAAAACTAGACTAAACTGTTAGGAAGGGACTAGTGGACAAGAGATCCGGTTGCATGCTGAAAATAGCAGATCTACAAGATCGGCTATTTTCAGCAAGTGAAAAAAATAAAATAAAATTGAGCCTACGACGGCATCAAGGCCTGCCAAAATACATTTTAGTCGACTAAATCAACTGTAGATTTAGTCGACTAAAACTAGACATTCCAGATGACTAAAATGTGACTACAACTAAATGAAAACTATTCAAGAGACTATGACTGAAACAAAAATGTGCTGCCAAAAACAACACTGACAAAGACGACAGTAAATCAACATTTAATTTCCTACCGACAGTGACGGCAGCGACCACGGGTGAGACGATCACAGACAACGTCACCCCGCCGGCGATCACCAGGTTCCTCTTGTGTTTGGAGACGTCCTTCCCCTCGTAGCGAGTATGGATCTGATTGAAGAGAACGGAAGTCTGTTATGACTATGAGAGGTCACAGTTGTACACACAGCTGCATAATGAATAAATACATACAAATAAAACTAATAGTTGCTGTTGTGCATCATTCAAAAAGGTACATTATATTAGAAATGTCTATCAGAGTGAGTACCGGTAACCAGGATGACTGCACTAGGGCTTTCACTACTAGTGATTTTTACTAGTTGACTAGTCAACTAGTACAAACAAGGTCGACTAGTGGATTTACTAGTCGACTAGTTGAATAGTCGAATAGTTGAATAGTTGCTTAAAGCCGTAGCCTGCACATCATCAAGGTATTTCATTTGAACATGGAGACCTCCATATGGGATTGAACTGTGGGTATGCTATTCCCTAAAACACATTATGCAAACCACACCCGGATTTTCATTGGCTACACGGTCCTCTTTTACTGCTTGTTTGCAGCTTGAATTATGTAGCCAACTAGTGCACAAATGCTTAAAGCAACAAGTACGATGTGCCATTTATAACACTTGGATGGCACGCTTGTTGACGAGCGAGTCCATCAGATAATCGGCGTGCCACTGGCACTCGCTTTGCCTAGCTCACGAGCGAGCCTCAAGGCCTTACTGTCGGCACACATGCCTTGTTGTCAAGTTAGGTAAAGATTACTGCGTTGGGGTTATGATTTTAATAAAGTTGTTGTTGGAGAGAATGACATTCACACAATGTAACTGGTTGAACCGGTGCCATATCGCTCTACCATAGTGGTTCTCAACATTTTTCATGTCAAGGACACTCCTAATTCTGGGCGGGAACCCCTTTTGGTGTTAGCATTACGTTATGCTTTAGCTATTGAAAAATAGCAGATCTACAAGCTCATAGAGCGCCACCGAGTGGCGTGCTACGAGCTTGTAGGTCTGCTATTTCTTTTATCGAAGAACGACTGACATAGAAACATATACTTTTTCAGAAAACTGTCAGGATGTAGAAGACATTTTTAGAATGTGATCTCAGGTCAGAATGGGTTAAGAGGATCACCTTTCTGCCCACGTAGACGGGGATGCCGATGATCATGGCAGGGATGGCGATGCCAGCGATGAGGGCGATGCCCACCGGGGCTCCCACCAACGTGCCCAGCTGCCACAGGATCTTCTTCTTCCTGCTCCATGGCTTCTTGCCCCAGAAGGTACAGCCTGACGGACTGAGAGGTCCATCGAGAAAGACAAAAAAAAATGTGTTTTCAGAAAATTGATTCATACGAACCAAATGGTTCCATTTATACACTCTCAAAGAGTTCCAGAAACACAAAAACACAAAAAAAACAGACTGCATGCAGTTGGCAGAATGTCAACACTCGGTAACTGGGCTTATAAAACAACTGTGCGTAAACACTGGTGGGAATGATCAAGCGTGTGTAGTAGGGTGGTCTCACCTCAGGTAGTGTTACATACTGCATTGTGTCAGAGTGTGTAGGGTGGTGGTCTCACCTTATGACTTTTTAGTCATAAGGTGAGACCACCACCTACCACCTAAGCTAAATGTAGTGACAATTTCGTCAACAGATAGAAACTAGACTACAAATGCTAGGAAGGGACTAGTGGACAAGAGATACAGTACAGTACAAGTAATTTTACACTTGGTTGCATGCTGAAAAAAGCAGATCTACAAGCTCACAACGTGTCGCAGCGCGTGTAAGGTGGTCAGGGTGGTAGGTAGCGGGTGTGTAGGGTGGTGTAGGGTGTAGTGTGTAGGGTGGTGTAGTGTGTAGTGTGTAGTGTGGTGTCTCACCTGAGGTAGTGCAGGTCAGAGATCTCCTTCATGCACAGCCAGCAGAACTCACAGCCGCAGACGGCGCAGGTCATGTGATTGCAGCTGCCGTCGTTCATCTTGATGATGTAGGCGGCGCAGCGAGGACACGGCTTGATGTCGTCAGCTAGTAGAGAACCCAATGTTGTTAACCCATTTAGGCCTGACCTAAAAATCCTCCAGTTTTCTGAAATAAATATTTTCACGATTTAAAATAAATAGCGGACCTACAAGCTCGTAGCACGCCACTCGGTGGCGCGCTATGAGCTTGTAGATCTGCTATTTTTCAATAGCTATGTTTAAATGTTTAAAACAACAAAAAGGGTTCCCGCCCAAAATGGGTTAATATTGTTGAATCTATTCTAGGATATTACAGTTGAATGTTGAGCCTATGACATTAACGTTCAATCTGGAATCTAGCTAGGAACTTTTAATTTATTTAAAAAATGTACATATATTTTAACATATTTTAGGGGACAACTCAATAGTCAAGTGGATAGGGCGCATATTACCACATGGGCTTTCACATATTTCAATTTATACGCAAGTATAGCTACAGAAATTGTGGGAGAAAACTTTTTTCCATTATTTGAAATCTGCGTGTCAAGATGCGACTCGTTGTGAGCTTATAGATCTGGTATGTTTAGAACATTTGGACAAATCTTATCTTATGGGGCTTATTGGCATAAAAACAAGTCACATCAAAATGTGACTCCTTGTGAGCTTATAGATCGGCTATGTTTAAAACATTTGGACAAGTCTTATCTTATGGGGCTTATTGGCATAAAAACAAGTCACATCAAAATGTGACTCGTTGCGAGCTTATAGATCTGCCATTTTTAGAACATTTGGACAAATCTTATCTTATGGGGCTTATTGGCATGAAACATTTTCAAAAGGGCACAAAACATTTTCAAATGTGGCCAAATACACATGTGTCTGCGTGCGTGCGTGTGTGCGTAACTACCTGCGGCTCCACTCTCCTGGCTGTAACTGAGAGAAGAGGACCTGAAGGTGCGCAGGCGGAGGCTCTGGGCTCTCTGCTGCCGCGCGGCGTCACACGTCTGGTTGGGATGCCACAGCTGCTTGCAGTGGTAGCAGAACTCCGTGCCACAGCCCTCGCGGCCGCATGTGATCTTTGGACAGCTGGCACAGCCGAAGGCGATGACGGCATACCTACAGCGGGGGGATTGGGGACAACATGCGGTGGTCAGCGGTTAAGGTGTACTGGTAGCTTAGTGGAGGACCTTTTCCTCGATTAAAACTAAGACGAAAGATGTTCGTCGACTACCTTTTTTCACTGACGAAAACTAAATGGAAACTAAATGAAAACTAAGCTATGACGACTAAAACTAAGACTAAATATACTGACAATTTCGTCAACAAATAAAAACTAGACTAAAATGTTAGGAAGGGACTAGTGGACAAGAGATCCAGAATAAGTCATTTTACAATTGGTTGCATGCTGAAAATAGACGTCATCAAGGCGTCAAGGCCCGCCAAAATGCATTTTGTTCGACTGAATCAACTGTCGATTAAGTCGACTAAAATCTTATGATATTTAGTTGACTAAAACTAGACTAACACTAAAACATCCCAGGTGACTAAAATGTGACTAAAACGAAATGAAAACTATTCAAGAGACGATTAAAACTTGCTGCCAGGCCCAGGCCGTAGCGTAACGGTCTGGGCACCGGACTGGTGATCCAGTCGAGGTGTGCCGCGGGTTCGACTCCCGGACCCGACACGGCCTTTACCGCATGTCATCCCCCCCATCTCTCTCCCGTTTCCTGTCAGCCTACTTTCTATCCCTTAAAAAATCAATAAAAGGCGTAAGCCGCAAAAAAATATCTTAAAAAAAAAAAAAAAAAACTTGCTGCCAAAAACACTGATGTGGGGACCAGACACCAGGGCGTAGAAAGATAAATGTTGGACCTAGTTAGAGAAACAGTAGGGCAATTTGTTGTAGGTAGAGGAAAATACTATACAGTTTTGGTAATGCATCCCTGAACAGCCTCCATAAATCATAAATCATGTGTTACAAATAAGCAAAGCAATATAATCATCGTTATGAATGATATGGGCGAGACACCATTAACTTAAAATCTGGGAAAACGCACTCAATGATAGTAAAGTGTGGATTCAGTGTCTCATGCATCTTATTCTTTGTCGGGAGTCGGTCTGAATATTTATCAAATCAATAAACAAGAAGTCGAGCCCACCTGTATTCTGGGTAGGTAACAATAATGACAATAATGATCTCACCCAGGTTGAACCCTGGGGACTGTTGCGGTCGCTCGGAATGAATTAACACACTTGTGCTCTTGTTTACTGCGTTGTACACCGGTCACCATGGAAAACATCACAAGCAGATGCTAAGAAAAACAGAACCGCAGGCAGTGGACAGAATGTCAATACTCGGTCGCTGGGCTTAAGTGTACACAACTGTGCGTAACACTGGTGAAAATGATCAACACGCATTCTGCGGCTCGCCTTTCTCCAATTTAATCCATTCAGAATGGGAACCCCTTTTGTTATGCTTTAGCTATTGAAAAATAGCAGATCTACAAGCTCATAGCGCGGCACTCGGTGCCGCGCTACAGAAAACTGTCAGGATTTAAATTTCGACGTCAGGCCTAAATGGGTTAATAATAATAATATAAGCGGTAATGGCTGATTGCTTATCTCCAGCTCATTGTCCTCAACCTAAACTACAATGTGGAAGCTAGAGGGAAGACACTCATTAGGCTAATGCATGCTACTGCTACTCAATAATAAGACTCACAACATAGTGGAGCACCATCTGGTTTACTATGCAAAATAAAAAATATATATGTACGTAAGTGTATATAATATGAAGATTCTGGAATCCTGTGTGGAGTTTATTTAATGTTCCATGTTAGAAATATACTGTAGGCACTCTTTAACAGCTACCAAATTGTTTAAGATTTTTATAATCCTGTAGTCCAGTTTAACTGTCTGTAAGAATATTGTGTCTATAAAAACAAAACTGACACACCGAAGGGGCTTACAAACTCTAAAAGTTGGGTTGTTTCTCAAAGCTCAAGCTAAACGTGAAAGATTCACTTACTTTCCAACCCTAACTTAACCATAGACGACATACTCTAACTCATTCATGGGCAACTGGTGGCCCGCAGGCCACATGCGGCCCCCACCTTCACTTCATGTGGCCCTCAGATTCATTTCGGAATACTGATAGGTTATTGATTTCAGGCTGCCGTTACAAATTCCAAACATGCAAACATGACCCGCTTTAATTACTTAGTCTAAATTAGCAGCTTGCTGAGTAGTATTACAAATAATGTTATTGTCTTTTTAATGTCCAATGTATTTGTATTTAGTTAAAGGTATATTCAGTGATTTCACTAAAAAAACCTTAGGTTTCATTTTTGGCTGGGACCTAAGCTTTTCATCCAATCAGGATAGAGAGCCAAAAACGAAACCTACGGTTTTTTGACCCCCAGGGGTTAACTGGGGACAGGGAGGAACTCCTTATATGTGACCGGGGCCAGTGGTTTGATATACAAGGGGGACATGGTCATTTTTCAGTTTTTTACATATTATGAAACTGCACACTGTAACCTTTCATATGATCTATTGCTCATTGAAATTGGTGGAAAAATGAAGATATGACCATTTGAAACTTGTTGAACCAGAAATGCCAAATTAGATAATTCCCTCTTCAAAGTTTCCCTAGAATTTGAGCCCAGGAATGGGTGTGACAATAGATACTTGTATCCACCCCTAGATACTAGCATAAACACTCCCCCCATCCACTCCACACTGTCAACTGCACGTAGGCTATAATTTATTCCATGAAGTTAATTGTAGTTTTAGACCCATGCTTTTAATTGCTAAATAAAAAAAAGATGTATGTTTACATTACATTATTAATATGTATAAAGGTACCTTTTTACCCCTAAATGCATGGCTTGAAACAGCCGTGCACTGATGTGAAAGAGTTAAAACCTTACCAACAGAAAGTCAGGGGGAAAAATACCTTAGACGTGTGTTATGATCCTTTTGTAAGAAGATCACACCAGGATTTGTACTACACTATGTCTTCACATTCAATATTTGAGCTGTTCTTCTAACAACAATGTCATGGATTGATCAAATTATATAAAAGGATTTCACCGCGACGCGCGATGTTATTCATTCATGTATTGATCATCAGGCAGCTGCATCCAACGGTAATAAAGTTACAGAGATTAAAACACAGTGCTAAACATGCACATGTGTACACTGAAATAAAGGGCATAAGAATGGATTTACAACTAAGACAATCTCGTCAGAACACGTGTGGTGTGGAGACCTCAAACAAACATAAAACTGGCAGCAACTTTTCTTCAACTTAAATCAGTTAATTTATACTTTTATTACAATATCCAACAGCATCATATCAAGTTAACAATAATGCTGATGTTGTAGGCTATTTACTATTGTCACAGAAACACACTGCACGGCTACTGTAACTGGAGAACAAAGATAGCTACGGCCAATCGAAACGACACCCCCAAAATACGGAAAATAGTCTTTCATTATAGAGACATTTTTGCAACGTAATTACAACGACTTAATGACACTAAAACGACTTTCTGATGGAATAAAAACATTCTTTAACATTCCAACTGTGTTAATGTGGCTAAAAACGAAAACCACAAAAAAAAAAAAAAGAATGTATTTCGTTCTATAGTGACATAACCGAGTTGGCGACTTGTGGTTCAAATCACTGGACTGGGACACATATGGTCAGCACACTCTATAGTAGAGAGGATTATCACAACAA
Source organism: Protomyctophum parallelum (assembly GCF_964188405.1). NCBI lineage: Eukaryota > Metazoa > Chordata > Actinopteri > Myctophiformes > Myctophidae > Protomyctophum > Protomyctophum parallelum. The sequence goes on along the minus strand of NC_139697.1, from coordinate 27,298,720 downwards.
AACAAAAAAATAAGTGATATTTGAATTAAGTGAAATCACTGAATATACCTTTAAAATGACTTTTCCCAATAAAGAAAATAGGATAAAAATCAGGATTTAAATTCAAATATAGCAAAAATAGCCGATCTACAAGTTCAAAATGTTTTGAACTTTTAGACCGGCTATTTTTGCTATGACATGTATGCAATGTGGTGAGTATGTCAAAGTTGCCCACCCCTGCTCCAACTCTACCATCTGATAATGTGACACAGAAAGATAATCACAACAATAGCAACCAATGTCTTGGGAGAAGGAGAGGACGATTATACAACAGACGAGAACATTAACCGGTGGAGTGTGGTGTGGCAACGAGCCAGATCCAAATTGATTAGAAGATGAGAGGGCCTGTTGGGTTGAGAGCATTGATGAAAGAGCCATTATTCCAAGAGACACAGGGTCACTATTGTTGAATCGCTGTTGTACAAAAACATTGGGAGAATGTGTTGGGTAAAAACCACAACCATTATGGAACACTTCAACTGAGCCCACAGCTCATAATGACGTTTCCACAACCACTTTAGGGGCAAAATAAATTGGACTACATCTTTTTTTTTTTTTTTACTATAGTTCATTTTACAAGGAGCAGCTGCTGTCGTACCCTGTTGTACGAATCGTTAATAGTGACACATAGTGATTGATCCAATGGCCCAGTGTTGTTTAATATAATTGTACAACCTGCAAAACAATAAAATATTAATTTATCAACTCACTCGCGGCAGTGACCGTCGTGGTACGATGCGTTACCGGCAGGCTATAAAGACACCATTTCCTCATATCTTGGTGTCACAAATGGCTGACTCATTAAGTTAACAACATGAAAAGATGCATTAGTGACACAGCCTGCCTGATATTTATAACCCAGACATCAATAAAGGAAGGAAGTTAAGCTGCTGTCATCCACACAATGTCTACACAAAAAGCCAAGATGTCAAACCTTTTGAAGTGCGCTCAATTTAGCAACTCATTATGCTATTTTGGGAACATGCATACCGGTATTACCGGCCCCACGTCACAAGGCGTCTGAAGTTCTGATTTACGAGTGATATTTTCAAACCTTTTCTTAGGATTTTGTTAACCACGTTCAACCCGGTGCCCGTATTTTGAAAATAAACAGCTCTACAAGCCAACAACACATTGCGGCACAGTGAGTGTTATAATCATGATCGCCCATGTCTGTGTACTTGAACGTGAGACACAGTGTACTTGATATGTATTGTGTACTGCCTGAACTGTAGCATACTTTATAGTTAGGCTACGAGAGACATCTCGGTGACAGCAAGGTCAGCCTTGCTGCAGTAGGCACGTTATTATGTCTGATATCTTGTCGTCACGTCATTATGATCCAGCACTATATATGTTCCTGTTTGTGTAATAAACTTTGTGAACCTTTAGCGCGATACTGTCTCGTGTCACGTTATTGTTCTCCCGGGCCCGCCGCCACAGTCGCCGTACCGAAGGAATACTTCAACCGGATTATCACACACCACCCAGCCTGCACACACTAGCTGTCTGTCAAACCAGACGAGGGTCCAGTTTACAACAGTGAGCACAGTTGTAGATCGGCTACTTTCACTGTGTAACACCGTCGTATAACAAGTATTTGTTCGAATACCGATATTACTCGGGCCGTAACCGATACCAGGTACGATACGAGATACTCAAGTACTCGTAACTGGCCCCGATACTCTGACCTGAGTACCAAAACATCCAATTGACACTAGGCTGAACGAATGCAACAGGAGCACTGCAGCAAATCGCCAAAAACAACCGATCTACAAGCATAAATGACAACTGACAAGTGTAGGCATGACAATGAAATTAAATTGGACTTGTACTCGTACTCGGTCTGATAACAATGGTATCGGGACAACTCTAATAAAATAAGTACTTTCCTGAAGGCAAATGGGGTCATTCTGACAAATAAATCGGAACCCATTATCTTACCCACAGTCTGGCGCGGGGCACCAGCGACAGTCCGGATCGGCCACCAGCCACCTCCTCAACATGAACTCCTCGTACTTCTCCATGAGCGCCCGGTCGCCCAGGATCATCCGGATGTCGTGGGGGTTGAAGCGCTCCGAGCACTCGGGGCAGCAGATGTTGACGCGGGACTCCGAGATCTCGATGCGCAGGTACTGACGCAGGCAGTCGGCGCACGAGCGGTGGTGGCACGTCATGATGTCCGGGAAGCGGTCGCGCGCGTGCCGCAGCAGGCACAGCGGGCACTCCAGCAGCTCCGACGACGACCCCGTGAAACACCCGGCCGCCAATGTCAACTCCGCCACGCCCGGGGCGGAGGCTAGGGACGACGTTTTGTCGTGGCACGACTCCGATTGGATGCTCTCCGTGCTCGCGATGGCGTCCACCCCGACGGCGGCCTGGAGGGGCCGCGCCTTGCGCTTGGGGTCTCGATCCGGTCGCCGGTGGCGCCCGAAGAGCGAGTGGAGGGACAGGCGGCGTTTCTTCTGCGTCTTTCGGACCGAGGGGAGGCTGATGGAGGAGGCGGCCGAGTGGAGGTCTCGCTCCGACCCCGAGCCGCCGTGGTACTGTTGCTGCTGGTGGTGTTGGCGTAGACTGCCCATGGCGGCAGAGGGTGGTGGTGGTCCGTTGGTGCTGGAGGAGTCGCACGCGGAGGACGTCACCACATCTGGTGACAATGCCGGGGAGGAGGGGGAAGGGGACGGGGAGGGGGGACTGGGCTGGGGTAAAGGGGACAGGGTTGACAGAGGGGGGGAGTTGAGCTGTTAGGACATGGTGGTTGAGGCCGATCTGTGGGACTGTGGTGTGGTTTTGGCTCCTGGTCCAAAACACAGCAGAGGAGGTTCGGTCGGCTGACTCAGTCAGGCGTCAGGGGTCACACACCAACCTATGGTGGGGGGGCAGAAGAGAGAGAGGTTATCATAAACTGATGCAAGAACGAGCTGTGGAACTCATGTCAAGGTCTTGTTTTTATGATCCAGTGTGTGTGTGTGTGTGTGTGTGTGTGTGTGTGTGTGTGTGTGTGTGTGTGTGTGTGTGTTCGCTGTCTGCTGTGTGGCCTGCCCTATATCTCGTCATCCCAGACACATAACAAACAGGTGGTCGACTAATAGACTTCACGACAAATCACACACATAGCCTACAAACCGTAGTCTGACAGGCTGCGGTTAGCCTCCCTAGTCGGGAACCAGATGCAGAGAGATGGCGTTAAAAGTTTTACCAGGGAGCAAGTTTAGTTTGAGAGAAGTATTAAAAACACAACACAGGGTGTGCACTCTGCTACACACAACATTCATTCTGGTGGTACAGTCCAATGTTTGGATGTTGTTGCCAGACTCCCCCTTACTGCAGCTAACCCTGACACTAGCAATGGAGTCAGTGTGAATCACATCATTTCATCTGCTGCTGCTTAGCCCCTACCATTTGCAAAAGGCTAAAATGGCGCCTTTATCCACACCATGCATTAACAATCACCCAGTCACACACCGAATGCATAAGCAATCATGCAAGGAAGCAGCTTGGGTTCGGGATCTTGTTCAAGGACACCTTTGAACCGAGAACTTTCTGATTCCCCTGATGGCCACTCTAGGTTCTGAGCCAGTGCCACCAGTGATCAGGGTTTATATAACAAGCTCTTGGCTCTGCTGGAATTCTGAACCAAACGCAATTAGACATTGCGCCCGTTGTATTACGCACGGTATATACAGCTTTTATACAGCAGGGTAAATCCAGCACTTTATTACACCCCTTGACAATTCTTATGCTACGCTCGTGCATACAGTAATTGGACACAACTTTCTTGACACTGAACACTCTGTGAAACAAAAACAACCTCTTGAGCAAAAAACGTCCAAATGCTGAGCTCTGTGATTAAAGCCTAACCAACGCCACTCGTTACGTTTTAACAAGGTAAGCTATAGCAAAGTAGCTTTTACACCGTCGTGGAGAATCCACATGTAGGTTGAGATGGAAAGATGTCACCAGTAAAGAGAAGACAGAGAAGAGAGTCAGTCTGACAATAGACTATGCTTTCTATGGCATAGGCAGCTCCCGGCAGGATCCGCCGGGAGAATCAAGATGCAGCTGCGTGACATCAGACTAATTAATTAGAGCGACAGAGAGAGAGAGGAGATGTGCAGCTACAAGAACCACAACTGCTCTCAATAACCAACAACAATACCCTAGTAGTCTATAAATACTATTTGAAATTAAGAAAATGCCAGCACTCATTACATGTCCTTTTTGCATGATTTGAAAACTGATTTGAGGAAGGCCAACGAGGCCGAAACACGTACGTTGTTCACTCTTGTCAGATGAAAATAAAGTCATGCAAAAAGGACATGCTGGCATTTTCTTCATTTCAACTTGTATGTTCGAGCCTTGCTCCTAGAAGGATTTTGTTCTAACCTGGAGTGCTGCGGGTTGTCTACTTCGGCAGTACTTTCTCAGTCAATAAATACTATGCATTCTCTTTCCAAATAACCACTTATTAGCCTGCGGCCTGCCTATTTTGCTACTGAGTGCCAACACAATATATTGGTAAAGCAATGCTACAAAATGCATCGTAACTTACCACAAATAACTCTCTGGCCTCAGGAGCATGACTCCGAGCTTCTTATGCCCACAACTAGTCCAGCACCGAGCCCAGGACTACAATTGAGAACGGCATGGATCACCCACAGAGCCAATGTGTCACCCTGGGCATAATACTGACACAATGCTGCTATTGACGCGGTCAAAGGGTGCCATTTAGCTGCCGTTTGGTGAGCTAAATCTAGGCATATGACAGCATCCTCATGGGACAATTGCAACAAAGAAGAAAGAATCATGTACAGTATCTAAGAATCTATGTACGGCACCAGTTTTTTTTTCTTCTTCTTATCCGCAGGTGCATTGTTGTCATCATCATATACAGATGCCCTTCAATGCATGGCAGATTTTAACTGGGTAGCATGCCTTTAAAATATTAAAAATAATATTTATGGACAAAACACCGATAATCTATGTCTTGATATTGTTAGTTACGGGCGGCTTAGGGGTAGAGTGGCTGGATGGTAACCGCAAGGTTGCCAGTTCGAACCCGGGCTCCCCCAGAGTTAGTGTCGAAGTGTCCTTGAGCAAGACTCTGAACCCCTAATTGGTCCTGATGTGCTGGTTGGTGCCTTGCATGGTTTCCGCCACCATCGGTATATGAATGTGTGTGTGAACGGGTGAATGCACAATCTATGTAAAGCGCCTTGGATAAAGGCGCTATATAAATGCACCATTTAGTTTCTCTCTGGGTACGCACATGCATAAAGTGTGTGGTTAAAGTGAGTTTATTTTGTTTGGCTGTATGGGCTGTCAAGGCCAGAAAGTAGTTTGTCAGTATAGGCGTTACCGCATAACTGCCAGGTATGATGACACGCATACCCTCTATTGGAAGACACATACAAGACACAAGAAAGAATACACAAATTCTAATCTCTATTTATTATCAATTTAGGGTTAGTTCAGATTTTTGGACTTTGCCCGAATCCTGTGATGGGAGTTCTGGTCAATCAATTAATACCTTTGCAACCACTATAATAATGACGTATTTCGTATGAAGTAATTCCTGCAGCTTTAAGTCCAAAAATCTGAACTAACCCTTTAGGATATAACATTTAGGGATGTGCACAGCGACAGTTAAATTAATTTTGTAAACCGGCGTTAAGTAAATTCTTTAAGTTATAATTAAGCAGATGTACACCAGCTCACCATGTGCTGCACAAGCTTGTGGATCTGCTTGTATATCTGCTATGTACAACCCAGCGCTCAACTAAAGTATAAAGTAAACAAAGCCACCCATAATCACTTGGTAACTTTTGCAAGCCAAGAAACAGCCAGGGCACCTTCAAACAAAGCTATATCACGGGGAATAATCTTTGTGCTTATGGCAGAGAATCTGATTCAACCATTTGATGCATCATTTACATTCGGGAGTCCCCATCTCATAATCCCATCCCATCAGTGCACTGGTCCAGGGTGGCCCCTTAAAAAACAGAGGCTGCTGTTCTGTCGATTAAATCTAGTGACCACAGAAGATAATTATACACGGTGGGCTTCTCCTCTACCACTGGCTAATGGTTTGGTCACTTCCTTACCTCATAATTCCACGCACGGAAACTCTACCGACTTGCAGCCTGGCTTGAACCATACATAACAACTAGGTCTGATGATAAATTGGACTTGGAGAACTTAAGTCATGTGAGCTGGAGGAAACTTTAACAGGACAGAGGGGCAATTTCAGGCAACCGCGAGGCAATGTGAAATTACAATCCTGGACTGCAATTAAATGACAAAAGCCTGCCTCTGACTGTGCTGTTAGCTTGGCATACTAGGGTGAGGGTGAATGGGACTTACTCACTGTGTGACTGTGGTCACAATGTGTGTGTGCGGGCGCATGCCCACACGCGTGCATGTGTTGAAGTCGTGCTGTCCTGGAGCATACAACCACCGCTCACGAGCTGGGTTGGTGTCCTAGTTTCCTTGGACACTCAAATCATAATTCGTCCCTTCATCGACAGAGAATTCTGGTCTGTAAACCCATTTAGACCCGAGGCAGTTTTCTGAAAAACCTATCTTTCTATGTCGGTGGTTCTCAAACATTTTCATGTCAAGGACCCCCAAAAATATATGCAATTGCCCGCCGACCCCCATCTGAAAATATGTTGTTCCAGAGACACGCCAGAAGCAAATATATGAGTTAAAAACGTTCGCTCTGAAAGAATATATATGAAGATTTGTGCCACATGTTCATTGGATTAAATCTGTGCAAAATGTGTTTTGCAGAAATCAGCCTCATGGTGGCGCTATAACCAGCAGATGTTTTTCCATGGCCTATAGTGTGCATACAAAGTTGTACACAGATCGATGCAGTTATAGGTAAAAACAGGAATTGCCCTAGGCGCACGCACGCACACACACTCTCTCTCTCCCCCCATGCCTTTGGCCTGGTGGAGACAATAAGCATGCAAAACAAAATGACCATGGTCTTCTGTCTGCCAAAATAATCATAAATAAAAGCAAATAATGATGGTGAAAAGAATTTCTCACTACCACTACCAAAAACATCCTGGAAATAGATTGCATAACGTGCTTAGTGCTTACTGGGCCGTTTGTTTTGTCAACAATTCCTTCCATCATTAGTATCGAGACTTGTAGAGAGAACGTCTCAGTCCTAGTTATCCAATGAGGGCTTTCTCTTCTTGTGAACAGAAACTGAAACGTTGCTTTAACAGAAACGTTGCAACAACTACAGTATGCGGTTCTCCAGGGATACCATCTAGTCGCACAAAGCCACATTTAGATAAATCCGGTCCGCAACCTAAATTAGTTGACAGTGACACCCCATGCATATTTATATTAGAGAGTCTAGCACATATGCAAGTAAGTAAGGATGTATAGGCCTGATCGAGATCGAATCCTGGACTGGTTGAGTGTAATGAAAGGATGGGGAGTTCCTGGTGAAGTGATGTGTATCTCTATTCTCTACTGAAGTCTAACATTACAAAAGCTACAAAACACACAACATAAGTGACATTTTAAGTTGTTAACCCTACCTCATGTCATGTAAGACAGGTCCACCATGCCATGGTATTCTAAATGCAAAACGAAATTGTTACAGACAGTTCAAATCACTAACACTGTTATACAACAGTTATAGCGACCGGGTAAAATGTTTCTTTAGAAAGTGTTCCATTATAAAGTGTTCCATTGTCATTTCCGGTGACATTCCAGCCACAAAACAACTTCCTGTCCATGACAATGAATTCAGTTACTAACATTTAGGATTTCAGGACACTGTCTGCACTCTGCAACTGCCCAGACACTGGACAGTGAACACAAAGTTAAATCTCTATTATACATAGTTATTCAGGAATTTTGAATAACTAGCTACCATGTTGAAACAAGTGACTAGTATGTCAGCTCTTCTGTGAATGTTGCTGCCAATCGACATCACAGACATACTTCTACATCAAAATGCAAGCCTTGAAAACTTGTTACTACTCACCCCTATCCGGTACCCATTCAGCTTGGGCCAGAATTCTGTCAGCTGGGATCCAAAATAACCCTGTACTACTTAATGAATCTCTATTTAGCCTGTCATTGGGCAGCTCAACCAGTGTAAGAAGGCATTGAGCTCACACAGAGTGAAGACAGGAGGCTTAGGAATGAATGAACACCTCCCTTTCAACACTATTTACTAAACACTGCGAGTGTGCAAGGTACTTTTCCACAGCATCTTGTCCACTGGGCCTGTAGTTAATCAAACTAACACAATTTAATAATTATAATCGCTAATCAATAATTTCATAATTGATTAATAAACCATCCCTATTAATGTTGTGTCATACGAGAAAAAAAAGAATGAAAATATCCGATCCACATGCTCAAAATGCTATAATCGATAGATGAAGCTTAACGGTGCATGTGCTTATTTAGCTTTACATTAAGATGGAATATCCGTTTCTCTGTTTTTTCCGTCACACGCCATTTCATTTATAAGGAATGGAATACTATATATATATATATATCCATCCATCACAAAGTGGGAAACAGAGGATTTAAACAGCAAAGAGTGAGCTTGAGTGACAGTGTGTGGGGCCTGCCCTGGGCATCGGGAAAATCCACCCTATCGCTCCATCTATGCCGTACATCTCTCACATCAGAGTTGACCGACAGTACCTTCACTGTCTGCCCTCTCCGCTGAGGCAAACGGCTTTTCACCCCAAACAGCGGGGGTGTAGGAAGCAGATGGGGATGTGAGGGTTTGGGGTCACCCCCTTCCGCTCCAAGCCACAATGAGGGAGGAAAAAGACACCAACAGCTATTCACAATCCTCCAGCAGTGATGCTGGTGCCTGCTTTTCATCCAGATTTAAATAAATGCATTTGTAATTATTTCAGATATGTGAAGCGAGAGTGACAGAAAGAGAGACAGGCTTGGACCAAACTCGGGTCAGAAAAGCTCACAAGTTGCATAAAGGTCTGCGCATCAACTGACTGAGCAACCAGGCACATTCATTACCTCTTCAAATGCTCCAATGGGGAGTCTTTATTACACATAATGATAAACAGATCCCGTGACCTGAGGTAATGGAATCTGAACCGATCCAAACTTGATTTGCTCATATTCAAAAACGGAAATCAGACCCATATGGGTCGGTGGTGGCTCAGGAGGTAGAGCAGGTCGTCCAATGATCCATCAGGGTCGGCGGTTCGAATCCCGGCAATCAGTGTTTGAATGCGTGAATGAAATTGGATAAAGGAGCTACCGGTATATAAATGCATTTTCGGTTTGGGGGCAGGGTGAGGGCTGGTTTGGTTTGGTTTATTAGAAAGAGATTCCGTGTTATTCCTACACCAAGACTGTTTAAGCTTACCAAGAGTAGGCTAATGAATGAGCCAAACCTACAATCCACATAATTGTAGTTAAAAATGTGAAAATACAAGTGGGAATAAGTGGGAAAGGCATTTTTCAAAGACTAAAGAACAGCTTATCAAACTTTACTTCCTTCAGCAGATCTCTTGAACCACAACTCAGGTTTAACAGGTTTACGGAGATTTGAGTATGTGTGACAGACAGCCATTGCAATTCATACTCAAATTAAACGCCAAGTACATGAGGTGTGCTCACCACTGCTGGTACGACTGCTGCTCTGAGTCGTAAAGCTCTCTGCTGCTGTCTGGGTACAACTGCTGCTCTGAGTCCCTATAGAGCTCTGTCTGTCTGGGTACGACTGCTGCTCTAAGTCCTAGAGCTCTCTGCTGTCTGTCTGTAAGGGTGGAGAAGGTTCTTGGTCACAGGAGCGGAGGTGCTGACCAGCTGGTATAATCCGGAGTTGGGTCTTGGCTATATCTTTACCTTTACGGACAAGTTAATAAAACTTAAACTGAAAGGCTTAGTTTAGATTCTCAAACAGACTAGATAGAAAATGATAATCCGTCAGACGGTGCTGGCAATATGCCTTATATAAGGAGGGGATGACGTCACAACTAGGTAGGCGTGACATCAGCCCTGACACTGTCTGGGTACATCATTCATAACCTAATCTGAATATATGGAGCCGGCCAGCAACTCTAGTCTACATCTGACCTCAAACCCTTAGATCTCTATATATGGAGCTGACCTCACCTGTTCTGACATTCCAAATGTTGATCCCTCCCCTCCCATCCTTCCTCTTCGATGTCTCCCTTTTGACTGATACCTGTCCACTCAACAGGCCCGGTCCTGCCTGGGCCCTCATCAAACCCTGTACACTCAAGACACTGCCCCTGCTGCCACCCTTAGATCTCCATATATGGAGTTAACCTGTTCTGACATTCCATGTGTTGATCTGTCCTCATCAAACCCTGTATACACTCAAGACACGCTCCATATATGGCCAGGCCTCATCAAACCCTGTACACTCAAGACACTGCCCCGCTGCCAATCTTAGATCTCCATATATGGAGCTGACCTGTTCTGACACTCCATATGTTGATCTGGCTTCATCAAACCCTGTACACTCAAGACACGCTCCATATATGGCCAGTACAGAATTCATTCCCCATTGATCTGATCCCCCATTCCGAAGCGCCAGCGCTTGCCCAGCAGTCTGCCGTCACCCAGGTGGATGAGTACCGCATTAAGGCGAGGTCGAGGTCACTTCTCGCTCTGAGGGCATCTTACTGGTATCATCATAATTTAGCTAAATTATAGCTAAATGATAGTTAGGAACCAAATGGACCATTATGGGTCCATTTGGTTCCATCATGTTGGTGCCAATTGCAAAACATATTCTATTCAGCACGTTTCCTACTGCAGTGCATAATCACAAACCAAACCATACACTTATCTATAATAAGACATCCTCGTTAACCTAGTCAAGGCCATCTTCCCTGACTCCCTGAGTCCAAACACAGGCTAGAAGATGTGATATACATTAGTTTGACGCTGTCTGGGGTTACCAAAATAAAGATTATTTTTGCATGTGATTCCCAGTATTATTGACAACAGTAGCCAGTCTATCTTAAACGTTTTACTTTCCTGTAGTGTAAAGGTTCCTAATCCATTTAGCACAGCCTTGGAGAGAGTGGGTCAGAGACAGGTTAGCCTCTGTACCAGGCTTTCATTTTCTTCGGCGCAAAAAAATGAAAACCAGTTTAAACAATAACTGGACATTAGATAAGAGATAACAAAACTACAGACAGTGCGTCTTGAATGACAGCAGTTGGGTTAGTTTAATCCAATTAAGCATGCCATAAAGTAAAAATGATTGATAATAAAGGATGATTGATGCGTCCTAAACAGCCACAATAAGATACTAGACAGTATTTAGCTAAACATGCCACAGAATGTAAACAGAGACTTCATAATTTCCGTGTTTGTTTTCTTTAAACAAATATTGGTTTAAATAGTATTATGGTATGCTGCTGGGAAACGCCATGGGAAACAACTGTACTGTCTACTGTGTACTGTACAATCACACAGGCCAAATAATAAGGCTTAAACCTCTGATCGACTTGGCTGGCTCTAGAGTAGGCCTATAGATGCGAATTAGTTTCTATTTACGCACGATGCCAGTCTGTTGATTGAGATCATCACGCACTGCGAGGGGGTGATATCTGTATTCTATAATAATAACCACGATGACCATTCAATCAAAAACAGATCTGCTGATTTTGAAGAATGATGTGCAAACAATACACAGCAAACCCCTTACTATAGTGTGAATGCATCCATTTATAAACGCCGCATTACAAATACTTAAGTTGTAACTCTCCGTTAAATGACCACAAATATTAATGATAATTGATTAAGAGACACCGTGTAACTTCTCCAAACTTAGTAATATTAGAGTTGAACGGCTATCTATCATCTATGACTCAACATAACAGAACAACCCCACAGTCAACAAAATAAGGGACAGCATTTGTGTTTACATTTCCAACCATCGACCCTGTGCTGCTTGCTAGCTCCATGGCTAACAGAGGAGGCTAACAGTCTAACTTAATCGATCACTCACCTGGTCTTTAGTTGCTTTATTTTGACACAAAACAGCGAATCCAACTAGTAGTTACAGATATGACGTTATCGGACAAAATAAAAAGTAGTTTTGGTTTTCTTTGCTGACTTCGGGGTAAAGCTGTGGAGGATTTTTAGCTAGCTAAAACAGAGCTGAACGGCTAGCTAAGAGCTTCGAAGACGAGGAAGTTCTTATGTCGCTTATTTACATTTTTAACATAGCTGGATTTGTATCTGTTAGGCGGAATTATTATAGGTCAACGTGTAAACTTCAATGTCCCTGCTGGTGTATCATAGTAAATAAATGGTTCTTTACCTTAGTAGTCGGTGAGGTGTGTCTGACTGTGTGTATCAGAGGTAAATTGATGCTGAAAACTTGGCTGAGCAGCAACTAACTACCCGACCGAGCGCTACTGCCTTAAAGGACCACTTCACCACTTTTCAAACCCGAAACTCAAAGGGCACCTATAGGACAATTCGAAACTGCCCCCCGTAAAATCTGAACCCCCACCCCCTTTTCCCCTCACTGTATGTATCCCCCCCCCCCCCCCCCCATTATTTACTGATGATTTCCTGTTTTTGGCTATATAGGAGTGAATATTTGTATGTCTCTAAATGTTATGATGAATTGAAAAAGGTGGACCCTCTTGTAAACAAGTATAGTGCTTTATTGGGTCGTCCACTCGTTGTATTGAACTTGTGCTTGAAGTGTACTGTAATTCTGCAAACTGTTAATGAATACTTCAATCAATCAATCAACCCAGCTTCATATAATAGGTCAGGTCCTCACTAATAATCATGATAAAATGGCACAATTCTTTTCTACTCGGTCTGTGATGTCACTGGTGGACGGGTTTCTGAACTGCCCACAGCCCTCCTATGAGACAGACTGAGTATAAAAAATGGTGGCATTTTACCATGATTATTAGTGAAGACCTATTATGTGAAGATAGGTTGAAAAGTGGTCCTTTAACTTTGTAAAGTTGGTGGAGATTGGAGAAGTCAATTAGAATACCGGTACTTCTGGTCTGGAGGTTAAAATAAAAGGTTTGTTGACTCCTGTTCATGGAGCCCTCAGACAGACTGTTGTCTCAGGTGGACAGGCTCACAAAATGTTCTAAATGCTTTCTTCTAAATCTACTGTAGCATCTCTAGATAAGAGTGATGCAATAAACACTCAATGTTAAACAATAAAATATTTTGTGTCGACTAGTTAAGGTGGTTGGGACGTCAAAAATTAACATAAAACATTTAACTACTTAAGTAAAGTAGATCACTCTAGCAACTACACTCTACTCTACACTGACTCACTCGTCATTTTCATTGATTTTATTTTGAAGGAAAGATCACTGAGCGGATGTTTTGATTGTAACTGATGACTTGACGCAGATCGCAGTAGAATAGAACACAAGTTGCAGTACAGCTCTTTTGTAACAGTAGGACAATATCGCCACCTTGTGACCAAGACCAGTTTATTTGTGTTGCATTGTATTATAGCATTTTACATTCAATTTCACATTTGTAGCAACGTGTAAAAAGAATGTTATAACTTGAAGTCCTATATTTGTAGCAACCTCCAAAAATGTTATAACTTTTTATGTCCTAAGAGTGAAGCTGGATTTAACAATTTATTAGTTGGTGTGACATACATACATTCCATTTACAGTAAGTTGTATGAATGTATTTAATATTGCAACACACACACACAAGCAGAACCATGCATGCATCATGCCCTGCCTGCAGGCTGGAACAGCATCTGATCCTGCCACTACTGTGCAGCCACTGTGTTAAGTTATACGATAATACAAAAATAATTTAAGACTTTTTTAATTTAAGTCTATGCTTGAATGGCTTGATCCTGTGTAGAACAAATGCACACCCCCCAAGAAAATAGCAATAAAATACACTATTTATTTGACCAATTCTTTAATAGAAATACAGAGCAACATCTCTAAAGATGCTTTGTATCTTCCATTTTATTTACAGTTCTTCAATGTCCTACTTCTTCCAATTTAATAGGCTATGCTTTCCCTGCCCAGCAGGATAAAGTATGTTATTACTTCCATTGTGACAACTGATTTGATAGAACAAGAAACAGAATAAGTAAACAAAGTAAAATTTTAATAAAATTTTATATTACATAATTGTGGAACAGACGCTGCATTTTCCAAGCATACAAGTGTCATGGACATGTTCCAGTAGGTGATGTAATCATACTAAAGACATTCTGCAGCTTAAGAGTGGCAAAGTTTTGACATTTTGACAACCCAACATAAACCAGTGATTAGCAGGATTAATGATCACAGCATAATAAACAAGACCGGGATTGAATACAATAATATCTACCTTCAACAACTGATATCACAAAAACAAACGGTTCTCTCTGTGATTCACTAAACATTCCAAGCAAAAGCATATTAGAAAGCCGATTAGATCCCATTTAAAAATGATTTCTATTACTTTCACAGGGGACAAACAATAAATGATAATGGGAATAAAACAAAATGTAACCAACATCACAGGCTTGTTATTTTTTATTTCCCGATGTGTTTTTCCATCAACTCAGACAAATCCTTGATTTGTAGACAGTGTGGTTAAGATAATCTTGCTATAAAGATTAGCAGACATTGAGGGAATGGCATGTTAGCTGCAGGGGGTGCATTCAGAGAGGGTCAAACCCTCACAACATTACACGGCACAAATTATTCTGTACATTTGATAACGTTTCCCCAAACAGAGTGACCTTGGAGCCGCGGGAAGTGTTGATGTTCATGAAACATTGTGAAAAGAAAAGGGAGAAACCTGCATTGTTCAAGAACTGTATGGGTCTCTCCGGTCACCCCGAAACCAAAACGGACCTGTCTTGGCACAACCACTACATACTCACAAGAATAATAGACTGGATGGGTGAAAGCAGTGTGGTGAAAAGGCAGCCTTCTTTAAACCACTTTAAGCCCTATTGCATACTTGATCGTAACGGCGGTATCGCGTGACAAAAATAGCAGGTCCACAAGCTCACAATACAGTGAGCATTGTGAGCCTGTAAGATCTGCTACGTTTGAGAAATGATGGCTATAAACGACATTCCCTAAATAGGCATGCCAGGTTGAAAAGTGGTCAAACAGCTAAATTAAACTAAAGTGTGGTTCTGCTTGCATCCATCCAATACCGTCAGACTTTAGACCAGTACAGAGTTCATGCAGAGCCTTGCAGGGGCTCGGTTCGGCATCCAGGATGGTACTCCAGTGGTCGCAGGCATTTCATGCCTCCACTCCCTCCAGCTCCGGGGGTAGTGGAGACTTGGGGTGCTTGCTCTCAAAGTGTTGCTTGAAGGTTTTGGGGTCAGGCATCTGGGACTGCAAGAGGGCAACACACAACAATGAGGATAATACAATCATCAAACATTACAGCTGGTTTTAGTTCTTAATGATAGCATTTTTAGCCTCCTATGAAAGGAATAAATCAAATCATGACATACTCTGTACTGCATGAAATAAGAATTGTTCCAAAATGACCATCATTAAAGACATGGGCTTTCTCCAATTAAGACATGCAGAAAATACTGTATGTCTACTGCCCTGTCTAATATGGCAACTGCATATATTATATATATATTATAATATTGGACTGCAAAGAACCTGCAAGAGCATGTCATGAAAATTAAAAAAGCCAATGAACCCGTTTCTCTTTCTTGAAAAGGCTTATTTGAGCCAAACCTTCATCTTTTTTTTTATATTAATTTTATCCAACGATTTTGCAACCCATTTCTTCACCCAGTGTCAATTATCTAATGTAATCCTGGGCACTACACTTCCACTGCCAACCTGGGGGAGCAGCGGACTGACCTCATGCTTCCTTCTATGCATGAGGAGTCCAAGCTGCTTCTTTTCACTCGACAGGTGAGTTTCCGGATGTAGCGTGTGGAAGGAACACGTTATTCCGACCAAATCTCCATCTTGAGAATCCCTTTGTTGAGGCTAATTTTGCGTTAGAAGTTAAAACATGAGCTCTGATACTTGGTACTTACCCTACAGACAAGACAGGTAAACACTAATGCTGCCTTGGCTGCAGTCTTCTGGTCATGCCCTTTAGCCTTCTTGGCATCTGCTGCTTTCTTGGCATTCTTCTGTTGTGACTGAATCTTCTGGTGCCCACGTGCCATGCTGACTGATACAACTGCAGACAATGACGTTAAAGTTAACCAATATACTGTTTTTGTATACAAGCAGCAAACCAGTTAAAGCCTGTTACCAGGGCTTTCACTTGCTATGATGGATGTTTCAAGTTTGAGACAGATTAGTTTTGTGTGAGACATTTCACCGTTTTGCCTGAGGTGAAACAGCTTATTATGAAGAGAATTTGGCAATGTGAAGACGTTATGAGAGTTCTGTCAAATCACCAGCAAGAGGCAACTTTTTGTCATTAAACCTTTCATAACTATTTAGAACGTATTAAAGCATTGGTCAATATCAGACCCTACCAGACTACTACTAGACTACAGTATATTGTAAATTATTCTAAAGTCATGTTTTATCAGGACTTAGCACTGTACTGTGGAACAGGCTATTATATAACGTTATAACGTAATAACACAGGCTAATACTGGGCCAGCGTGCCCATGCAAGTAGCCTACTCTTGCCGTCTTGCACAAACAAGTTTCTAAAGGGGGGGCCTCTAAAGAGCAAAATAAGACTGGCAACACCTGATTAAAGCTGTACAGTACACAGTCAGTAAATACAATATAGCCTTCCAATCTTACTTGAAATAAACCTATTCTGACTTCGGGCAAGGCTATTCAAGGCGTTGCTATCATTTTGAGGGAGCGAGTTTCATCTCATGTAATTAAAAGGTTCCATCTGGATAGGTTTAAACATGCATTCCTTAATATTACATATATATGGGGGTCCTTGAAATTAAAATGGTTGAGAATCATCATCAGCTGTAAAACCCTTCTCTTATGGGGGTGACGGTCCCTGGCATATATTCTCAAATTGGGGGGGTCCTCTGGCTAATTAGTGTAAATTTGGGGGTCCTTGAGATGAAAAGGTTAGGGAACCACTGACATTGACAATGCAGGTGCTAAATCAAACCAAACCAAAGCCCAATAATTGAATGACACTTCGTCGTTCAAACTGTGTCGATGGCCGAAAATAGCCAATAGCGCACAACGCATCGCATCCGCAAGGCGTTGAGAGTGAGCCCAGTAGATCCATGCTATTGATTTGTCGCATTGCCCATGATGTGGGAAACAGGACGCGTGGTTCAATGAAACACGTTGCGGTATGGATTGGAAACGATACAAATAGATGGTGGCGCCGTTAGTTAGCCTTTAGCCAGCAGGCTAACATATGTGATGCTAACGAGGAGGCTAGTCAAGAAGTGGCACAAGAATTGGAACGTTTTGTTTTGCTTTCCAATTAAACCAAATTGGGTTAAATGCGGTCTGGGACGTCCACTGTCTGTTCTCCACGAGAACAACAGACCATCGAATTGAACAAGATAACTTTAAGGATAATTTAACTCAGATTACTCATTATGGCCAGCTGTTAAACAACCAGGGCTCCATGTTATTTAGCTTTAGCTTGTTAGCTCATCTTTGCTAACCATATGGTTAGCACTTCTTCTTGGGCTGCTGGCTTCAGCTTGTTAAATATGACACGGGTCTTGCCTACCACAGCTAGAGGGGGGAAATAATAATGAAATCGTGTCGTAAAATACTAAGAACATACCGTGTAGAAGCACCAGTGTGTTGTGTTGGCTTGAAGAAATGAATATCTCACACAAAGTAAGTGTGGCAGCGGCCGGAAATCCCACACTCACACAATAACCTCGCGTCACCAGGATTTCCACCTCGGGAGTAGTCTCGCGTAGCCAGACAACTATTCCACAATCTCCGATGATGAAGCATTTGGAAATCGCGAGACTAACGGTCTGGTAACGCGAGACTAACCTCGGAGGAAAGTACATTACTTTATCACTGACATTAACATGGACTCAGTCGTAACAGATGGAGCCGTTGTAAAAAATATATTTGAATTTAGCCTGCAAAATAATGACTGTATTAATAATGAGCCTATTACTGTCTGAACTACAGGCAGGCTATGTGTGTGGTAATGATAAATATACCAGTTTACGACTGCAAGGATGTTTCAAATTCAAACGCAGCACCTCTCCAAAGTGTACACATGACAAGAACAATATTGCCTCCTAGCGTCGGTGTGCTGTTAATGCATACAGTGATGGCAGAAAAGTAAAAGGAAGAAAGCGCAACATCATGTATTTGCTTATAAATTTTTGTGAAGTTGCAACCACCGGCGAATCCCTTGACTTCTTCAAAACCGCTCTCAAAGGGCATCTACAGACGGCTGCAATTCTAAACTAAAATCTGAAAGGCCCTTAAAGGTATATTCAGTGATTTCACTTAATTCAAATATCACTTATTTTTTTGTTTTGTTGTGATAATCCTCCCTACTATAGAGTGTGCTGGCCATATAAGGAGTTCCTCCCTGTCCCCAGTTAACCCCCGGGGGTCAAAAAACCTTAGGTTTCGTTTTTGACTCTCTATCCTGATTGGACGAAAGGCTGGGTCCCACAGCCAAAAACGAAACCTAAGGTTTTTTGAGTGAAATCACTGAATATACCTTTAAAACAAGGCTCCAGACCTCCCAAAACAAACTGGTCAGGCTCCTACTTGGCCTCACCCCCCGAACCCACCTCACCCCTGCCCACTTTGACAGGCTGGGATGGCTTGGGGTCGACGACAGAGTACAGCATCTTGCAATGGGTCTGGTCCACAAGATTCGATACACCACCAAGATACCTGTCTAAATACTTCCTTAATGTAAACGAAGTCCACACCCACAACACCAGAGGGAGTGCAACAAACCATGTACAACCCAGATTCGGCACAAACAAGGGAATAAATTATTTTCCCTCCTATGCCACCAAAATGTGGAACGCCCTACCAACAGTCATTAAGACATGTGAATCCCTTGACTCCTTCAAAACCGCTCTCAAAGGGCACCTACGGACGGCTGCAATTCGAAACTGGCCCCTGTAAAATCTGAACCCCCCCTTTTCCCCTCACCGTATATGTTTCTTTTCCCTTTTTGCTTCCTTTATGATGAATTCCTGTTCTGTTCTTTAACTATATAGTGTCTATTTGTATGTCTCTAAATGTTTTGATGAATTGAACATGGTGGACCCTGTTGTAAACAAGTGTAATGCTTAATTGGGTCGTCCACTCACAGTTAACAGTCTTTGTATTGAGTTTGTGCTTGAAATGTACTGTAATTCTGCAAACTGTTAATAAATATTTCAATCAATCAATTCTACATGCCAGAATAGTGCCTCCCAGTCCCGGCAGAGTAGTTTCTTGAGGAATGGATTGTGTGGACCCTGGTTTTTCCCATGTTGAGCTTGTAGATTGGCTATATTTGGACAGTGATATGCAATGTGGCCCTCTGGAGTGAGTGTGGAACTATAGTATAGTGGCCCTCTGGAGTGAGTGTGGAACTATAGTGGCCCTCTGCAGTGAGCGTGGAACCAAGGTTATAATATCTTTTATTTTTTTCATTATAGTTTAGCTTTAGTTAGTTTTTACTTTTTTTTCCTAATTCAGTTAGTTTTAGTTTTTATTTTGGTGAAATGCTTAGTTTTAGTTTAGTTATAGTTTAGTTTTAGTTTTTTTTGTACTTTGGTTAGGTAATTTGTTAGGTATAGGATAAAAAAAGATCAATAAGTATTGTGTAATTAAACCTAAAAAATATACCATTTAAAAATACAAACTCTAAAGGTTCAGAAACGTAACTTTGGTCCTTTATTTCTCCACTTTGATGATATCATTTGGTATTATGTTTTAAATCATTTTAATCGTTGATCGTTGTCACCTGTACAACGAGGTATAGGCTGTATAGATTGTAAGAATCGGGCATTCGTGGAATGAGCAACACAGCTAAACGTGTGGGTAGCGCCCCCAAAAAATGTGCCAAAATTGCAAATGGTTGGTATACCAACCCTTGCTTTGAGTTGCTTAGTGGATTGGATGATTGCACTCTCCCACAGGACCCACAGTAATAAGGAAAAAACAACACTTGGTTCTGTTGGTCGCACGTACAGCACATACACTCGTACAGCACGCCCAAGCTGATCCCACAAGTGTTCAATTGGGTTGAGGTCTGGACTCACAGCATTTCCATCCTCTCCACTCCTACATTTTGGAGGTAGGCTACTCTGTGATCCTGGCTCTACGGGGCGAGCAATGTCATCCTGGAGGATGGCGTTAGGTCCCATATTCTGAAGATATGGGATCACCACTGGCTCCAGAATCTCACTGCATTGAGATTGCCTTTAATGATGACAAGTTCTGTCTTGCCCGTGAGAGAGATACTGTTCCATACCAAACCAAGCTGTTGTGGCAAGGGAGAATACCAACCACTTGCCATTTTGGCAAATGTTTTGGCAAATGTTTGCTACCCACACATTTAGCTGTGTTGCTCATTCCACAAATGCCTGATCCTTTTATAATAGGCCCCTTCCGACGTGCTCCGCATATTTTACAATCATCCTTTTCCACAAGGCACTTCCTTGCGTCTCTCTCCAATATTGGACTGTCTCTTTCTTCCAACTTTTGCCATTTTGAGTGGTGCAACCACTCCTATAGACAGCTGTGTGCAGCTGTGTCCCTGGGTCTGTCCCTGGCTGTGTCCGAGCACGAAAATAGCGTTATAGCTTTTGTTCACCACCACTTTTGTGCACAGCCTAACACACAGACACACACAGGCCAGGGAGGAGGGCTTACAGTACAGCACAGCACAGTACAGTACAGTACAGTACAGTACAGTACAGTACAGTACAGCACAGCACAGCACAGTACAGTACAGTACAGTACAGTACAGTACAGTACAGTACAGTACAACTCACTTAAGACGGGTCTGATTTTCCAAGTAACATGCAGTCAGTTTCAGGCAGTGCAGAATGTAAACAAGCAACGTAAAGTGTGGCTACATGCTGCCGTACGGTGCTGAAAACAGCCGTAAAACTTCTTGGAGAAATTAGGAAATTAATCAAATTAATTTAAAAGGTTTATATTATAAATTTCCGAAATGCATATAAATATTGATAAAAACTATAACTAAGGGTATTTTTTTGTTAGTATTGTGAACACACAATACAGTTTCAGTTTAGTTATAATTTTTAATTTATTTTTAGTTTTTATTTAGTTTCAGTTAACTAAAATGTTTTTTTAATTCTAGTTTTCGTTTTTTAGTTAGTTTTAGTTAACTATTATAACCTTGCGTGGAACTATAGTGGCCCTCTGCTGTGAGTGTGGAACTATAGTATAGTGGCCCTCTGGAGTGAGTGTGGAACTATAGTGGCCCTCTCTGTCAAGGAATTTTGGGTGTTTAAGTGTTTAAACCTAAAACACCTCAGGCCAGCTATTTATAACTCAGCTGTTGCTGTCCGCCTGAAGGCTATAGCTCTACTCTGTTTATAACTCAGCTGTTGTTTACTGTCTATAATTATAGAAGTTTATTGCTTTATTGTCTTAGACCTGCGTTTGACTTCTCCACCTGTTAGATCAGTGTTTTTCCTAAGACGTTTGGGTAGGGGAGGGTGGAGACTAATGCAGTATATCTAGGCTCCCTGTGCTAATGGACAGGGTGACACACGGCTGGTTTTTCCATACATGTCATCCTGTACTACTGGTATACATTGACTGTAAGTGTGTGTTTCCTTGCGGTACCTCAATTATATCACTCAAGCTTTAAAACGTTCTCTGCCTCAATTGATTTGTCTCTTCTCTTTACTTCATTCAAATGTCCATGCAAATCTGTATTGGGAACTCAATTCAGTAAAGAGAAGAGACAAATCAATTGAGGCAGAGAACGTTTTAAAGCTTGAGTGATATAATTGAGGTACCGCAAGGAAACACACACTTACAGTCAATGTATACCAGTAGTACAGGATGACATGTATGGAAAAACCAGCCGTGTGTCACCCTGTCCATTAGCACAGGGAGCCTAGATATACTGCATTAGTCTCCACCCTCCCCTACCCAAACGTCTTAGGAAAAACACTGATCTAACAGGTGGAGAAGTCAAACGCAGGTCTAAGACAATAAAGCAATAAACTTCTATAATTATAGACAGTAAACAACAGCTGAGTTATAAACAGAGTAGAGCTATAGCCTTCAGGCGGACAGCAACAGCTGAGTTATAAATAGCTGGCCTGAGGTGTTTTAGGTTTAAACACTTAAACACCCAAAATTCCTTGACAATACCCCCCTTTTTAAACTTTAAAACACTCACTCATATCGTACGGGTAGGCGAAAAACCCCTTATCATAACATTACCTCATAACGTTCTGGGAAAATTCCTACACCGGCCTATCTCATAAGAGAAAACGACCACCACATGGCGTACGACATGATAAAACCATAAAATCAACAACATAGTATACACAATAAAACACATCAGAATACACAGGTATTCAGGCACAAACATCCCACAAAACCCCAAAGAAAAAAACACACATAGAATCAAACAATATCATCTTCCCAGAAGGGAGGAACCCACCCTCGCACCACTGGGACTTCCAACTGGAGCATTACTACAGAAGCGGGACCCACAATCCTTGACATTATTGCTTTAATACACGCAGAGATAACACAAATCACAAGCAGGAATACAAACACCGTCATGACAATTAAAACTAGTATACGCGTCCACGTATTCCCCACACCACCAAACCATCCTTCGAAAAATCCCCAAACCACACCACCATGGATTTTGTGTAATTCTTGCACACCTGCCAAAGTATCATTGTGCAGTCTAGCAATAGCTTTTGACGGGTCTGACACATAACTGCAACATTCCGTTCCAATAACTCGACAAGTTCCTCCTTTGCTGGCTAAAATTACGTCCAAAACCATGCGATTCTGCAAAGTTATAGTTTTTATTTCATTTACTTCAGTCGCCAAAGCTGATACGGCGTCATCGGATGCATTCATGTGCTTCTCTAAGACAGTTGATAGAGCTGTAAGCTCCGCTTGCGTATTGTACACTCCATAGCTAGGAATCACTACCCCCAGGACTTTTTGCCACCAGGAAAGTGACCTCTTCTTACGAGTAATAGCTTTTCTCATGTGTTGGGAATACAAAGATTGGATTTCTGTTATATTTACTCTCCTAATCATTGGAATAACATGAGCCAAATAACACAATCCTTGACTATTAGCCGGAAGACGTGTGTAAGCTTTTGGCCCACATACAGCATAAATCTTTTCTGGTAAGTTGGAAGGATTGCTGAGATCTATTATCATTGTAGTATCACTGTCACAAGAACTCTTACCTATAAGCACACTATTACCGCTGCTGGGCTGTATTGTAGTGAAGCAGTATTTTACATCTTCGGCCTGCAAAATGGGCATAGTCTTACATGTAGATGAAGACCGGAAAATGACATTATTCTTTACACGTTGATATGTGTGGGCAAATAGATTGGGTGTATTGGGCATCTTTCCTCCTTTGGGCAACTTCTCTGTAGGGTTAAATTTCCATAGAACAGTGTTAACATCTACATCTTGCCAATTATAAAACAACAATTCCTCTCGTGTAAGCGGAATGGACATCCACAAAGGCGCAGCCACACTTGTAGGCAAATGTTGACAGATCCAGCAATCGCTATAATTCATCTCGACTGCGAAACTCAGTGTCATTGACATTGCCAAGTTGGGGTGATGAATGTCACGCTGCTGCCTCGGCGTGACAGAGCCATCCTCACTTTCATGGAGCTGCAGCATCCACATCATCACTAGCACTGGTATCAGCAGCAGCGCTGACTGCACCGCTCCCCGCGACCACATCATCTTGCGGTGTTG
Source organism: Protomyctophum parallelum (assembly GCF_964188405.1). Classification (NCBI taxonomy): domain Eukaryota; kingdom Metazoa; phylum Chordata; class Actinopteri; order Myctophiformes; family Myctophidae; genus Protomyctophum; species Protomyctophum parallelum. The sequence continues at coordinate 27,274,791 of NC_139697.1, read as the reverse complement.
GAGCCTTCTTGCAATGCGAAGCGTGAATCCACGTCACTCTCTCCTTCACTTTTACTGCTGTGGGTGTAGTCAACAGCACTTCAAATGGCCCTCTCCACCTTGGAGAATTCCAATGCCGCCTCCTGAAGTCTTTCACGAATATCCAATCGCCAGGCCAGAACGGATGCGTTCTCTCACCTTTCGCTAAGGGCGTCGGAAGCGCCGCTTTCACCTGCATAGAAAGAGAATTCACAATGAGATTCAATTGCTTACAATAGGCTACTATAGCCTCGTCAACAGCCACAATATCTGTAGGGCCACCAGTATACAGATTCTGCCCTATAGACATAACTCTACCTGTCAACACTTCATGTGGTGAAAGCTTTATGGTGGAGTGCTGTCTACCTCTCATATACATCAATGCCAAGGGAAGGCAAGATACCCAGTCCAATTCTGTCTCTTCCATCATTTTCTCAAGTTTATTTTTAAGAACGGCGTTAGCCCTTTCAACAGCACCTGCACTCTGCGGATGCCATGCACAATGCTGCCTTAAATCAATTCCAGTCTTCTCCGCCATATATGATATTGTTTTGTTAACAAAGTGGCTTCCGTTATCCGAAGACAACTTTAAAGGAATCCCATGCCGTGAGATAACATCTTGTAACAGATGTTTAGCTGTGGTCTTTGCATCCGCATGTCTGCATGGGAATGCCTCAATCCACTTGGAAAAAAGATCAACTACCACAAGACAGTACTTATATCCTCTAGCAGGAGTTAACTCAATATAATCCATCATGACATGTTCAAATGGACAGCTAGGTGTTGGAAAAGCAGATTGTATTGTTTTTTGTGACTTACCCACGTTATGTTGAGCGCACACCAGGCATCTCCTGCAGTAGTTCTCTGCAGTGGTGGTGAATCCGATGCTGTCCCAGGTCTGAGCTAAAAGATTAATCATACCTTGTTTTGAGACATGATCCAGTCCATGTGCCATTTTCGCCATGTAGGAGAACAGCCGTTTAGGCAAGTAAGGTCTTTGATGCGGCCCCCTCCAGATTCCATCTGGGCCACACCCACCATGTTTCCTCCAAGCTGATTTCTCTCCGGACAGAGCCAAAGATTGAATCTCCGTCAAAGACATCCGTGGGTCAAAAGACACATCCGGCTGTGACACTGCCGCTTTCCCAGCGGAATCAAGAAACATCTGCAGTGCCCCTGTCTTAGACTCAGCTGCCTTTTTTGCCATAGAGTCTGCAAACCAATTTCCCTCTGACACTGCATCTACAACTTTACCATGAGCTGGACACCTACAGACAGACACCTGAGATGGAAGCAGAACGGCTTCTAAGAGGTTGTTCACAAGAAGATGATGTTGAATTTTCCCCCCCTGGGAAGTGAGAAATCCTCTATTTCTCCACAAAGTCCCATAATCATGAACCACACCAAAAGCATACCGGGAGTCTGTATAGATATTTACTGACTTCCCTTTTGCTAAAACACAGGCTCTTGTTAGCGCAAATAGCTCTGCTGCTTGCGCTGACAGATGCGATGGTAGCCTTGCGGATTCAACCAAATCATAATCACTGACCACCGCGTACCCAACTGCTCCTATCCCGTTCACCCTCTTGGCTGAGCCATCCACATAATAAATCAGCTCTGGGTTCAGGAGAGGCGTGGTAGACAAGTCAGGTCTGGGGGTCACAGCCTCAGATATCACTGCTAGACAATCATGGGGCTCCCCGTCCTCCTCCGTAGGAAGAAAAGTAGCAGGGTTCAATACATTACACCTTTTCAGAATAACATTTGGTAAACTCAAAATGTTATAGTAATGCAAAGTGGAAGCTGGAGTTAGATGAGCAGTTTTAGCTTGCAACAGAATAGCAGCTACTGCATGTGGTACCAAGACAGTCAGTTGTCTATACGCCACCAAAGATGAAGAAGCCTGCACAGCCACCGCTGTTGCAGCCACCGCCCTGGCACACAAAGGTAGACCTCTCACCACCGCTGACAGCTGCTTTGAATAATATGCAACTGGTTTCAATCTGTCACCGTGTCGCTGTAACAATACAGCACTATAGAATCCATCTTTCACATCAACTGCTAAAGTGAATTCTTTCGTCAAATCAGGAATACCCAATGCAGGGGCTGAGGCTAAAGACTCCTTTAATTTTCTAAAGGATTCCATACCCTCAGGGGTCCAAGTCAAAAAGTCATTTGCAGCCAGTCCAGTTCCATGCACCATGTCAGATAGTGGCTGAGCTAATCTTGCATACTCACAAATCCATTGTCTACAAAATCCAGTACATCCCAAAAAACCAAGGGGCTGCCTCTTAGTCACAGGCTTAGGTATCGACAATACTGCTTGTATTCTATCATTACTTATAGCCCGGCTATTTTTTGAAATTGTATGACCCAAATATCGCACCTCTTCCTGCACGAGCTGGGCTTTATCCAATGATGCTTTATGCCCTTGCGATGCAAGATATTTCAACAAGGCATTTGTATCTAAAATGCAGACCTCCTCAGATGGAGAGCAAATTAGGATATCATCCACAAAGGAAATTAATATACTGCTGCCAGGGAATACAAACCCTGCTAAACTCTCCTGCAATGCTGCCGTGAACACTGACGGGCTCTCTGTGAAACCCTGTGGAAGACGTGTCCATTTATACTTTTTCCCTTTAAAAGTAAATGTGAACCAAAATTGAGATGCTGGTTCAACAGGCACGCTAAAAAATGCGTTACTCAAATCCACTACACTAAACCAGCATGAATCACTGGGAATAACATTCAAAAGAGTTACTGGATTTGGTACTACAGATGCTCGGGCAAACACAGCTTCATTTATTGCACGCAAATCATGTACAGGCCTCCATGTACGGCCATCGGCCTTTTTTACCGGTAAGAGAGGACTATTTACTGGAGAAGTTGGGGCTGGAACTATGATTTTATCCGTTAGGAGTTGCTCAATAATGGGTGTCATTCCGATTTCAGCATCAGGTCGAAGCGGATATTGTTTCTTATTGGGCCTGTAATCAGATTTAGGAATAACCACTAATGGAGTGGCATCTTTTATTAGACCCACATCATATTTATGAGTGGCCCATAATTCCTTTGGAACCCCTATCAGAGCGGGGTGCTCTTTATTCCCACACACGAAAGTGTGTGTGACAGCAGAAGCAAATGGGTCTGATTCTAATTTTACCACTTTATGGACAGCCAACAGGCAATGAAATGGGTGGATGGCTCTCTCCCCCACACCCTCTGGCTCCTGTAATAACATGTCAATCTCCTGCTGGGAGAATGTAGGTGATTTTGCCAACACAATGTGGGGGACAGCTGCCTGTCCATACACTTCGCTCTGCTTTTCAGTTAACTCCACCAATAAAACAATAAAATCCTCTGTGACCATGACACTTTTACCACATAATTGCTCATTTTCATGCTGTTCATTCCATACATTCTCAAACTGCTCACTCATGACATCCTGTGACTCATGAGCTACACACTCGTAAGTGAGTAGACCATGTTTCACAAGGTTCGCAGTACCGTGGCTTTTTACAAAATCATGTAATTTCTGAGTAACTGGAGATACATCAACTTTCCAACAGTATGAATAAACTGGCGTTGTCGGAGAATGTGATAACATACTGGTCGATAAACTATCAATCAAATCCGATTTCTTCAAAACCAATCCCTTTTCAGTACAGACAATGGTTAAACCTAGTGCACATAGCAGGTCTCTGCCTGCTAAATTCACAGGACACTCCGGGACTATGACAAATGAATGCTGCAAATCTGAAATCCCAAAATCTTCACATGTCACGGGACAAGGCTGAGTCATTTTACATGTGAGCGGCGTGCCAGTTACCCCCACACAAGTCTTTTCCCTTTCTGACAGTCGAAAACCATCAGACATTGTCCTTAGTGATGAATCCGTGGCTCCTGTATCCGCCAACATCTCATACACAACACCATGGACAGTTATCTTGAATAATGGCAGATCAGTAGACTTGTACTTCAAATAGCGAGGTGAAAGATAAAAAATATCACCTTTGTCAGGACCACTTATGCCATCTTGCACATGCTCACTCGGCCCCTGTAATATGTCATTGTCAGTTGGGGAGCCTAGTCAATCTTGCTGCGGCTGCGTCACAGACACATGTGAAGCTGGAGGACGCGTTCTTGTTTGCTCATATTCTTCCTCGTAGATTTCAACAGTACAGTCCTTTGCCTGGTGGCCTGGTTTATGGCAAGTCCAACATAAGCCATCATTGTACCTATAACCACCTCTGCCTCTTCCTCTCCCTCTGCCGCGCCCACGACTAGCAGATCGAGCCCTATTGGCTGACCTGCCTCTGGATTCTGGAGCATAATAGTCCAACTGTGCCATTTGAAGCCTCTCAGAAGTGGCTTTAGATTTTTTTACCTGCAGGCTCTTCTCCTCTTGGATCACTGCATCAGCATGGACACAGTACTCTCCATCCTCAAAGTTGCCCACCCCAGCTGTAGAGCTTTAACACTACACGAAGTGAAGCCAGGAGGACAGTTGATACTGGAGGCTCATGAAGGTCCACATATGGTCATGTTCTTCATTATGAAAATGGCATATTATATTCTGTTATCAGCACTATCTAAAACAGTGACGACGAATGCTGTTGGATGTAAACAAACAGTGCAGTTGTCAACCATCACTCCACATTTGACTACATTCATCATGTATGGAAATTAACTCAATGCTCTGTTAGCCGGGCCTGTAGCGATGACACACACATTACAAGCCAACAAACCAGCCCTGTGAACCTGGAAGGAATGAAAACATAATAAGAAATGCTGCATTCATTTGTCGTGTCAGCACATCTCCATTGGTTTACATCGCTGTTTCTCAACCAGTGGTCTACTGACCATGACATAATTACAGGTGGTTCAGGGGGGAAATACTGTAGCTACTGTATATTATATTGTATAATGTACCTTTAATTTATAATTGTTTTTATTATAGAGGGTATGAACCCTCTTTATTTGCACATGCATAAAGTGAGTGGCAAATCGAGTGGCAAAGTGAGTTTACCGTTGTTTAACGTCGTTTAATGCAATCAGATAGGCCTAGGACTTTTCTGTTTAGATGTATACGGGCTGTCAAGGATAAAACGGGTTTTTTTTGCCACTCAGTAGCGTTCCCACATAACTTCCAGGTATGATGATGATGTCATGCGCATACTCTCCATTATAACTTTTCATGAGTCCCCCCAAAAATATTTTGTCTTATTCATTGCATGCAGTGTCGCACACGCAAACCAGCAGATTGACAAGCTCGCAACTTGTTGCGCTTGCAACACCTTTTTTAGGTGTGCAATACCGACCACAAAGTACCATTATGTAATTATTAATGAACAAATAATAGTAACGAGGAATTGCTTTATTATATACATGATATAAAATGTAACTTGTCTTTATTATTTTGTATTTACGAGGAGGTGGGTGGGCCTAATTGATATGCTAGTGGTCCAGAACCAGAAATAAAAAATCACACCCGTGTGAAGTGAGTGTTGCAACTGTGTGTGTGTGTGTGTGTGTGTGTGTGTGTGTGGGTGTGTGTGTGTGTGTGTGGGGGGGGGGGGCGGAGGGGTCCCCGGAACATCCAGACCCCCAGGAACGCGCCCAGGGGGCCAGCCCGGTACCCGCGTCTGAAATGGTTGGGAAATGAGAGAGTTACTGTTTGGGGGTCCCCAGGGGGGTCCATCTACTGTACTGTCACTGTACTCAGTACAGTGACAGTACAGTAGATATATATATGATGATTTCGGGTGTGACAGTACAGTACAGTGTACTGTACTGTCACACCCGAAATCATCATATATATATATACAGTTAATATGTGTGTGTGTGTGTGTGTGTGTGTGTGTGTGTGTGTGTGTGTGTGTGTGTGTGTGTGTGTGTGTGTGTGTGTGTGTGTGTGTGTGTGTGTGTGTGTGTGTGTGTGTGTGTGTTAGACTGTACAACAGTGACACTTAGTCGTGAAAACTGTTATTTTCGTGCTCGGACAGACAGACAGATGGACACAGACAGGGACCCAGGGACACAGAAAGTGTGGTTGCGCCACTCGAAAAAAAGGTTGAGAACCATTCATGAGTTTACATAAGCCACAGTCATCGATATGGTTGCTGGTAAAACGTGTGTGTCTGATGAAGCAATTGCTTTATCAGAAATTGGTGTGCTAAAAAGCCACAAAGTAAACAGTTAATCGCCATCCTTACTAGAATGTTGATAAGGGCTCATAACATATGGTGTAACATCCCATTAATCATTGACCGTCTCCACCAGGCCGAAGGCATGGGGAGAGAGTATGTTTTGCACTCCGTCTGTGTGTGTGTGTGTGTGTGTGTGTGTGTGTGTGTGTGTGTGTGTGTGTGTGTGTGACTGTGTCCGTAGTGCGGGTGCTCTATGAGCTTGTAGATCTGCTATTTTTACATACATAATGCTTAAAACACCAAAAGGGGTTCCTGCCGAGAATGGGTAAACCATACAACAAGTCTGGGTGCCCCTTTGCCACACAGGCCCGCAGGAACTGCTTCACACAACACCTCCAAGGCTTCCTGCAGGTGGAGGCGAGATGGAGGGACGAGTGGAAGGCAGCATAACATCCAGGCCTCACCACTACATCAAGGATCCCACAGATGTTCCTGGCCTGCCAGCACCTGCCCCGTGTGGGACGTTTCAGTGCAGCAATGCAGAAGTGGGGTCTCACAGACAGTGCCCACTGACTTAGAGTAGACAAAATGACACACTGGACTGGCTTGCTACAACGGAGCTGAAGGTCTAAGGACATACGACAGAAGAAATCCATACAACCACACATATACCCCACCCTAAAAGAAATTGGTCCAGTAGATAAATGATAAGAATGTTAAATATGTGAAATTGCATAAGGAATAAACAGAAAAATAGAACATAAGAATCAGGGTTTTTAGTTTGATCAACCATAATACACTTTGAACATCATCTTGTTATTTCTTATGCTGCTCTTAATCTTCTGAAATACTTACTTTGTGTTTCTTTCATGTAGGTGTTCCCGGACAGATTGTGCAGTCCTCCCTACCATCTCCTCAGCTGGCCCTCCTTGGGGTGACAGAAGAGCCTGCCGGATTCCTGATGAAAAAGCTGATCCTGGTTCAGCATCAGCTTTTTCACACCAGCATGTTAGGTACCATGGGATGTGTATAGGGCAATAACTAGAGAGAGAGAGAGAGAGAGAGAGAGAGAGAGAGAGAGAGAGAGAGAGAGAGAGAGAGAGAGAAAGGACTCTGAATGGAATGGAAGCACCCTAAGGAATTCAAATCAGTGTGTGTAGCCTACACTGTTTATACCCTACACTGCTTACAGCAAATGACCTCGGTTCTGTTATATAAACAGAGCAAGATGTGTGTGTTTGTTCTTTAAATTGATAAAAGAAATTGGATGGGATTTCAACTGCTGCACTATATATTGTATCCCACAGTTTTTTTGCTATTTCATCTATTTTCTAATACTAATAATCTTTATCTTTGTATATATATTTATGGTGTCATGTGTGTGTTTTGTTGGTTTGTGTTTTATTGTTACATCTTACATACCGGTACTTGTGCACAGAGTAAAATTATTGTGTTTTCCGACAGTGTTCAACAGCAGTATATATATAGGTTAGATGAAGAGAAGAGTTGTGTAATTTCACAGGGTTCAACAGAAATGTTGAAAGTATTTTGTTGTGATTTTACATTGAAAGAAAAAGGGATGTTGTGATATGAGCTATGATTTATAACAGCCACTAGATGGCAATGATCATGACTACATGCTGTGATCTAGACCAGTGGTTCCCAAACTTTTTCATGTCAAGGACACCCAAATTGACACTAATTAGCCCCCCATTTGAAAACATATGCCAGGGATCCCCCATAAGAGAAGATTTGCTTTACGGCTCTAGCAGTGATTCTCAAACCGTTCCAATTTCACCCCCAGTTTGACATGCATTAGTCTACGGACCCCCATTTAATTACATTTCTATCTCTGGGTCCCCCAATTTATATATAAAACCAATGTTAATTTAACTCTGAGAGTGTACAAATGGAACCAACGGGTCCATTTGGTTCCATTAGTACACTCTCTGAGTTACAGACCCATAAGGGTCCATTTGGTTACTAACTATCGGTTAGCTGGAGACTCCTTGGAACTCCCTCAAGGACCCCTGGGGGTCCCCGGACCCCACTTGGTCATCTAGATGGAAAGAATTTATCCAAATTCATCAATTCAATCATAACTACTAACAAGATAAATATAAGCAGTAGGCTAATATATAAAATCAAGGGCAGAGAAGTAAGTCACAAACACAGTTAAATATGCTAATATTCCCACACACACCATGCCTCTATGTTTGATCACGTCATGGCGTGGCGTGCTGAGCTGGGACTCTCCAGTAGAAAAGGGTAAATCAACATCTGGAAGAGCCCGGATAGCTCAGTCGGTAGAGCATCAGACTTTTAATCTGAGGGTCCAGGGTTCAAGTCCCTGTTCGGGCGATAGTGTTTTCTTTCATGGACAGATGAAGCTGAGAGGGTAGAGGGTAGAGGGTGTCTCCCTAGGGATGCACGTCCCACTGGGAGGAGACCCCAGGCGCAGATGGAGGGATTACATCGATTCACTGGCCTTGGAACGTCTCGGGATCCCCCAGGAGGAAGTCACTAATGTTGCTCTGGAGAGGAATGTCTGCAGCTCTCTGGTGGAGCTGTTGCCCCCACGACCCGACTACGATAAGCGGTTGAAGATGGATGGATGACTGGATGAAAAGGATGGCAAAAAGTGTTTAATGATTTTATTAGGATCCCGAGTTAAGTGTCAAAGGTACACTTCGACACAGATTGGGTGAGCCGAACTGGGGGCCGAACCAGTAGCCTTTCTACCCTCACAGCTTCATCTGTCCATGAAAGAAAACACTATCGCCCGAACAGGGACTTGAACCCTGGACCCTCAGATTAAAAGTCTGATGCTCTACCGACTGAGCTATCCGGGCTCTTCCAGATGTTGATTTACCCTTTTCTACTGGAGAGTCCCAGCTCAGCACGCCACGCCATGACGTGATCAAACATAGAGGCATGGTGTGTGTGTGGGAATATTAGCATATTTAAATGTGACATTACCTTAGCCTCTTCATTGACATCCCATGTGAAGGAGATGGCGTTGTATGCAATCTTCTCAATGTTGCTGATGGTGTTGAAGCTCTCCTTGTAATCAGCTGTACCGGTAAATCTCACACACACACACACACACACACACACACACACACACACACACACACACACACACACACACACACACACACACACACACACACACACACACACACACACACACACACACACACACACACACACACACACACACACACACACACACACACACACACACACACACACACACACACACACACACACACACAAATATCACGACATGGTCTAATAACGGCAGTGCGTTCATGTGGATCTCTGACGTCATGACATCATTAAATGAGATTGTCAAAGTGGGGTCCAGGGACCCCCGGGGTGTTCCAGTGGGTCCCTGCCAGGCAAAATGTGTTAATATAGCATCAAAATCACTTTAGCTTTGTATGACTGCCTGGCTTTATATTGTGTCTCTGAGTCTTCCTCTGTGATTCATGCTTTGGTCTTCCCTGAATGATTGCAAACAGGAATCTTGACATTTATCATTGCTTTATTATCATAGTAGAATCCTTGTGCCTTGTGTATTTAGTTTACCATTAACCCTCCTATGTCTCACCAGGTCCACTCCTGCTCTCACCAGGCCCAGGACCTGTGCGTTGCACCAGACTCCCAGCACCAGGCACTCCATTCAGGAGTGGTGGATTATAATGGCCGAGGTTTGTTGGGCTTCCTCCTCACGGAGGACACAGGCTGGGGCGCTAACCCATACTGCTCACCCGGGTTAGGGTTATACTATAATTAATAGTATAATTATAGTTATAAATAGTATAAAATAGTATAATTAACAGTAATAGTTTTTAAGGTAATTGATATGTTTTGGTTAAAAACAAAATCACAGTTGATCACAGTTTAAAGCTCTATAGTAATCATTGCTAGTATTGAGAGTGTTTGTTCAGATCTCCCCATGCATCTCTCCAGCTCTTTAATAAACAGAAAAGGTGGGTGGCCAATTTTCAGGAGAGAGTACCCCATTTATCAGCTTTAATTTGATATTCCATTTCTAAAATGTTCTGCAAAATGTCTTTGTGTCATCACTTGTAGTTTTTCAGTATCCTGTGTCCGCGTT